>NC_134475.1:23204754-23331225 GCF_964194025.1 Convolutriloba macropyga
TGTACATTAAAAAGCATATTTTTTTGAGTAACGCGCCTTTTCCACGTCCATTTTGATTACCATGTTCACATAGTTTCAGTGAAAAATATTTGTTAGAGTATAATTCAGAAAAACGTAAACAAATTCAGCCCAGAGCAGATGAAACTTCTGTAAGTTTCAGCAGCTGTGTTTTATATTGAGAACCATTGATTAAGATAAACTTCGATACACATTAAAACCAACTGTATCTAAGTTGCGAATTGATTATCCACATTCGATAGTTGTGTCGGTACCTATGCTGTCTTCTATGAGCTTTTGTTTTACAAACTGGAGCAAAAATTTTTGGCTTTCTGGAAAATTGGTGTTGCCAGAATCTAATTAGTAAGACCAAAAAAGAATTCAATTGTAGACCCTTGCATCAAAATTTTTTGTTTTCTTCAAAGCTTAGCTGCTGCATAATTTGCAAATATTGTTCTGATATTTTTTTTCCTAAACTTTAATTGTCAAGCCAAAAAATGTTTTATCAATCTGTTCTTGAAGACCTAAGATTTTTTTGAGTTTGATATCTGCTTGCTCAATTTATGCCAACATGTAGCTTATTCTTTAACAAGCGTAAATAATAAGAACTTCAATTTTGGGAATTTCGAGAAAATTGGAGAGCGCTCAACTGGAGACGAAACATGCATGAGTACTTGTCACTAAAATCAAATTATTGAAGTTGGGGCTCTAGCTCGATTTCACTTTAAGTTCTATCAGCAAAGTTGGGTGAAATAAATTTGAACATTGGTTCTGTAATCAACGGAGTTTTAAAAATTGCTCTTAAATTTATCCCCGGGAAACAGAGGATGATTGCTGCTTCTGCTAAAGGTTTAAAAAATCTATTATATATCCGCTAACTCAAATATTCAATGTCTCGAGCTAATTGTTTCTTTAGGTATTGGAAAATAATTAAATGATTAAAGAAACTATCATAGATTCTTGTTTTCATACTTAAAATTGCATCACAGGAACCTAACAACGGGCAGTTTTTTTAAATGAAACGCCTCTTTTTAATAGAAAACTCAAAACTCTTATATTTTTGGAAATACAATGAGAAGTGAAAAAGTAAACGTTCTGAAAATTTTCAAATAGAATTTGAGGTTTATTTCGTGGAACATATTTCAGTTCTTACTTGGTTCGGAGGTCAAAGGTTAACTTTTAATACTTGTCTGATAACCAAAACACAAAACGAGAGAATGCGCTGAAATTGAAAAAAAGATCAGCAGAAGAGGCTGTAATTTTTTTTAAAAAGGAAATAGAAGAGGAAATATTTCTCGCTTTTTCTTCAAACTCTCTAGCTAATATTTCAAATACAATACTTTATAGTTGCTCTCTGTTGTGAGTCCTTCTGTTGTGATATTTCAGATTGCGATAGAAAATTATTGCGAACTATTTTCTAGAGGACAAGGAAAAAAGAAACCCAACTTAAATCACTTTGATGCTTTCTGTGGCTTCCTGTTCTTACTATTTTTTGATCAAATAAAGTCTTTTTTTGTGGTTCAACAGAAGCGCGATTTGATGAGTTTTATAGCTCTTTTGATTTAAAAGATAAATTAATTTACAGAATTTTTTGCCAATTTTTGTGAGTACATGCGCCGAACCAACGTTCCATTGTTCATTTGAAAAAGCACGTTCCATTGTGCTCAAAATTCAACGAGCTGGGCAAATAATGGATACTTGATACCAGAAAAACCTAAACATTTTTTTGAGAAAGAAAGAGAAAGCTGTTCTCGATGCATTTTTCTGTTGGTTCTTCCTGATGATTCAACTGATCCTCTATGTTAAGCTCACAACTTTGTAGCTGACTGCTTATTTCAGGTAAATGAAAATGCAAATCTGTCACTGGTATAGTTTTGGATTGCTGGGATATAAAAATCTCGAATCTAAAAGTGTTTTTTTTGGGGGGGGGAATAGAAAATTATAGTTTTCCTGTTAATGTCTGCTCGAATTCCAATATATTTGTGTGCTCCAATTCCAATAATTGTGCATCTTAGGTTTTCCACTGGTTTGACTTTATAGTTACTGAAATGTCTGCTCAAATTCTAATATATTTTGTAACTGTGCACCTTAGGTTTTCCACTGGTTTTGCATTATAGTTACTGAAGTCATTTTTTGTTATCACTTAAAACATAAGAAAAAAGTAAAGCACTTGAAGAAAAACAAAGTAAATGATTTTCTTTTTCAAATTTTTGATTTTAGAGAAATCACTTGCATTTTCGTGCGGTCCAGTTGGTCTCATCATGTTGATCAGCAGTACAATTGTTCTAATATTTGTTTCAACGAAAAGGAGTCCGTTCAATGTTTTGAACTCAAATAATAAAGTATATATCAACATAAGAGTTCTGAATTGTTCATATTTTCAGAATAAAAGTCGTACTTAAGGTTACTATGGAAAAATGCTTCAATTTGAGATTCGACAAAATTGATACTCAAAGGAAATTTTCATTTCAGAACAAAGAAAATTTTTCGACCACCATGAGACGTGTGTTGGAACTTGGCTACTAAAAACAAACAAATGACATATACGGCTAACCTATCTTTCAGTGGAAGCCATTATGATTTAGAGTTTGTTAATTCATTACAGCTAACGAGGATGGAGATGGGACTGTGGGTTCAAGAAGTTCATCTACTGATCTGGAGGACGTAGAAGAGTACCTGGAACTGAATCACCACCAGAGGGCCAACTACCAGCTCGTGTTTGATGCTGTTGGAAAAACCGTTAGTTAGGTGCACAAAGCAAGGAAAAGACTCATTGTGCGAGCAAATAGCCTCCGATGAGAGGGTCGAAACATTATGTGTAAACCCACTTTTTGAGAAAAGACACGTTTTAAAATTTTGCTTTACTAAATTATATGTTTTCAAAGCACATCAAAACTTAGATGAAAACAATGCGGGCAGCATAATGTGGGTTAACATAATGCTGCGACCCTCTCATCCTCAAATGAGCCACAGGCACAAATCGTTTGAAATAGAACTTCATTTATTTCATGATTTGGAACATAAAGTTGGAGTCCCCATGTACATTAAACAAGTGGTTATAGTTTAACTTACAAATTTAACATTTTAAGGACAGGATGACCTCCATTAAGAAACATCTCAGCATGACCTCAGGCTGACTATCCATTAGGGCCCACTGTCCCTCATCTTTGCAGCCTCAATTACATTTTTTTCCAACACTGCACAGAATGTTTCAACACTTTTCTCATCATCAGACTGTTCATAAAAAAGCAAAGAAATTTACAAAAATTTCGAATGAATCACACGAGTAATATAAAATGGCGATACCGTCAAAAGCTATTCTAGCTCCAACTATTGACAAATTCGGCCGACTGTCAAGTGTACGTCTGATTTGATACCATGTTTTGGTGCATTTACATCTTTGTGGTGGAAGCGGTGGAGTTGGGATGGAGGTAGAAGGATGAGGGGGGAGGGAGGTGGAGGTAGAGGACTGCGTTCCTTTATAGACTTCATTCACGTCAATGAAACCAAGGTCCATATATATATATATGTATATATATATATATATATATATATATATATATATATATATATGTATATATATTTATATATATATATATATATATATATATATATTCATGCACAGAAAAATTAAGCTATAATCAAATTTTTGCTTGTGTCTGTTATTTTAATTTTTTTGTAATCATAAAAACATTTTCGGTCGTTGAGTTGTTGCACTAGCATGATTTTTGGCCTCTTATCGGTATCGAGCAACCTAATTGCCCCTAGAGTAGAAGTAAGCGAGGGTACTTGTGTCCCGATGAAAATAAAGCAGTATTAATTGCTGCTAAGATCAAATACTGACGGCATTTTGCGCTGCGCAGTTAGAGTTCATTTGGCGAATTGCTTAGCACAGTTGAGCAAGTCTGTTTGAAATACATGATCAGTCTAAACACAAGAAAATCATTCATAGGGCACGAAATTGCAGACTTGACTGGACCTGATCAACGCAATGCTCCGCAGAAAAAGCATGCTATTATTACTATTATTTAGCGCTGTATTTCACTTCGCGCTAGGTCCGGGACCCTAATTCAACTTAACTGAAAAATTTTACAGAAAAAAAGATTTCTTGTGGCTAAATGAGTGCTTAATTTGGGATGATGTTTTCTTCATTGATTCTATATGAAACGCGATAATTGCCATAATAATGAAAATTTGATTTAATTTTTAACAGCAGCTCAACTGTCGCAATTGGCGTTTACAGATGTGGAAGACCTTTAGCGGGTAAAATTTAAATGCGTGCCTCTAAGTTATCTGGTAGTGGGCTCGTGTTTTTTAGTGGGTCTTGAAAAAAATACATATTCATAAAAAACGATCCTGGTTCCAGATTTACGACAAAAAATTGTTTTTCCCACTTTACGCTATTAAAAATTTCAAATAAATGTAAGAAACTAGGAAACACGCACCTTTTTGCAAATCGTTCTAATAAATATGCCCTTTGGTCAAAATCAACATCTTAATGACAAATGATGTGTCAAAATGGTGGACTGATTTTGTTTTGCGTACGTAAGAGAGAGAAAATACTTTAAGTGTAATGTGTCCTCAACGACAAAATACTTTTACTTAACCATCGTCCAACTTTAGCAAAGTCAATTTAAAAAAAATAGTTGCGGTAGACTGCCTTCTGTTCAAGCAATTGTATTTGGAGTCGAATCAGCATAAAGCTTATGCATAAATCAATTAAAATTTAATAGGATACAGCATTATTTAGAGGTCATTGTATCAAGTAAAATCATGTAAGGAAAACTCAAATAATTATAATTGAAGTGGAAATGTAGAAGTCATAATTTTTTTGTGATCTGTGTTGATTTTTTTTACGGGTTAGCTTCATAAGCTTTGTTGATTGTCTTTATTTGATTTGATTTCTGGATGTGATTCAATTACAGTAAAAATTTATAGCTATTATTTTGAACAAAAACGTTGGAGGAAAAAGAGAAAAAATCCGTTAGGATTCCCTAATTACCACACGCCTAATACGGACGCTAAATACTTATTTTATCTTCGCTCTAATCAAACTCGATAGTTTTTATACAAAATATTCAAACTGACATGGTCTGTGCTTGGTATGAAGTGGTCAGGGATTGGTAGGTACAGGTTGGGTATGGTAGTAGCAGTTATTGGTGTGGCGGCGCTGCAAGTTACGAAGTTTCAGGAATGTGGGACAATTTCAATCCGGTTCCCCGACTCCAGCTGCAGCTTTAGATCTAAACCTATTGCTTGCTCAACAATATTTAAAGTAAGTGAGCCACACCCATTCCAATTTTATTTGCCGCCTCAACATAACAGATGCCATCAGGACTACAATACAATCATCTTCCGTTCCCCCCTCCTGAAGAACACTTCCTTTTTCATACTTTTTTAGCCCTTCATGAAGACAAATTTCTGGGCTTAAACTTCCCGATTAAATTTTACAAAAATATGTAATTATGATAACCTCACTCTAACTGACATCTTAATAGGTCTTTCTACGAGACTATCTGTAGAACTAATTGAGAACAGCCATTTATCAGTCCAAGTTGTTTATAATGACTTTACTTCGACTAAAAATGATAGATTACGAGCAATCATGGAAAAATGTTATGACGTTGTTGGTGACGTTTTCTTTAATGTCGAAGCAACATATATAAAAGTTAACAAATTTGAGACATTTAGAACGAAGATTTCACCTAACCCGATACAGCTGGAATAAAAATATAAAATTTGCTCAAAATGCTTTTGTTGATATGCAAATGTTCAAAATGGATAGCCTTGGATAGCAATGTATTGCGGATTCTTGGATAGCCGTATGTTACCGCTATCTAAGACTCCTCTTTTGTCAACTTGACATATTGTTCCCAAGAATGACGTTGCCAATTGGAGCACATCATCAGATACGAATTCCTTCAGACAACATAGAAATACCGTAAAATACGCTTTTGGTTCGTTCGATTTTATCAGAAAGCCATTTGGTCTGAGAAATGCAGGAAAAACGATTAACTTCAATGATTTATTGAAATTAAGATTCGATGATTAATTGACAAAGTTTTTCAATGATTAATTGACAAAGTTTCAATGATTAAGTGACAAAGTTTTTCAGGATATATCAGATGAGTTTGTGTATTCAGACGAAGTATTTGTAACCTTCTGTGATATTCAGCCGCACGTTGAAATACGTGATCGCCTGCTGACAAAATTTTGTGAAAATATCCTGCGTGTAAAGTTAACCAATGGCAAATGTCTTAGAGAAACTGACGATTTCTTAGCATTTGAAATTTGTCCTGACGGAACTCAACCACTTGCATCAAAGGTTAAAATAATGATTTGTATAAACCAACCAATGGATTACAAAGAACCCTGACGGATAATGGGAAAATCCGTTTTGTAGGAAGCATATTCCGCAATGGGCACAAATTATTGAGCTCTTACAGCAAGTCTTCCTAATTCAAGTCCGTAAAGGGAGAAAAACAAAGGTAATTTGCTTTTGAAGACCATAGAACCCTTTTTGATTGGTTTTCCCCCAGCTTTGAGCAAACTGAAAGAAGTCTTTATCAAATCAAATTTTTTTCACCGTATGTCTCCAGGTACCACATTGTCATTAAAAACTGATGATTCAGAAACAACTACTGATGCAGCGCTGTGTGAGGTAACTAGTTTGGAAAAAATTGACCACCAACCTTTTTCTTTGTCTTTCATGTGGAACTCAATCATAGCACAGTCGTTGATGAATTGTTGCCCGTAACTTATGCTGCCGCCGTTAAGTTTTGTTATCTCATAGCAGGTAGAAAATTTGTTCTCATAGCAGGCACCATCTTTCAGCAGCTTCAGATTCCCCTCATTGGTATCAAGTAACGTTTACAGATAGAATGACAAAATGGGTTGAATCACAACCACTGGGACAATTTGGGTTTTGTTTTGGCGGAGATTTTTCAATACTTTGGGTGTTTTTTGGATATGCTACAATATTTAAGGTATTCTGCAAATTTTGGTGGATACTCTATTTTTGCTGTGTTTTGGTTCTCCGACAATCAGGAGGGGAGATATGTCGGATACACTAGTATTTAAAGGTCGTTGCATCAAGTATAACCATGTAAGGTACTGTCATATCGTTCAAATTGAAATCGGAAGTTTAAGTTTAGAAGTGATTTGTATGTAACACTGTTTTAGCTTCATCAGCTTTGTTGATTGTCTCTATTTCGGTTGATTTTCGATATGTTTCCATAGCAGTTAAAATATATACCTGTTGTTGGTAAAGGAAACGCGTATTTAAATAATAAGTTAGGGTTCACCCACTCTTACAATACTAGACTTTCTCAAATTGCAAATCAATCAAGCACAATCAATGATCCTTGGCAAGCCTCAAGGCAGATATTTAAAAGACCAAGCCAATTTACATGTAAGCTGTCCTGTATAAGATTTACGTGTATACCGATGGTTAAACGCGTCAAGGGCTGTTGGCTCTCGGAATTTTTTCCAGCGTACATATGGTTGATTGAGTTTTCACCCTTACTATATTGGGTATACCCTTAATAGTAATGGTCCAAACCCATTCTGATGTGTAATTGTGATATTAAGAAACGCTCCGAGCATGATTACAGACAGGTCTGTGCATTGATGCTTTAGATCTACGAGTCTTCGTGCAAACATCTGGGTTTGACCCCAGACCACCATGTTATGAACAACCTGGACCAGAGCAGCATTCTTATTCCCAACAGGAGTATGAACTCGAGAGAAGTTGGAGCTCTCATGGAGGCACTTTCAAACAACACCAAAGTGCGTTTTGTTTTCTTAAGTTACTTCAAAACGAAGCGAGTGAGAAAAAAAGCTGAGTTTTTATACTAATGCAGATGCTCGCAGTTGGGGAAAAAGTAATTATCGCCGACAAGACTTTGGATTTACTGTTAGATTTTATTATTAAAAAGTTGGGGATGAAGCGTTGAAATATTAAACTTTGTGACTGTATTATATATTTGCTCTTGTCTATTAAAATAATTCAGTTCGAAATAAAGTGTTGTTTCCTTAGAGTTCGGCTTATTCAACTAATTTATACCTTAACCTGAGCGGAAAAAAAGCAGATTAGACTAGGTCACATTATAACCAACGCAAATGTATTTTCTATTTAATATTGATTGAAATTGTTCGGCTTATCAACAATTTGGAAGATCTAAACGTCAATCGCTTACGTCGTTGAATCTGAGAATTTTTACAAGTGTTAAACTTATACAAATTTTTGTAAGTGTAATGAACCTTATGCGGTTTTTGCTGACTATTTCTTCCTTAGGATTTCCAGGAATTGGAATTAATTTCGAAGGGTGAACATCTAGAGCAAGTTTCTCTGTGCCTACTGTAGGGAATTGCCTCATCAACTTAATTTTCAGTATATTTTCAGCATAAAATTGCGAAAAATTTTGCATGACACAAATTAGTCTCCGAAGTTTTTCAAACTGAAGTAGTTTCTGTCTTTCAACATTCTATACGAAAAATTGACTTCCAAGGAAATTCAAAATTCAAATTCAGACATTTAAAAAATCTTGCAAATTTTCATTTTCATTGTTGTTAGGGTTATCAAGGGAGCTAATCGTGACTGCGACAACAGACTAACTAAAAAGCATCAAAATTATCTGTTTTCTTGTACAGGTTGAGGAGCTTGACTTGTCCGGAAATTTTCTAGACGATCAGAGTTGCAGATATATTGCACAGATGCTAATCCAAAACGGATTCATATCCAGAGTCAACATCGGAAACAACTCAATCCGAGATTCATTTGGTGCATTCTACAAGGTTAGTTTCAAAGCTCTGATACGCGATATGGACGATGAGACTTATTTGATAACCCACTAAAAGGCCTTTGCAATACTTTACCCATCTTCTCCTTAAATTCAAGGTGTGACAATCCAAAATTGTTCCATTCAGAACGCCCTAGAGCATGTGCAAATAATTGTGGCTCGGAATTACAGGCCTTCACACCCGCAGAAATGGTGGCCGCCGTATTGGCCGACAGGGCGTTTAGCCGACAACAAAAAAAATGAGAAATTTAACCGACAAATTAAGTAAAATGAGTAATAAAGCTTATTCTAAAGCTGTGATTGGCCAATTTAAAACTGTTTCGTAAGCGGACAAATATACCGCAGTTTTTTCATCAACTAGTTTAACGAAGGTCTATTCGTGGTCGGACCGTATTTAACCGCATCTGGCCATGCCTCGCGGGCCATGGCCATGCCTCAGTGGCCCGTGGGACTTGATATGAATCTATCAAAACCGAACTACTGATTTATGGACCAATTGTGGACTTTTATTACCAATTATGATAACACTGTCGGCTAAATTTCTCGTTTTTTCCTTGTCGGCTGAACGCCCTGTCGGCTAATTTTCCTAGCACCCGCAGAAATATTTACTTATAGTTGTTTCGACCAAATTTGTAAAGCTAAGTTTCCAAGATGTGGACAATTTAGAAGCTAACACAACAACCTGAATCTCATATTTCTGTACTGAATCATAAAATTTTCATTATGATTTTTACTTTTTTTTTACTATGGCCAGAGTTCTGATCATGGCACTTCATCGACATTTCATGATAAAATTCAGACTAGAATTCTGAACTTATTATGAACATAACGAAATTCAATTCTGCATTTCCCATTTACCTTATGAACTTTTTGTCTGTTCTGGACTGAACAGTATGACGAATCGCCATCAGCGGGGACCTGAAAAATACTCAATAGGTAATTGCAAAAATAATTCACCGAATATATTATTACTTCACAATGATCACGTTTAACTCAATGGTAAGTTTCACACAATGACAAGTTTCGAACACTGGCAAATCTTTCATTTTTGGTCACCCGAGTATTACCGAGTTGTCAATGTTTTATTGGGATATACTGATTCAGCACTGACTGTCTATGTCATTTGGGTCCGGGAATACCAAAATTTTAGCCGGTTTGAGCCTCAGAACAAGCGGAGAATTTTTGCGGCGAAATTAGATTGTATTCAAGTCATGGTTTTTGAGAGATCACCGTCCATTACTGGCAAATACTTTCACCCCATTTTTCACATTCTTTTTTGAAAAATTCGGCAGTCCTGAAGAAAAAGGACTAAAAGTTTTTCTTGACATGAGAGCTCAATCTGTGTAACCGTTTAAAACAATTGTGCAAACATCCTCTCTATACCTCCAATTGGCACCTAAGATATGAAAAAAGATTATCATTAAAATTATTGATGAATGAAACCTATTTCGCCCCACTCTTTGGTTGAAAATTGATCGGTTTGCCAATCGAACTAATATCGACGGTACGTCATGGTCACACTACCCTTTTTTTAAGTGTTCAATAATTGAACAAAGAGCGTCATCTTTTAATTCGAAAGATTGCCTATTGGTTCTAGTACCACTGATGCAAAGTTTGACGGTCTCAGTATTGTGAAACTAAACCTTGTTTTGACAAAAATAACAATTGAGGCAATTTTCAAGAAAACTTTTTTCAAGACAATCTCCCTGCTAATCTTTTCAAGAACGTTTGTTTTCTGGGGGATGGATTCATCCCATCAGGGCTAGACGCTAAGGAAGTGCGCAAGATATTGTTCCTCTGGCATGCTTCAAATTGCTTCTTTCACCTTTCCTCCGCACAGCTCTCCAATATGTCTACAAGTTGTGTTCGCAGAACGCTTTTGTCTCAATGTCAGTTACATGGTTATCGAACAATAAAGTTTTCTGAAACAATAAGCGGAAAAATGTTTACTTCTGAATTGTTTTCTTGCAGAAAACTGTAAAGAAATCGTTTTCCCGAGGAAACCTGTAAAGCACAAGCCCATCCAGTTCATCAAGAATTTGAACAGGGAAAACTGTTTACTCCTTTTTCCTGGCGTCTGTGAAATATGACTTTAAGTAATTGATATTTTTTAACATCATAATAAGTGTGCGGATAAGTGTACCCCTTATTAGGTTATACAAACCATAAATTATAATCTATTTTAAAAAATACAATGCATTTTTTTTGTTTCATACATGGTAATGAAAACTAAACGATTGTTTTTGGAGAAGAAAAGGAAACAGTTCCAAATTCTGTTCGAGAATTGCCCGCAAAGACTGCAAATGTTGCGAAAAATGTTTAATATTTTTGAAATCTTGTTGATTTCAACCCCACAATCGAGTTCTGTTTTGCTAACATTTATGTTTATTTCATGATTTTGTATAATAAATCACCCATTCTTGGTTAATCGTGAAGAATTAAACTTAAGTTTTGGTTTGATCACATTAGACGCTCGCATTTTTGGTTTTCAAACAGTTGACTTTAACCGTCGCTTAGTTATTAAGACACAGTAATTAGGAACTGATCCTAATACTCAAAGTCAAAAGGGAATTTTTAGCTGTTTTTTTCCATAACAGTCCTTCCTCTCTATCCAAACTAGAGAAACCTCACCCACAACCTCACCTTTTCCCCCATCTACTCCCTACCCTACCCCTAACACCTCAAACATACTCCATACCAAGCTAACCCCACCTACCTAACGCGTACCTCCTTTTCACTCCACTTACCTACCCCAGCCTGACACCAAACCCTGGGAATAAAAACTGAATTATCATTGAGTTTTTAAAATCATTTCCTATATTTTTATTAGGCAGTTATTTTTTGTTCTTTCTTTCTTTTTCGATATTTTTTATTTAAATGAGGTAGAAATTATATTGGACGACTCTTTGAGTCATTTCAGATATCCTACTGGTTATGTTTTTACGCAATTTTTCTCTTGACGCATTTTTTGTCGACCCTTTTGACTTTTCGTCCTCAAAAACGGGATAAACAGGTAAAAAGGGGAGGGCGCTAAGGGCTCTTAGAGCCTTTCCGCGTACTAAACCCTCGGCATGCATTTCACCGAAACTGCTTTGGAGACGTAAATTTATGGTGTGAAGTGCAGAGTTTGACCCCCCCCCCCTCCTCGCCGAGTGCTCCCCCATGTGCTGCCCTTCGCCGCGCTCACCCGACGCCCCTTCAAGTGAGCCAAAGGCTAGCCTCCCTAAACCGTGGCTAGCTACTGACGAATCCAACCGCTCGCCGGTCGTTTGAGAGCAATTCGCCCGACGTTAGTGGGTTATGTTTAACAGGTGTTGACCGAAACCGGGACAGGGCTGAAACAGCTGTACGCGAACAACAACAAGATCAGTGATGCGGCCATTGTGAAAGTGGCCCCCTCTCTGGCTGTAAATCAATGTTTGGTGGTGCTGGATCTGTCTCGCAATTGCATGATGGATAGCAGAGCTGCTATTCACCTATTCAAAACACTCAAGGAAAACACCACTCTCACGTCACTCGATTTAAGGTACGAGAAATTATATTTTTTCCACCCTCAATCCACCCATAAAGACCAGCGATGAAAGGCAGTCCATTTTCTATACCCCTCATTTTTTGCATCCACTCTTTTCCTCGATACTTTTATGTAAAAAATTCTCGACCGAGGAGCAAATCGTTTTTGTCAAAATTGATATTCTTGTTATTGTTCTTTGTGCGTATGTCAAAAGTGGCGTGTAATTTTCAGCCACAATATAATCAACACGGCCGAAGTGGGTGCATCATTTGCAGGCATGAACAGAATGAACAAAAGTCTCAAATTCCTGTCTCTGGCTGGGTGCAGGTTACATCCCGCCACTGTTGAGAGGATGCAGAGAGCACTGCTCCGGACCCAAATTGAGTGTCTGGACTTATCTAATAACCATATATCTCCAGTTAGTAATCATTAATGATCGATTTTTGTACTTGAAATTTTGTGCACAAAAACGAGAAATGATCGTGTTTGACCAGTATTTCCCCGTTTGAATGGTCTTCATAAATTCCTCCCATTTTGTACGGGCTGGAGTTGGTAATTTATGATGATGTAATAGTGAAGCTTTGAAGTGGAGCGAAACCCTTTTTGGCGATATGATGGCGTGTTTTCGCTATTCAAAGTTGTTTCCCAAATTTGTTCAATTCCAGAGCAAAGATGACCAAAATGTTTTTTGGTCATATAATAGGTTAACAAAAATGGATAGCCCAAATTTTTCCCACCTTTTTGCCATTTCCCGCCAAATTCCTAACAATTTGTTTTTTTTTACAGCACTACCAAACAAATATCTCGAACTCAATAGTCGGGGACAACATTTTTTTCTCTCAATTGACAGATTAATTACATCTATTTTTCGAAAACAGACAGTCAGCTAACCATACTAGCAATTAATTCGATATAGTTGGCGCCCTGAAAAATGCAGATTTTTCAATTATCTTCCAAAAAGTTTTGAAGAATATAAGACTTTTTAAAACCAACAATCCTAAAGTCATGATGACAAATTTTTATCGAGCCATAGGCTAATTGAATAGACGCGAAATGACATTAGCATTAATGCCTGCTAGAATTGATCCCTCGTGCTAGTAATTTCTTGCTTTCACCATATCGGTAGAGAAGATACTAGCAAAAATTAAAATAAATTAAATTTAAATTAAAAAAATTATCCCACTGCTGCTTGATATCTTCTCTAAAGTTCCGACCAAATCATTTACTCACACTGCCAAACCGAAGTAACGCAATTTCAATATAGGAAAAGTAAAAGCTTTGAGCTGTTCATTTTTTCCCAACGAAAATAACCCAGGAAACTGATTTTAAAAAATTTTAAAAAAAATAAAATTACTTATTTTCCTAAGCACTAAATTTGGAAAACAATTTTAACTTCTTCTGATGTGCTCATGGTTCGAACTTTGACTATGAATGTTTCCGAGGATAAAAAAGAAAAGCTTCAACTCCTAGAAGTTCTGTCGAGAGTTTTCAGTTTTCTCATCTATTTTCTCCGATTGAACACTAAACTATTTTTTTTTATCACAACTATTTTCTTATAATCTTTGCACAAAACTGTATTCAGCCTCATTTGCGACAAAAATTTGACAAAAGAATGACAAGTAGGCTCAGTAATGTGCATATGCACATAAGGTTCAGACCCCGCATATCCACAAGTTTGACTTGATTGTCGACCAAATGAGGAAGAGATGGAAAATTTTCAAAAATTTGCATATATTGATCAACAATAATTGGTGTGTGAAATAAAAAATGGCCTCCAGCTCAAATCAGTCAATAAAGTAAATAGTGCCGCGTCAGTGGGCCAAAAAAGACTGTCATGATTATGACAACGAGACAAGACAATTAAAAAAGCAAACAGCAACAACAAGCATTTACATCCAAAACACAATATTTGAAGAAAAAACTAAATAATAACAAAGTGAAAAAGCAAAACCTAAAGTTTCAAATAAAACCTAAATAAAACATGATAGCTTCGTTTTTTGCTGGAAAAAAAACATGTGACCAGTCTTTGATGACACTCGGTAACAAGCAGACAAAAAAGAACAAAAAGGACGAAGTTACAAAAAAAGCGTTTATGTCTTCTCGAAGACAAATAATTCAATGAAATCCATTGGATATCAATTCAAAACTTGAACTAGATTTATTTTCATTCTCACTATAAAATAAGGACATTGAGACCTGTGAGTTTCTAGAATATGTTGCACGTCTACAAATATGAACGACAAGGTCAGTCGTTTATAAAAGACAAATAGTTCAATGAAATCCATTGGATATCAATTCAAAACCTGAACTAGATTTATTTTCATTCTCACTATAAAATAAGGACATTGAGACCTGTAAGTTTCTAGAATATGTTGCACGTCTACAAATATAAACGACAAGGTCAGTAAAAAAAACAACAGAAATTCTGCTAATTTTGCAACAAAACGGCGTCGAAGCCGTTCAAACCATAATCCATTATGTAAAAAATCAGATATAGTCAACTGTGTCTTCTTTGAAACCCAATAGTTAAAAAAAGAAAAAAGGAGACGTTTGAAAATACAGTTATCTTAATAATTTTTCAAAAACTGTTAATTTCAAAGGCATCAAAGAATTAGATAGCAACCAAAAAAACTGAATAGGGTTGTTTATTTCTCAAAAAAGTCCTAAAACAGTAAGTATTCCACTAAAAACCTTAGATTTGTTCTACTGTGCCTTTCTTCCCTATAATCGATATGCAATTTGTAGTTAAGGAGACTAGTTAACATGTAGACAAAAAAAACAACCAAGTTGAAATTTAAAAAAATATACAACTTTATATATACTCTTAACCATTTGACACCAAAGTCATGAAAAATTTTAGCTATCAAGTGCAACCAGCAAATAGTTCTTTAGAAGAAGCTGCTATGACCTGCAATTAAGCAATGTTTATCATTCGACTACACAAAGAACTACAAATATAGACGAAAATCAATTTTTTTTCTTTTTTTTTTTTAAAAAAAAACCGGTATCGAAGCCATTAAAACAATATGCGATGCACCAAAAAAAAACCATAGGTTCAATTTTGTTTTTCTTCATTATGAATAACTTTTTAGTAACCTGTATCTATTGAGAGTAGGTAAGAAGTAGGCATAAAAAACAGCGAAATGTGAACTTGAAAAAAACATCTGTATACTTTTTTTAAAACACTTATTTCATGGTCAGAAAAATTTTTAGCAATTAACTATGATCAGTAAATCAGTTCCTTTGTTTGTCCATAGGAGGACGTTATCTATAACTTGTCAAACGATTACAAAATAACGACAAATAACGACCAAAAACCAAAAAATCTATTAAATTCTTCTAGAAGGCAGAGTCGGAGCAGTTAAAACAATGATCTGTTCGTCGACAAATCAATGTCTTCAAAAATCCTTATTTAATGCCCAGAATATGACACCTGAACTGTCAATAATGAGCAAAAAGAACCTGAATGATGGAAAATATCCAAAAATTGTAAATTTTTTTTAAAACTTGAAGTCTCAAAGCAGAGAAACGATTTCTTATAACGTAAAATTGAAGTAAGTTTTATATTTTAACCAAATTGGAAAAAATGTGACCTGTGATTGCTGAACTCAGTCTAGAAGTTCACCAGAAAAAGAGAAGAAATTAGCTAAACTCAATAAATCATTTTCATGTTCATTTTGAAAATATGTGTTTTTAAAAGGCATTACGGCCATAAGCTTTTGACTGAAAAGCGAATTAGGTTTCCATGAAACCCCTAGGAAAAAATTCAGTCGGACATGTCAGTAGTACGTTATCATTTTATTTATTTTCCGTATTTATCGTAAAAAATGGGGAAATGCGAACTTTTTTAAAAAACTTTGGTTGATTACAATCAGTTTTTTGGAATTTAGGAAACAACAATTAGATCAAAACTGGCTTGGCTATTGCCTTTTGTCTGTTGGAAACGTTTTGTTGTTTCAAGTGTTATGCATATGGTTTATTTCAAACAAAATTGATGCATTTTGCTTAATTAAAGAGTTAAATTAGCAAATAACCGATAAACATTTAATTCAAGTAAACTCTCAAAGTATCACCAATTAAAACTATTCTGTTTCTGAGTCACCAAAAACTGTGTCAGAAGACTTTAGGTTAATTAATGCCGTATATTCAAACAAATTGGACAACAAAAGCCTATTTCGAGCGCTCCTTTTGATAGAAAAATGTGTGAAATTTGACAAATTCAGCAAGAATTTTGCCAAAAAAATTGAACCAAACTGTCGAAAATCAGCCGAGTTTTAGAGGTAAGACAAAAAACACAATCTTTATCAATTTTCACATTTATTAGTAAGATTGGCACAAAAATTGCATAAAAGCACGGAAAATGTGAACAGCAGCAGCGGAAATCAGTCAAAGGTTCACAATACTTCAAACCTTGATAACTGTGTGGAAAAACAAAATTCAGGCAACTTAGTTATGTTTTTACCGAATTCAGTGACACAGTTGTTGAAAATGTCAACAAATTTTAGCAAAGTTGTTGCGAATTTTGTCAAAAATAGTGAAAATGTGAACAAAACAACTGATTTCGGTCTACTATTCTAAAATCTTTAAACCATTGTAATTCTCTTTAAAAAACAAAAATCAAAAAAATCTTTTTAATTCTAGATTCTACGCTTTCTAACGGTTAGGCTTTCTACCGGTTCCACTCAAAACCCTCTACGATGAATATATCTATCGGCGAAAATTGTCTGAACAAGAAAAAACCCATTTGAGTATATAGTTCCTCTCCCACTAAAATGAGTCGGAATTAAAAACTATTATACTTTAGCTTTGTAAAAAGAATCAACAATATCCGCTGTTACGTAATAAAGAGAGCCTTGAATTTAAAAGTCTTCCTTGAAAACCGGAATATTTCAGTACCCGATATGTTTTACTGCGGATACTGTCGACACAAAGTAAGCAAACTTTAAAAGTTAAAAAAATTGTGCAACTTGTTTTTAATTTTTTTGCCCTTTTTCCAACCAAAATAGCATTTTTTATGTCTTTATCAACCTGTGCAGCTCATTGCTCAACATCGATCCAATGATCATTTTTTTCGGGGGGTGAATACACTTGCAAAAATTGGCAATCCTTGAAACTTTTGTTTAAAATTGCCATTTAAAAAAATTCAAATTGATATTTTTTGTCGGCATTATACTTTCCCCGGTAAGTTTAATTCAGGCGTTGTTCACGAAGTACTTTTTGAACGTGACTAGGGAAAACTGTCGTCTGAAAGCTCTTTTCCTGGACCACAACAGAATCATCGATGACGTGTACCACGCATTTGTCAAAGCACTTGCTTCGCGTGAGTACTAACTGAGCTCACTGGTTTGCGACGAACCGAATTTAAAAATACAATCAATTTAAAAACAATTTGATCTCTACACATGGAAATTTAGCAGCCGGGTGAGTACAGCATTTCATAGCTTATGAACACATAAGCAAAAATTAATGAATAATTTGTAAATAAAAATTGTTTGGCGGTAAAACGAATGTTTATGCGATGTTTATCATTCGACCACACAAAGAACTTCAAACATAGACGAAAATCAAAAAAAATTTTTCCATTAAACCCCGTATCGGGGCCATTAAACAATCAGCGATGCACCAAAAACTCATATGTTCAATTTTGTCTGTCTTCCTTACGAATAACTTTTTAGCAACCTGTATTTATTGAGTGTAGGTAAGAAATAAGCAAAAAGACAGCGAAATGTAAATTTAAAACAAAACATCTGGATACTTTTTTTTAAAACATTTGATTTCAAAGTCAGAAAAAACTATAGCAATTAACTCTGATCAGTAAATCAGTTCCTTTGTGCGTCCATAGGAGGACGTTAAAATCTGCAATTATCTAGAATTTGTCAAAAGATTACAAGAAGAACGACAAATAACGACCAAACTCCAAAATTCTATTAAATTCTTCTAGAAGACAGAGGCGTAGCAGTTAAAACAATGATAAGTTTGTCGAAAAATCAATGTCTTCAAATATGCATTCTTTTAAAAAGCCCAGAATATGACACCTGAACTGTCAATAATGTGACAAGAGCGCAAAAAGAACCTGAATGACGGAAAAATATCCAAAAATAGTAAATTTTTACAAAAACTTAAAGTATCAAAGCAGAGAAACAATTTCTTATAACGTAAAATTGCAGTAAGTTTGACATTTTATCGAATCAGAAACCGTGTGACGCGTGTTTGCTGAATTTAAGCTAGAAGTTCACCAGAAAAAGAGAAGAAAGTCGCAAAGCTCAATAAATCAATGTTCATTTTAAAAATATGGATTTTTAAAAGGCATTAGGACCATAAGCTTTTGACTAAAAAGTGAAATAGGTTTCCTTGAAACCCCTAGGAAAGAAACCAGTCGGACCTGTCTGTAGTAGATTTTGATATTAATTATTTTCCGTAATTACCGTAAAAAATGGGGCAATGCGACATTGTTTTTAAAAAACACCGACTGATTGAAATCAGTTTTTTGGGAATTAGGAAACAATAAATAGACCAAAACTGGCTTGGCTATTGCCGTTTGTCTATTGGAAACACTTTGTTATTTCAAGTATTATGGATATGGATTATTGCAAACAAAAATGATGCGTTTTGCTTAATTAAAGAGTTAAATTAGCAAATAACCGCCAAACGTTTAATTCAAGTACACTTTCAAAGGATCACTAATTAAAACTATTCTGTTTCTGAGTTACCAAAAATTGTTTCAGAAGATTATAAGTTAATTAATGCTGTAAATTCAAACAAATTGGACTACAAAAACCTATTTCGAGCGCTACTTTGATTGAAAAAAATTGAACTTTGACAATTTTAGCAAGAATTTTGCCAAAAAGTTGAACCAAACTGTCAAAAATCACTCGTGTTTTTAGAGGTAAGACCAAAAACACTATCTTTATCAATTTTCACATATTTTTTAGCAAGGTTGGCACAAAAATTGCATAAAAGTACGGAAAATGTGAACAGAAGCAGCGATAATCAGTCAAAGGTTCACAATACTTCAAATCTTGATAACTGTGTGGAAAAAACAAAATTCGAGCAACTTTTAGTTATATTTTTACTGGATTCAGTGACATTGTTATTGACAATTTTAACAAATTTTAGCAAAATTGACGCAAATTTTGTCAAAAATAGTGAAAGTTTGAACAAAACAACTGATTTCGGTCTACTTTTCTCAAGTTTTTAAACCATTGTAATTCACTTAAAAAAACGAAAATCAAAAAAATTGTTTTAATTCTAGATTCTACTCTGGTTAGGCTTTCTAACAATTCCACTCACAACCCTCTACGATGAATATATCGATCGACGAAAATTGTTTGAACAAAAAAAACCGTTTGAGTATATAGTCCCTCTCCCACTAAAGTGAGTCGGGACAAAAAACTATTATACTTTAGCTCTGTGAAAAGAATCAACAGTTTCCGCTGTTACGTAATAAAGATAGCCTCGAATTCAAAAGTCTTCCTTGAAATTCGAAATGTTTCAATATCCGATGTATTTTACTGCGGATACTCTCGACACAAAGAAAGCAAATTTTAAAATTTAAAAACTGTGTTCAATTTCTTGGGGGTGAATACACCTGAAAAAATTGACAATCCATGAAATTTTTGTTGAAAATCGCCATTTAAAAAAATTCAAATTGATCTTTTTTGACGGCATTATATGTTCCCGGGTAGTTTTTTCCAGGAGGTGTTGATGAAGTTCTCTGTAAACGTGACTAGGGAAAACTGTCATCTGAAAGCTCTTTTCCTGGACAACAACAGAATCACTGATGACGTGTACCACGCATTTGTCAAAGCACTTGCTTCGCGTGAGTACTAACTGAGCTCACTGGTTTGGGACGAACCAAATTTAAAACTACAATCAATTTAAAAACAATTTGATCTCTAGACATGGAAATTTAGCAGCCGGGTGAGTGCAGCATATCATAGCTTATGAACACATCAGCAAAAATTAATGAATAATTTGTAAATAAAAAATGTTTGGCGGTATAACGAATTATGCAATGTTTATCATTCGACCACGCAAAGAACTTCAAACATGGACAAAAATCAAAAAAAAAAATTTTCCTTAAAAAACTATAAAATAATGTTTATTGTAATTTGCCATTCCAGCCAAGCACTTGTCATTGCTGAGCCTGGCAGGGTACAGGAACATCATGAGTTCCATCGCGACGCGAGATTGTCTCGTGATAAGAGAGAATAAACACCTGTTCAAGGACCTAGTCGCTTTCATGGACAAACGAGGCCTGGATCCGGTGTCACTATTTGTCCGAAGTGGAGAGAAGAACAACATTGCCACGTCTGCTAAAGCTCCTCCCGAATGTGAGCTTTCAATTTATTATGTAATATCCCAGCTTGTGGTATATCAAGCTGACAAAATTTGCCAGCTCATCGGAGATTTGGTGCAACGGTAGCATGCATTGCCGGAGCTCTAGAGATAGTAGCTTTACGTTCCCTAAGAGTTCTACAAATTCTTTAGCATTCAAGGGGAATAGAGTTTTTTTGGTTACAGTTGTTCCGAACCTCCAAATTTGATGGGGGTTAAGAATTTTACGCCTACACGATATTTTTGTTCTGCAGGTTGTGGCCAATCATTATCTTTTGCTGAGAGATACAAAATTGTTATCACTGAAGCTATTGAAATATCTAATCGATGCTTAAACAAACTCCATTAAACTTTTGGCTTCTCAAAAAAAGTGATAATCAAATTCCAAACAAAACTTATTTTTAAGTTTTATAACATGAAAATCAAGTTTCACAAAGCTCGATACAAGCAAATTGAGCACCATGTCAGTTGTTGACGAGCAATTCGATCGAAGTTAGTTTGTTATATTGTCTACTCTGGCTGGATAAAGTCAATCAATGCATATTTTGTTAGCTATAAAACGGAATAAAAATGTAAAATTTCTCTTTGTGTCATCTATTGATCTAACAAAAGGTTAGCAAGTTGAGGTCCCAGACGGATTCAAATATGTGCAGACCTAAAATAAATGCACGAGGGGTGTCGTACGTTCCAAATTACTTAGTCTGGATACATCGAAAAACGCATGAAAGTCTGGACATCAACGCCCAAAAGTCTGGGGAACGCACGAAAGTCTGAACATGAACGAACAATAGTCTGGTGAGCTCACTAAAGTCAGGACATGACCGCGCGAAAGTCTGGTGAACGCAAAAAGCTGGACTAAAGATCCTTACGTCTGGGACGGTCTGGACATAGGCACATTCCGTCTGAGAGGGTCTGGACATACCAGTTTCCGTCTTGGACCTCAACCTGGGTCGTTCTACCGCCAATTAAGCTGTAACAATTCTTTTTTTCAATAGCCCCTTTTGGGAAACAATTTTGTTTAAAAGCTTTATATGTTTTTAGAATAATTAGCTCTTTATTGTTCTTATTTTTAGCCGACATTGAAATTTCAAGAAACTTGATTCATTTTTGAAACTGCATCAATTATTTTGATTTTGATCTCTCTACAGTCACAACGCCAAATCTTTAATGACTCCATCAATTTTGGGTCAAATTAAACGGGACATAGCTCATTGAGACCGCTATTATCTAAGCTTTAAAACTATATATAGCACATCATTTGGATCACTGGTTGATGAGAAATTAGGTACTGAGCACCGTGTAATTTGACCATATTAATATAGCCGAAATGCCCGTATGCCACCCAATATGCCACCCAATATGTCACCAAAATATCCCATGGTATGCCCATGCCCATGGCATGCCTGGTATGCCCATGATACACTGATACAATGCTAAACTAACAGAGGGAAGGATTGGCTCTTGTGATAATCTGTACACCAGCACTGTCAAATGCCCATTTTCGTCCCCATTTTGACCCATATTTCGTGACAGATTCCCACTATTATCAACCAGGATTTCACAACTTTGTAAAACTGGGCCCCTTGACAGCATGGGAACCCTCACAGTCTTCTTCATAACTTTTCCTAGATTCGAATACCCAGACATTTTAAGATCTGAATTATATATGTCGATTTTCGGCTCAAATTCGGCTCCAAACGGCTGAAAAATGGCTGAAAACGGCCCAGAACACCTGAACTACCCTCAATAGACCCTCCCGGGGTGCTAATTAACACCCAATAACCAATTTGGTATGCCCCCGGCATCATTTTTTAGCACCCCGAGAAAGTGGCCAAAAAGTAATGCCAAAATCGTGGCACGTTACGAATTTTTTTTGAATTCAAAAATTTTACTCGAAATTTTTTGAAAAGTTGGTTTTGACTTGGGAATCAACTTCCAAGTGTTATCCATGTCTTGGTAAGGACTTGGCAGACTTGTAAGACTTGTATTTAGACTTGTCCAGTACTGGAAACCTAAATAGGACTTGGATTTAGACTTGCCTAGTACGGATATAGACTTGGAGTTCGGTCCGGGCACAAAACTTGCTTTTTTTTCAATTTTCTCTAAAAAAGACAGTAGTCTTCTGCAGTTATAAGAAAATTTTTAAAACTATTTCAAAGGACTAGCAAAACATAATATAAAATAGATGTGGACAAACATAATACAGAAATAGATAGTTCAAATTTTTGCCGATGAATCAAATCTAAAATTTTTAGGTCATTACGTTGCTTGGTGCTAGTACTCTTTGTATAATTATCTCACGTTGAGCTGATCGCTGTTCAGATACGGAAGGTGCCATTCGTGACAACTTGAATCGGCTCTTCGTGAAGCTACCAGACTACATTATAGAGAAGTATTTGGGCAGCCTCGGTCTCATTGACTTTATGCACTCCAAAGTGTACATGGGTAAGTGGTTTCGGTTCTACTTCTTTTCACCCTGATTCATTTAGCCCCGCATATTTTAACACCACATCATTTAACCCCTCTATCAGATAACCCCCCTATCATTTAACCCCTCTATCATTTCACCCCTCTATAATTTCATCATCATAATTTGTCATAATTAAGTGGATAAATTAATCCCAGGTTCGGTTGTGATAGTTTCATATCAAGTCCCGCTGAGGCATGGCCACGGCCCGCGATGTTTGGCCAAATGATTATATCGCTAATTTAATAATCCTTATTTTATAGAAAGATTAAAATCGGGGTGAAATGATAGAGGGGTTAAAAGTTAGAGGGGTTAAATGATACGGCTGAATAAATCGGGGTTAAATGATATGGGGTTAAATAAATAGGGGTGAAAAAGCGGGACACCGTGGTTTCAGTGGTTTAAAATGCGCTGAAATGGCAGAGTTTGAAGATATCCAATTAACATCCGGTGTCGACAGGGGTCAAATCGGGTATCTGAACAAAAGGATTGGGAACTTGCCAAATGAGCACCAAGATAAATGAGAAAAAATGAGAATCCAAGCAAAACCACTTGCATTAATCAAAAAGGAATTTTAGTCTTTTAAAGTGCTTATAAAGCAATCGTTACGACGCTCTATCCGCAGTAGCTTTATTTTAGTTAGACCAATCAGATTTGCCGATCACTCAAAATTAATCATTCATCATGTAACGGCTGCTTTCCTATCAATGACCAGGAAAATTTTACACCAACCAGTTCGTTTCAGTGGTTTAAAATTTGCCCTCATATTAGGTTTTGCTGTTAGTTTTTGCGAGCTGTATTTTCAACTATACCGTAAATTACCGTGGTATTACTTGATACTCGATCAGTCCCAATAACCAGTCCATCAGTTTTGCTGTTTAAAAATTTGTTTTGCCCGAACACCAAAATAACTCCGTTGAAACGACTAAATTTTGGTTCAGTTATGTTTCATTCTCAAAAGAATTTAAGTATTTCCGTCCGCACAAGTTGTTGCTTTTTATTTGGCTACATCAATGAAATTTTCACTCTGTCACTGATAGCATTTGTTGAACAGGACTTTGAAAAGTGCAAATCCATTTAAAAGTTTGTAAAATAAGTATAACCAAAGATGTTCTTCCTAAGTGACTTATTCTCAAATTGATTTTCATTAATGCCAATCACCAAATTCTATTCGGCTGCTGTGCAGCCAGTCACAAAACTTGATGCTCTACTTGGTACAAAGTTTGTCTTACTTAGGAACTGTGTTTCTCTGGAAGAATCATTGGAGAATATCAAAATTAATTCTCTTTTTACAAAGTCAAAGTTTAATTAAACTGTTTCAATTGATTTCTGTTAGTTGTTGAAGTTCTTTTTTTTACTGCTAGTCACGTGGTTTTAAGTATCGAAAACTGTATTTTTCTTTGGCTGTAGAAAGGATGTCGATAAAATGTGAACAGCGAACAGTTTTTCATAATGTCACTTTTTCACCGTACATTGGTGTGGTAGAAATTTTATTAACTATATGGAACTATTGTCTAGTCGGCCCACTCTATCCGCAGTAGCTTTCTCTTAAGATATTTTAGACCAATCAGATTTGCCAAACACTCAAAATCAAGCATGTAACGGCTGTTCTCCTATCAATGACAAAGAAAATTTTACACCAACGAGTTCGTTTCAGTGGATCGAATTTTGACCGCAAATTAGGTTTTTCAGTTAGTTTTTACGAGCTGTATTATCAACAATACCGTAATGCCTGTAGAAAGAATGTCGATAAAATGTGAAGAACTAAAACTTTTTCATAATGTCACTTTTTCACCGTACATTGGTGTGGTAGAAATTTTGTTAACTATATGGAACTATTTTCCAGTATGCTTTTGTAACAATAGGGTTTTGTCGCATAGAAATCAATAAAAATCTGATGCAAACTGGCAATTGGTTTCTTAAATCGTACTTAAGTCGAAAAACTTATGTGCTTATAGTGGAGGTACTTAGAGCTTGGGATTCTATTCATGTATGATATTCGCCTAAAACTAACAATAAACAACTAAATATGTTGCCGAATGTGAACAAATCATATGAGTTTTGATCAGAATGAGGCTTTAATAATTGTTTCTCAAGCTATTTCATTGTTAAATGTGCCCCTGAATGCCTTTGCTTATTCACACATCTCTAACACATCATATATTCTTTTTTTCTCATTCTTCTGGATGCCCATTTGGCTAAAATTCCAAGCTCCACTGCATGCACCCCTACATTTTTTTTACCCTGCAACAATTTTAGCCTTCAAAACTTGAACCCTAAGAGTCTTTAGTTTTAAGTTTTAATCTCCAAACTCTTTCAAAGCGTAAAAATCGGGCAATAACTTTAGATGTGTGCAAAAAACATGAAATTTTAGAAATTGAATATTAGACTTTCATTTAATTGGACAAGGTTCTAAAAAGTGAGGAAGACTTACATAACATTGAATTGGGTGCCAAAAATTTGTGTACTGCCAAAAAGTTAAAACTTAAAGAGAGAAGAGTTGAGAGGAAATCATTGCTGACTGCAGGGTTCCCTTCCTGCATAGTTCCCCACAGTTATTTAAGTTCTTGTTCTAAATGGTAAAGTACCTACCAATCCAAGGAAATTTGAAGAGCAATAAGGAAATTGCAAGGAAATTTCACAATAAAAACTGATCCCAATTTTAATATTTTTCATTCATGATGCGAGAATAATGGCTCCTTGGCAATGAAAGAGCAGAGGGACATGAAAGTAGCTGTAAATATTTTCTCTCTACCTTCCCTATTCAAGGGGGGCACCATATCCTCATTTTTACTCATTATTACACAAATTAAAATTTGTCCTCAAAAATTGTTTTCCGTTCTGCAGCAAAACAATTTTTGAGGACAAATTTTAATTGGACGAAATCAGTCAAATTGGAAGAGTATTTTGTTTTGAGAGATGTGAAATATGCAAATGTTCTCACTCAGCCAAATGACATCTCAACTTTTGACTGGACATGTCCTACAGTGTTATTTCTGAAACAGTTGAACTCTCTTTTGAAATTAGAGGCTGTGAACTTTGAGTACTATCAGTATCCTATAAATTGGTCCTATTTTTGTAATTAATTAACAAAGTGATTCCCGTATCGCGGGTACCAATTCAATTTAATAATATTAACAATAATATCCACTGCACTGCTACACTGCTACACAATATAGATACCTCGTTGCTACATTATTGTTGAACCTATAAATTTAGACACTCGTTGCAAGAGCATGATCAATAGTCTTGAGCAAAAGCTAGCAGCAGAAGTGGCATTATTGAGGATGACTGATGTATCCAGCTACATGCTGGGTCTGTTCAAATTCCGGATCTACTGTGACTCGCCCGATGTTAAGCCTATGATCAGAGAGGAACGGTGAGACCTACAACCACTATGGTCATACAATATGCTAACCATGGGTTTTAGCAGGCCAATACTTGTTTCAGTCCTCCAATTTTGGAGTATCCCAGCTCTTATACAGCTAAATACTTATTATGGTCGACCATAATAAGTATTTAGCTGCATATGAGACTTTACCGACTACTTCGCACAAATGCTCTGACCGAAAAATTGGCGGATAGTTGTCCTCCTATGTTTGATGAAATTTTCTTGCAAGTTAAAAAAACAAAGCATCAAAGTGCATGAATGGTAAATCTGGTCATAAGTTTATAATTAATTGAGCCAATTTTTAAAAAAAATAACAAAAAGAAACATAAATATGTAACCAGAGTACGGAGGTAAGTTTGCATCAGTCTTGTTAAGGAATTTTAATGACTGATCATTTTTTCCAAATAGATTCCTTTTTGTTTCTAGTTGTTGGGATCTGTCTGTAGACAATGTGTTCCTACATTTTTGGAGGATTGGTAGTTTCATTTGATGCCAATATGATAGCTTTTTAAAATATTTGATTTGTGATGTTTATAGTAATTGATTGACTAGTTTACGCGAGCTAATATCAGACAGGCTGTTGTTATGTAAAACCTGACTCTTTTTAAGAAAAGGGTCAAGATCGACTACATCAAGTGGTCAGTGGAAATCGTTAGATTTATTATTGAGATAAATTGATTAGAATGTGTTATTGACTTCTTGGAGTAAAATAGGGTTTCTGCGTAATCAAAAACAGTCAATCATTACCCGGGTAAGCCAAAAGTTGTTATCCTAGAACTTTCCTCTTATGGATCCTTAATGTCATGGACGAAAAAAGTTGTACGAAATTGGTAGGGTTACAAATTTCTCATAAAGGAAAGTTTTATGGTTACAACTTTATCATAAAGGAAAGTTTTATGACTAAAACTTTTTCAAAAAATTTCATTTTGCATATATCGCGTGTTACTAGTTTAATCGGCATTGAAAAAACGTTATCAAGTTACGCATTACATTAATTTTAGCTGTTGCGAAGCACTGAAATTTGTTTTTGCTTTATGAAGTTTTATGGCTACGACTTTTCCATGAAAAATGCAGACAAGGTGACCTGAGACGCAGATTTCAGTTTTTTGTAGAATTTATTAAACATATGGCAATTTTGATCTCTAAATCTTAGGTTGCGAAAAATTTTTTTATGAATTTTTATGACGACAAATTTTCCATATATACAGTATAACTGAAAAGAAACTTTTTCAAATTTTTTTTCCTAAAAATATTTTGAAACACATTTTTGGTTTTTGTTTTAGCCGTGTTGATGATTTCTCTAGAAATTTGATAATTTACAACTTTCATTATATGAAAATTCTAGGATTACAACTTTTCATAATACAAGACTGCATAAGAACAAGTTGTAATTTTACAACTTTTTCAATTATGAAGTCAACCCGGGTAGACAACGTTTTATGCAAAAAATGTATTTAATATAACAACAGTGACATGCTGTTTTTTAAAATTGTTCACTAATTTTTTAAAAAAATAACAAAAAGAAACATAAATATGTAACCAGAGTACGGAGGTAAGTTTGCATCAGTCTTGTTAAGGAATTTTAATGACTGATCATTTTTTCCAAATAGATTCTTTTTTGTTTCTAGTTGTTGGGATCTGTCTGTAGACAATGTGTTCCTACATTTTTGGAGGATTGGTAGTTTCATTTGATGCCAACATGATAGCTTTTTAAAATATTTGATTTGTGATGTTTATAGTAATTGATTGAATAGTTTACGTGAGCTAATATCAGACAGGCGGTTGTCATGTAAAACCTGACTCCTTTTAAGAAAAGGGTCAAGATCGACTACATCAAGTGGTCAGTGGAAATCGTTAGATTTATTATTGAGACAAATTGATTAGAATGTGTTATTGACTTCTTGGAGTAAAATAGGATTTCTGCGTAATCAAGAACAGTCAATCATTACCCGGGTAAGCACAAAAGTTGTTATCCTAGAATTTTCCTGTTATGGATCCTTAATGTCATGGACGAAAAAAGTTGTACGAAATTGGTAGGGTTACAACTTTCTCATGAAGGAAAGTTTTATGGTTACAACTTTATCATAAAGGAAAGTTCTATGACTAAAACTTTTCCAAAAAATTTTATTTTGCATAAATCGCGTGTTACTAGTTTAATCGGCACTGAAAAAAACGTTATCAAGTTACGCATTACATTAATTTTAGCTGTTACGAAGCATTTAAATTTGTCTTCGATTTATGAAGTTTTATGACTACGACTTTTCTATGAAAAATGCAAACAAGGTGACCTGAGGCGCAGATTTCAGTTTTTTGTAGAATTTATGAAACATATGGCAATTTTGATCTCTAATTCTTAGGTTGCGAAAATTTTTTTATGAATTTTTATGACGACAACTTTTCCATAAATACAGTATAACTGAAAAGAAACTTTCCAATTTTTTTCCTATTAATTTTTTGAAACACATTTTTGGTTTTTGTTTTAGCCGTGTTAACAATTTCTCTAGAATTTTGATAACTTACAACTTTCATTTTATGAAAATTTTAGGATTACAACTTTTCATAATACAAGACTACATAATAACAAGTTGTAATTTTACAACTTTTTCAATTATGAATCCAACCCGGGTTGGCAACGTTTTATGCAAAAAATGTATTTAATATAGCAACAGTGACATGGTGTTTTTTAAAATTGTTCACTAATTTTTAAAAAAAAATAACAGAAAGAAACATAAATATGTAACCAGAGTACGGAGGTAAGTTTGCATCAGTCTTGTTAAGGAATTTTAATGACTGATCATTTTTTCCAAATACATTCCTTTTTGTTTCTAGTTGTTGGGATCTGTCTGTAGACAATGTGTTCCTACATTTTTGGAGGATTGGTAGTTTCATTTGATGCCAATATGATAGCTTTTTAAAATATTTGATTTGTGATGTTTATAGTAATTGATTGACTAGTTTACGCGAGCTAATATCAGACAGGCTGTTGTTATGTAAAACCTGACTCTTTTTTAAAAAAAGGGTCAAGATCGACTACATCAAGTGGTCAGTGGAAATCGTTAGATTCATTATTGAGATAAATTGATTAGAATGTGTTATTGACTTCTTGGAGTAAAATAGGGTTTCTGCGTAATCAAAAACAGTCAATCATTACCCGGGTAAGCCAAAAGTTGTTATCCTAGAACTTTCCTCTTGTGGATCCTTAATGTCATGGACGAAAAAAGTTGTACGAAATTGGTAGGGTTACAACTTTCTCATAAAGGAAAGTTTTATGGTTACAACTTTATCATAAAGGAAAGTTCTTTGACTAAAACCTTTCCAAAAAATTTCATTTTGCATAAATTGCGTGTTACTAGTTTAATCGGCACTGAAAAAAACGTTATCAAGTTACGCATTACATTAATTTTAGCTGTTACGAAGCATTTAAATTTGTCTTTGATTTATGAAGTTTTATGACTACGAATTTTCTATGAAAAATGCAAACAAGGTGACCTGAGGCGCAGATTTCAGTTTTTTGTAGAATTTATGAAACATCTGGCAATTTTGATCTCTAGTTCTTAGGTTGCGAAAAATTTTTTATGAACTTTTATGACGACAACTTTTCCATAAATACAGTATAACTGAAAAGAAACTTTCCAATTTTTTTCCTATTAATTTTTTGAAACACATTTTTAGTTTTTGTTTTAGCCGTGTTAACAATTTCTCTAGAAATTTGATAATTTACAACTTTCATTTTATGAAAATTCTAGGATTACAACTTTTCATAATACAAGACTACTTAATAACAAGTTGTAATTTTACAAATTTTTCAATTATGAATCCAACCCGGGTAGGCAACGTTTTATGCAAAAAATGTATTTAATATAACAACAGTGACATGGTGTTTTTTAAAATTGTTCACTAATTTTAAAAAAAATAGCAAAAAGAAACATAAATATGTAACCAGAGTACGGAGGTAAGTTTGCATCAGTCTTGTTAAGGAATTTTAATGACTGATCATTTTTTCCAAATACATTCCTTTTTGTTTCTAGTTGTTGGGATCTGTCTGTAGACAATGTGTTCCTACATTTTTGGAGGATTGGTAGTTTCATTTGATGCCAATATGATAGCTTTTTAAAATAATTGATTTGTGATGTTTATAGTAATTGATTGAATAGTTTACGCGAGCTAAAATCAGACAGGCTGTTGTTATGTAAAACCTGACTCTTTTTAAGAAAAGGGTCAAGATCGACTACATCAAGTGGTCAGTGGAAATCGTTAGATTTATTATTGAGACAAATTGATTAGAATGTGTTTTTGACTTCTTGGAGTAAAATAGGGTTTCTGCGTAATCAAAAACAGTCAATCATTACCCGGGTAAGCCAAAAGTTGTTATCCTAGAACTTTCCTCTTATGGATCCTTGATGTCATTGACGAAAAAAGTTGTACGAAATTGGTAGGGTTACAACTTTCTCATAAAGGAAAGTTTTATGGTTACAACTTTATCATAAAGGCAAGTTTTATGACTAAAACTTTTTCCAAAAAATTTCATTTTGTATACATCGCGTGTTACTAGTTTAATCGGCACTGAAAAAACGTTATCAAGTTACGCATTACATTAATTTTAGCTGTTACGAAGCACTTAAATTTGTTTTTGCTTTCTGAAGTTTTTTGACTACGACTTTTCCATGAAAAATGCAAACAAGGTGACCTGAGGCGCAGATTTCAGTTTTTTGTGGAATTTATGAAACATCTGGCAATTTTGATCTCTAAATCTTAGGTTGCGAAAAATTTTTTTATGAATTTTTATGACGACAACTTTTCCATAAATACAGTATAACTGAAAGAATTTTTTTCCAATTTTTTTCCTAATAATTTTTTGAAACACATTTTTGGTTTTTGTTTTAGCCGTGTTAATGATTTCTCTAGAAATTTGATAATTTACAACTTTCATTATATGAAAATTCTAGGATTACAACTTTTCATAATACAAGACTACATAATAACAAGTTGTAATTTTACAACTTTTTCAATTATGAAGTCAACCCGGGTAGACAACGTTTTATGCAAAAAATGTATTTAATATAACAACAGTGACATGGCGTTTTTCAAAATTGTTCACTAATTTATAGCGCAGATTTTTGATGATGCGACCCTCGTTCTTTTACAAGCAAGGTACCAGATGTAGAGTTTTTAATAAGATTTAGTTAGTTGTATTGTCGACCACTTACAACAATGTCAATTGAGCACGATCATTTCGTACACAATATTGGTTGTATACAAGGTTTTCATTGGAGACATTTTCAACTGGGCGGGTTTTTGCACCGTCATTTTCACAACATCTGGTACTCAGCTGTAAAACTTTTTTATTCGACCAGCGATATATTGTTCATTTTAATTGGTTATTAGATATTCGTGCATCGATGTTTTCTTTAAATCCTCAATTCACTTTTATCTGAAAAGTAACCACTTTAACATCTCGGACTAATTTATTTTTACGGAGGGCTGAAATCTTTCGGTTACAGTTTGGTTTTTAAATTGTCGATGCCAGTCACAAAAGTGTAATGGTAAAATAAAATTTATAAACCGTAAAATTTTTGACTTGATCTCAGCGTTAGTTCGCTTTTATAAAATTTTAATGGTTTAATTTTTTTATTGAACACTAACTTCGTGCACAAACCATGCATATTTAATGGTTTTAATCTTAATTTTCGCAAATTGAACGATCTTTAAAAGTTGCCTCTGGTTAAATCCCTATTTGATAAATTGTCGATTTTAATGCTTAATAAAATAATCGGTTTGTTCGCTTTCAGTTGGTCAAAAATAACATTAAGTTTCAGTTTTCTTATTTGGTGCCCTGGGTTTGTTTGCTTTCCAAACGGGGAAGACACAAGTATGTTTCAAGGAGCAAGTTTTGTGGAACAAAAGTGCGTAAGCAACTATCATTATTTGTTTGTTTCTGTTAGCGTTGTGTCAAAACTGCAATAATGTAAACTAAAGGTTTTTTAATCAAGGCTCAAAATGTCAGATACATTTATGAAAGGAATTTTACACAGAGTTTCTAATTTTCTGGGCTAGAATTCTCAACGAAGCGGGAAAACTTCTTTGCTACTTATCAAGTTTGCATAAATTTTTTAAATAATTTTTCTTTAAGAATTGCAAACTAATGGCTGCGATTGAATCTGAGCTTGGACTTCACTAAAAATGCAAAAAAACTCAAACTTTCTCACAAAAAATTGCCAATTTCTTGCATTTTAAAACAAACATACTGACGGTTTCATGCATTTTAATTGAAACGCATCGAAATTTTGTTTGTACGTACCCGGGTTGAGAAAAAATTAGAAAAATTTCTAAGATAAGTTTTGAAAATTTGGTTTTTCACCGCAAATTTCGTGCATAATTTTGTGGTGAAATGCGTTGATTGCGGTGGAATTATGTAAGTTCAACGCTAAAGTAAGCGGTGAACTTACAAAAATGCACCACATTTTACCTCTTACTACAAGTTTCCTTCCTTGCTCGGATTCGAACCTTGCACCTCCTGCATGTCAGCCACTTCTTCTTCCACTACGCCACTTCTCACTAAAATCTAGCATATTTGTTTTGAATATAAATCAAATTCACTCTCCTTTATGTAAAACATACGCGTTGAACTTCTGTAAGATAAGCGGTGAAATTACAAATTTTAGCGGTCAAATGTGGTGAATGCGGTGAATTTATGTAAGTTCACCGCTTACTCTAGTGGTGAAGTTATATAAATCCACCGCTGAAAAATTTTTTGAAAAAAATGTATAATTATTTGTGGGTAAATTTTCCGAGCTTCTTTTAATAAATGTATCTGAACCTCTTTGAACTAAAGACATTTCGAAGCGTTTTCTAAGCGGTGAATTTATGTAATTTCACCACTTAGTTAAGCAATGAATTTGTGTAGTTTCATCGCATTCATTGCTGATCTCACATAATTTTAACACTTGTTTCTAAGCGGTTATTTCATCATTAAGTTAAGCGGTGAATTTATGTAATTTTACTGCATTCACTGCTGATCCCACACAACTTTAACACTTTTTTCTAAGTGGTGAATTTATGTAAGTTCAACACTAAGTTAAGCGGTGAATTTATGTAATTTCACCGCATTCACTGCTGTTCCCACACAATTTCAACACTTTTTTCTAAGCGGTGAATTTATATAATTTCAGTGCTAAGTTCAGGGGTGAATCTATGTAATTTCACCGCTACCAGGCGATAAAGGTTTTTTTTACCGCATTCACAGCCTGATTTATGTAATTTCACCTCATTCACCGCTTATATTACAAAATTTTCCGCATTCACCGCTTATCTAACATTATTTTGCGTTGAATGGCGGTGACACCTCGACCCGGGTATCTTCTCACTATTCATAGAAAACTGAAGGATCTCTATTTTTGTTCTGCCTACTAAACTACGTATGATAGCCAAAAGCTTATTTATTCTTCTACTTATGTTTGTCTATCTTAATTTTTTCGCCAATGTCACATCTTAAAGACTTGCAAATTCTCTCAAGCATCTTTAAAACTTCCTTGTTGGACAAATTGTAGGCAACTCTAAACACTGAAAGTATTAAGTTATTTTTCAAGGTAAAATTAATTCAACTTTAATTAGTGTGTGTTATATGTTTTCAATGCAGTCAAAAGCTAATTGGGAGAAATAAATGACCCACACATGTGCCCGGGCCGAGGCGTACACCCGTTTTCCACCGTTATTAAGCGAGAATAAGGGTGTAAAGCCAATTCCACTCTTAATTAGCAGGGATAAGAGTGTAAGAGTGTAATTTTGAGAAAATTACACTTTAATGTACACTCTTTACACTCTTTAGTACACCCTTATTACACTTTTAAAAATACACTATAATTACACTCTTTATTCCACTCTTTATTACACTCTTGAGCGAATTAGGTGAAGCAAATGTAGAACTTAATGAAAAGCTTTTATTAATAGCATTTCGAAAAAGACAAGTTAGAAAGTCTATTTTAGCCCGTTTTGTTGACCTGATTCTGAACTTTCTGAGATTGTGTAGAAATAAAAGCCAATAGTTTGATTGGGTCATTAACCAATATCTCTACTGATCTCCTCGTTGGGTGAGACCTGAATTGAATAAGTTTCAATGTATAGGTTCTGGATGCTCAATAAAACCATCCACTGCCTTGTTCTTCATAAGCTACTGGACTGGATCGACCCCAGTTTCCGCAACCTCCCCATCACAACGCTGGTCGAAAACGTGAACAGAGATTCCAAAGTAAAGAATGGTCAGCTGACCGAAACACCTCACTCGCCATCATCATCTTCAATGGCCAATGAGAGCCAAGTGGCTGGAGCGACTACGTCAGTGATGCGATCTGATTACGCTAACACATTGCGGGCTAACTTGGCGGCACAACCAACTGACCATCAAATTTCGGATGAAGATGATAATCAGAGTCATCTAATTGAATCAAATCAATGTCAAGAGTAGGGATACGCATTATACAAAAAGAATGGGGGGGGGTTACATGCTTCGTACAGGTTATACCCCAACCCTGTATTCATGGTGTATTATGCCAATTTTTTATATACTGATGTCGATACTTATAAACAAATCAAAATGCTGGAAGTCGTAAGAATATACAAAATTTTGGAAGCATGACTCATAAAATGTAGTATATTAAAGTTCCGCCTTAGATGAACTACACGTGCATTGTGAAATTTCGAAATATAATTCAAATAAATATTGCAGGAAATTGCTTGAACAGTAATTTTTAAATTGCAGGTATAAATGTTCTTTTTGAGGATTTCACTCTCAAGCTCTTACAAACTCATCTCACGAGAATTTGTGGGCTCGACATAAGACAGGATGCAGTTTCTTGCAAGTTTGATGCATAGTTTGTGGAAACAAGTCTTCATGTTACAAATGTTACTCCTAGTGAAATTTACACTTTCGTTGTCGAAAGTGCAACTTTAGTAAAAAAAAAGCGATTACTGGTAAATAGGTTTAGTAGTATCATTCAAAATTTATTAAACATAATGTACTTCTTTGTGTACGAAATATGAGACTTCCCAGACTGGGGTCCCAGATAGAATCAAGTACGTCCAGACCGAAGATAAACGAACGAGGGGTTCTCATGCGTTCAAAATTACATTGTCTGGATACCTTTAAAAACGCACAAAAGTCTGAACATGAACGCGGGAGTCTGAAAATGAACCAACGAAAATCCGGTAAACGCTTAAAATTCTGGCGAACGCACGAATTTCTAGACGTCATTGTACGAAAGACTGAACATGAACACACAAAAGCTGATGAAGGCACGAAAGTCTGGTAAATGCACGAAGGTCAGAATATGAACGCACGCAAATCTGTTGAACGCCGGAAAGTCTGAACATTAACTCACAATAGTCCGATCTACGAACGATAGTCTGGACATAAAAGCATAAAATTTAAGAATGCAGATAAGTATGGACATAAACGCACTAATTTTTTTCAGCCTTGTTGAAAAGCTAATACCTATCAAATTAATTTACAAAATTTTTACTCCAGAGCACCCAATCAAGTGGCAGCCTTCAAGTCAGTACACCGAAACTCGAGTTAAAAATAAATAGCAAAATTCTGGATGCTAGTACAATTGCACTCAGTTTTTTTTGCATTGTAATTAAAACTTTTTTTTCTTGTGTTTTAGAAAGTAGCCGAAATTTAAAAAAAAACATCAATTGCTTGCCTTACAAGCCAGAATACACAATAATCAGCACAAAATGACCAAATTCTGCACACGTGCGCGCAAAAAGTCTTAACATGAACGAACGAAATCGGATGAAGGCACGAAAGACTGTTGAACGCACAAAATTTTGAGCATGAACGCACAAAAGTCTGGTATACCCACGAAGTTCTCGCAAATGTACGAAAATTTGAACATGAACTTACGATAGTTTGATGATCGCATGATAGTCTGGGACATAAGCGCCCAAAATTTTAGTGAAAGCACGAAAGTCTGGACATGAGATCTTTTCGTCTGGGATGGTCTGGACATAGATAATTTCCGAAGGAGACGGTCTGGCATACCGGGTTCTTGCTGGCACCTCAGAGTTGGCTGTAAACTGATTGGTTTAGAATGAAACTCTGGAATATAAGCAATTTCATTGTCACACTTAACTTCCAAATTTTGCGGACTAACATTATGGTTTGAATTGTACGGCCTTGTCGAAAAAAAATTACAGTAATTAAAACATTTTTTTCTTCAAAGTTGGAAATACGTCATTTCTGTCCATAATGGTCCTTTTTGAAGCCGATTGTGAAATAAAGTGATAAAATTTTCTGTTACACGTCCCGTCAGTGTTGTCCACGCCGTCTTTGTTGTAAACGGACACGATATCTACACAAGTTGCCACACGAGTTAACAACGTGTCAATTGGATTGAAATGAAAGCCTAAATGATTATTGATCGCAGAAAACTACCCTTAAAGGGAATTGCAGATTAGGCAATAAGCAGATTTGCACCTACCAAGAACATTGCTCGTGGAACTTTTTTTAAAATTGGAAGACCCTGAATTGTTTATTAACTTAATATTTAAAAAAAATCAAGTAATGGGCAAGTTCTAGGCCACTCAAAAACTGTGGATCATGTTTAATCTATCTATGAAATTGAGTGATGAAATTCCGTCTCTTTTTCCACTGTTATCGTATTAATTTTTTGCAAAAAATATTTTGGTGAAGTTTGGGAAGGCGACGAAGTACTGTCACTGAATTATCCCAAAATCACAGAAGTGTACGTTTTTGCGGTATAAGCAAGAGATTTTCAAAGATATTGAAAACAAGTTTTACATAAGCACTCCAATGAATTAAACTGAATGTTTTAACCAAATTAATGTAATGGTGAGTTTTTGACATCAAATGTAAATTTTATCACCGTTACCTGGTCAGCTGTCCTCAAAAACCTGTCCACAATTTTCTGAGGCTAACTAAACGCACTTTTTAAGTGAACGGCTCGTTCTAACAACTAAAGGAGCAGTACAATTTTTAGACCATAGTTCTGTTATTCGGAACTGCAGATTTAGTTCTGTCAAACTAGCAAACTAGCACGTTCTAGCTAAGCACGACAACCAAATTTAGTGCATCTTTTTCTGACCAATTGCAAATTTATCTCTTTAGATCATCTTCTGATTTTGTGAAATAGAAAACTTCACGATATGTTAAATTACATCTATAAATGAACTGACACAACAAACAAGGACAAAATAAGTGATCCGATCTGAATTGATTTCCATTCTCTGTAATATAAATCCCAATACAAACACAATCAATACCAATGAATGATTAAAGATTATAAATTAAATTTAAGGTAATTGCGATTAAAACTCAATTAAAAAAGTGGGCTGCATTATCAAGTTACATTATCTGTTCAACCTATTAGCTGCCCCCCCCCCCCCCCCCCCCCCTATTAACAAATTGAGATAATCCCGAAATTGAATTCTGAATTTCGTTTTTTATTCGTTTCTCGCAGAGCTGTCATTTCTAATATTAACAGCCTAGTGAAACGGAACTTTATACACCTTGCCTTGTCACGCATGAGCTTAAAGACACTTGGAGAACTTGAAACATCTTGACAAGATCTTGATAGGCAATATTTTCTGGTACACCCTGGTAATATCTTGACAAGATCTTATCAAGACATGTCAAGAAAAGTAAAGAGTATTGAAAACAGTAAAAAGCTCCTTGGGTTTTTTTCATAAACAATTATTTGTTGTTTTTTCTAGTCATTTATAGAATGTTTGTGTTTCTCCCACATTTCCTTCAGCTCATCCTTGTCTATGATTGATTTCTTCCTGAAAACTGCCATTGTGCCTCTCTGCCTTATATGGTCATGCTGCGGATCGGTTGTGAAGAACCTCTCCAGATCAGAGAAGAGTCCAGGTCGATCATAGTAGTCGTGAACAAGAGTCACGCTGTCAGCTTTTGAGTGACTCATAGAGGCTGTATCGTAAATGATATAATACAGTTTCCGTATATAGCTCACTAATACATTGCACTATTGTTTAAGATTATGTTGTGACGCAGATTAAGATTTATTATATAGATTTACTCGGTACCTTATAGAATAATGTTCTCTAGAGTGCCCCGGGTCGGATGTCCTCCCTACAATCCTGCCATTTTGTTGCAAGAGTGGGAAATAGTTTGTCTATGGGGGTAAATTGTTGTAAGAGTGAGGATGTAATTTGGTCTGGGAGGGCGAAATGATGTAAGAGTGGGGCTGCAATGGGAGGACTTTTGAGGAAATACCAACGTAACCAAAAATTGCGATGTAAGATTGGGCTGCAATGGGAGGATTTTTGAGGAATTACCCCCGTGACTAAAAATTGTGATGTAAGAGTGGGGTGCAATGGGAGGACATTTGCGGCATTAACCCCCAGGCCAAAATTGCGACTTAAGAGTGGGCTGCAATTTGAGGAACGTTGAGGAATTAATCCCCGCCCAAAATTGCGATTCAACAATGTTCTGCAATGGTTGCAATGGGAGGACTTTTGAGGAATCAACCCCGACATAAAAGTTGGGCTTACAAGGGGGGTGAAACGATGTAAGAGTGAGAGGGCAATTTATTTAGATGGAAAAAATGTGTAAGAAATGGGTGTCAAGGCGGGCAGCAAAATGGTTTAAGAGTGAAGGGTATTTTGTTGAGAGGGGCAATTCTAACAAATATTATTCAAAGAGATGGACCGTCAAGATTTGGACAAGCATAGGTGATTTGGAGATTGGAGATTTGGAGATTTGGAGGTAATGTGAACCAGCTGAAGGAACAGAAGTTGTGGGTTCAAGTTGCCAGTCTTCCAGTAGAGGGGACTAAACAATGTAAGATTAGTGCTTCCAAAGGAGGTAAAATTATGTAAGAGTGGGGCTGCCGAGGGGGATAAAATGATGTAAGAGTGATGATGCAATGGAGAGTTGCTCACGAAAAGATAGCTCAAAACTCTTACATTTTTTTTGGCTGTAATGACGTGCAAAGGAGGGTAAAATGATGTAAGAGTGAGGGGGTAAAAATAAATTAACCCCCTACTGCTACATCTTTTTGGTCTATCAGGGGGGCAAAATGATGTAAGAATTTGGGGGTGATGGGAAAATTACGCCCTATTACATCAATTTACGCTCCTTGAAAGACCAAAAAGATGCAAGAATGGGAGTTTAATTTATGTTTTACACCATCACTCTTACATCATCGTGCCCCCCTTGGCAGCCCATTGCAGACCAAAATGAAGTTAGAGTTTTGAGCGTCATTTTGCTCAAAAAAATCCTTATGGGCGGGAAAGTTCGATCCCGGGTGAGATACCTAAAATCTCACAAAAAGTTGCAGGCTAGTCTTTTCCTTCTGAGTCGAGAGTTTTCCTAATTAAACTCAGTAAGTGTATGTGAGGTATTTAGATAAAATATCCACTACAAAAGAGATGCAAGATTTTACTTTTACCACAAATTAATACGAATCATGCAAAGCCTTGCTAGTAAACAACGTCATAAATGACTGGTATGAGTAGTTGACAGTATTGAAAGTGCGATACGCCACACGAACCGTCTCTGATCAGACTAACTTGGATCGTGTGCATAGGGTAGAGCCCAACCGAGCGAGAGACTAGAAAGCGTCTATAGGCTATTCAAGGTATCCTCCAGTGTTTGCGATCTCTGATCAGGGAGTTATACGGATCTGTCAGTCACAGCCGAATTGATTGTGGTCAGAACTGAAATCACTCCACTTTTCCTCAATTATATTGTGTATTCAGCGCCAAAAGACAACTTTTGTTTTGAAAGAAAATAAAATCTTTAAACATCAAAAGACACAGAACTCTTATGAATTGATAACCCAATGAATTGATAGCCCAATAATAGCTGAAAAATTTTAAAATGGCCCAAACATTGCTAAATAAAAAGAAATTTTAAACAAGTTTCAAAGAAATTTTGATACTATTGCAAAGTCTATCAAAACTTTTCAAGCAAAAAAAAAGTATTTTAAAATCAAAGTATTCCAAAACGAAAAAAGGTTGCCTGCCAACCATGTTTTTTATATCACTTTTTGATGTATCGAGTACTAGCCTACGGAGTATTAAAATATGAGTTTTCTTTTTTATTTGTTATAAAATTCCTGGTTGAGTTGAGTTCACAGACCAAAGATATCTCTGATTATAAACCCTTTTCGATCGCACATCGGAAATGTTTCCGCTCGAGACCGCCTTTAATTACTTCTCAGAAACCATGCCTTAATATGACTTTTTGATAAAGTATCTAAATCATCAGAGCCTTCATAAAATTTAAGTTTTCTCGCTCTGCGGATTTTCGTAAAATCAATTCACAACAAATGTGTTAACACGTGTTTGCAAATTAGAGTGACTTTGTACCCGTTAATACAGCAGCACTACGAACACAACTGTCTTTAACTCTGAGTATTACTTCAGAATTACTCCTAAAACTGCTGTCTATTTGGTCAAAGTGTCCAATGGCATTGGTAATTACGTCAACTGTCCAATAATAGGTAACAATGAACTGTTTTGTTTGTAGATCGTTTTATTAACGCATATATAGCACACTCACCTTGTATATTAAACACACTAGCCCACTGCTGTCGGCACTCGTTTTTAATAGTTTCACTTGTTTATTGGCCTCGGCAAGTGTCTCAGATAGCTGAAGAGCTACATTTTCTAGCAAATGACCAAATTGGCTTAGATTAGGAACTCAATTGCTCGCATTATATTGACGGTTCCCATGTTGAGGTCCAGACCCAAATTTCGTCTGATCAGACTTTCCAGACCAAAATTATATCTGATCAGACTTTCCAGACAAAAATTCACCCTGATCAGACTTTCCAGACCCAAAATACCTCTGATCAGACTTTCCAGACACAAAAGGTCTCTGATTAGACTTTTCAGACCGAAGGTGTTCTGATCAGACCATCTTCAGACCATGGACCAGATTCTGATCAGACTCAAGTGCTCTCAAAATAGTCTGATCAGAGAAAAATTTTACTTATGAAAAAATCTCCTAGTTTTGCTATAAAATATTCTTTTCATAAAAATAGATGTTTGCAGTATTTAATTCATCTAAGGAAAAATCAATTATAAAAGTATTGCAAAAGGAAACGAAAACCAACTGTTGAGAACAAATTTTTTTAGTATACAGTTTAATGTATATTTCTGACTCAATGGATGAGTTTAGACAGCTTTTCATATGAAACATCGTGGTCTCCAGTTGATCAAAGTTCCTTCTGAAAGGGACCGGCCTCTGCTATCAGCTGGACTCCTTTTTTCTGATCAGAACTATCGGACTTGATGGGTCTCTGAACAGAACGCTGCTTTGTGGCTGTCTCTTGGCAGAGCCAACATCTCTCAGTAAAAAAAAAAAATTGAAAAAAAATGCGCTCGAAATGGTCCCTGATCAGACCCAATTGCGTTCGAAAACATTTCTGATCAGACCCAAGTGTGCTCGAAGAGGTTATGATCAGACCCAATTGCGGTCGAAGTCGCCTCTGATCAGATAAAAGTGCGCTCGAAGAGGTTATGATCAGACCCAATTGCGCTCGAAGTCGGCTCTGATCAGACCCAAGTGTGCTCGAATCCGCCTATGATCAGACTTTTCAGACCAAATCGACCTCTGATCAGACCATCTCCAGACCATCGTCCAGACTGTAGTGCGCTCGAACTTCCTTCCAGACCCTGTAATTTCGGTCGGGGAACACACGGGTGTGCGCTCGACTGGGTCTGATCATAAACCAAATTGGGGTCTGGACCTCAACCTGGTTTATGATATACTGAACAGCAGAAATCAGTTAGAACGCCCTATTTTCACGAAATAAACATTCAATTTTTGGAGATAAAATACTGTATTTTGAAATCACAATTGGAAGTCAATTATTACACCATTGCTCCCGTACACTAGTCTTCTCGCCTACTTATGAAATTCAGATAATACTCAAAGTTCACTTACCAGAAAATCGCATGTAAACCTGATGAACTTCATCGAAGTATCACAGTAAAACAAAACTTGTCTAATAATCTTATATGTTTTCCCGTTTGTTCAACTATGATTGTGTTTGCATTTGTGTTAGACGTTGGAGTCAGAAAAGATGTGATTTAAATGTGATATCGCGACAACTTATTTTCTGTGAAACTTGGATGAAGTTTATCAACTTTACATTGGGATTTTTGGTAAGTGAACGTTCAATTTTTGTCTGAATTTCATATTTAGGCGAGGAAAATAGTGTACGGGATCATTGGTGTAAAAACTTTCTCCGAAATGTCATTTCAATGTGGAGTAACATTACCTCAAAAATTGAATTTGTACGTCGCAAAAATAGGGGGTGCTAACTTATTTTTTTGCCGTTCAGTATATAGATTAATACTAAGTCCCACGGGCAGCTGAGGCACGGCAAGGCCCGCGGGGCATGACCAAATGCGAGCTAGTGAAAATGGAAGACGTTTCAATTTTAGAATTTTCAGAGCAACCAATCGGACATGAGGAACTTTTAGTTCTTGTTTCTGATTGACTAAGCGTCGAATAATTCGCTCGTCATAGTTTTCAGGTATTAAGATACGATGTGCAAAATACTTCAAATATGCTTAAAAATTGCACCAAGAAGAAATAAAAATTTATTCTGTGTGCGTGGTAATCCTTAGTTCGGTCGTGAAAGTTTCATATCAAGTCCAATGGGCCGCTGAGTAAGACCGTAGACCGCTAATTATTGCCAAGCGCATTAAATTTTCTTTCAAATGATTAGACTATGTTAAGTGTCGCATGGAAATGGGTTCATAATATTGCAATTCGCGCAATCTCTCAGCCAGTCAGATTGGTTTAAAAGTATTTTTTGACACTGACGATTTTCTGCCGTTTGACACGACATTGTCCAAATGTACTAATTACTCCTTTAAAATTAAATAAATACCGCCTACAACTAATTTAGCATGACTTTAGTTTCCCTTCTCATTTTGATTAACCAAACACAATTGAGTAATATGAAATGCATGAAGAAAGCAGCCAATCATATTGCTTCGGTCAACTTTTCTGATTTTTGGCTATGTGAACCCTCAGTTATCTCGACATCCTCGATACGTCCAGATCGAGTGTAATATACACTTCTAACTTCAATATCTTATAAATTTTACGTTTCTTATCCAGAGGAAACTGTATTTTCCTAGAGCCGTTGCAACTCTAAGCCTCCCATCAATGAAGACAAAATCAGGCGAATACTCAAAATGGTCCATCACATTAGTGTAGAGAGAGTAGTTATAGTTAACCGGATCCAGAGGAAGTGCCGTCCTGTCTTTAGTCTGTCCCGCATTCACGCAAATGAAATGCAAACGTCCAAGTAGAACATTACACTGAGCGATATCAGTGTTCATAATTTTGTCACACCACGCTTGAGAGTTCTCGATTGAGACAACATGGTCTGCGTAGCGCAAGGCTACGAAAGTGCTGCCGCCACAGCCCCACTCCAAGTATGTCATGCTGGTCGATGCTCGTTTTTCTGGGAGACGATAACAAAGTGAGCTTTTTTCATTCTCAATTTTTACTTTCACTTGAAAAAACGTGTATTAGTCGTTCTCAGGGTTAGCAATCGATGAACTAATATGTATCAAAAGACAAAGTTTACTAATCGGATTTTGGAACTGCTAAGAGCATCACTGATTCACTAACTTAATTAAAATCATTTTTAAAAATAATAATTTTGTAGTAGGGTAGGCTAATTGAAAACTGCTCTCTGTCCTTTCGTTAGATGTAGGTACTTGTTGAACGTCTGTTTGTCCCCTCCCACTGGCATCCAGGGTGTATATGGCAATGGGTAGTTGTTCAGAATGCGCACACAACTCTCACGCGACAAGTATGGCTTCTTAATGTATGCTAGGGTCTCAGGAGAGTACAACTTTACTTTCGTGCTATGAATATTTCAACCTGTTTCCTTTGGAGCCAGGATTCAATTGAACAAGTTTTTGAAATGCAGCTTTACTTTTTGATTTGTTTAAACTGAATGCAAGAGAAGAAGCGTACTGTTAAATGATTTCAACTTAAATTAAATATATTTGGCTTTGATAATTGACATGAGCGAACGTCACTTTTGCTCTTTTTTGAGTATGTTATAGGCACTAATAATGGATCACTTCAATGTTTTTAATTGATCTGGCATTATTAAATTGTAGCTGGCAGCCTTGATGAACTTGGTAACCTCGGGATTTTCTTTTTTTAGCTTTTGTTAGAGTATACACTCTAGTAAACAAGTTGCGATCATAAGATGGAGCTTGAAATGATAGCTCAATATAAGAGAGCATAGTAAGACTCTCGCAGTGTGGACCAGTTGGCTCAGTGGAGAGCACAGGATTGCAATCAATTAAGGGATTGTGGGATCGCAACCCGCAAAGTTCCCAAACTTTCCTCTCCGTATAATGGTGTTGACATTGGATCAACATAACGAGCAAAGAGTTGCTCTAATAGCTTTTACAATGGATGATAGCTATACATTCCTCCATTTTTGGCGTGCAAGCATCAAAACAAGCAAGATTAAATCAAGATAGAAAGGAAAAAAATTTTATACTTCGATATGTATAACGTTGCAAAAGATACATTTGTTCGAGTTTAATTACTAAAAATTTTTGTTGTTTCTCACAAAAGGGCCCCATATTAGTAATTTTGGGTCGTCAAGACAAACTTTAAATTGGCTTTTGTCAATAAGATTGCTCCTGAAAAAGTTTGTATTCTAAATAGTTTCTGGAGTAATTGAAAAAGAGACTCGACAAATTAAATTTAGGCTAATTGATGTTTTTTTGTCAGTAATTTCAACTAAGCCACTAAATATACCTTTTGCAGCGTAATGTGGTCATTTGTTTTTGCTGCAAAAATGTGAATATCGTCATTAAGTTTCAACAAAATTAGAAAATGACTACTATATTTTCAGACTGAGACTACAATTCTTTTTATGATAGGTAGACAAAAAAAGCAAAATCGACATTTCCCTGACTGCGATGAAATGTTTAACCCCATGTTTGGCAACATTTTTATTTATCAATCAAAATGTAACCACCGTCAATTTTAATATTATAGTTGTTGATATCTCTGAGTACTTTTCTGTAGACAGACAATCATGTTCAGTCAGATATAACCGAGTGGATTAATCCATTCATCAAAGCAAATACAAATCGGAACTGAAAAGAACAATTCATCTATGAAAAAGGAAACAAAAATTTGAACGTTTCACCTATTAAAACTCTTCGGTCTCCAAAATCGTGCATAAATCAAGACAAAGTGCCTAGTTAAAAAATTCCGTATTCAACCTTTTAGCTCACCAAATAGTTCAAACAAATATTTTAATTTTTTTTAGCTCACAAAGTCTTTTAGCTCATCATTTGGTAATATTAAAGATTTTTAAGAGTAATCAAAACTTCAGGAGAAAACACATTCTAGGTAATTAAAAAGCTGGGCTAAATTGCTGAATGCAATTTTTTGTTTAATATATTACAAATCAATGTAAGCGTTTGTTACAAAGAGATGCTGCTGAAAAACTGGGCCTGACGGACCGACCAGACCGGACGGGTAACTTAGAAAATGTTTCAGATTTCTTACCAAGATGATTAATTCAAATCGTTAACTTCTAAGAAATTACAAATCAATTATTTAACTTGTAAATTTCTTCCTCACATGAAAAAAAGGAAAACAGACATCGTTTTTATTTATCAACCAAAATGTAACCAACGTCAATATTGAATATCAAGATATATCTCTGAGTACATTTTTCTAGACAGAAAATCGAATTCAGTTAGATATCACGAAGTGGAGTAATCCATTCATCCAAATATGTACAAATTTAAACCGAAAAGAACAACTCATCTATGGAAAACAAGAAGCAACATCTTCAGTAATTAGCTGGTTTAAAGTCATCGTTCTCGAAAAACGTTGTTTGAACGAAAACCAAGCGCTATCGTAAATTTTGTCGTTGCTGAAAATACTGGCAAAGGTTAGGCTGCGCCCCCAGGAAAACAAATGTGATTGATTGTAATAATCATGCATCAACAAATTACAGAGTTGAAATCAACCCAAGAAAGACAATGACCATTGGCTACAAAATTCAAAAAGACCATTTTAATACAAAAATGGTTAATCGAATGGTTTATGACTGTTTAAACGCTAATGCGTATCAATTATATAATCTTAGAAAAAAGTTGTAATCTCTTCGCGTTAAACAAGCTGGGCAATTTGGGCACAAGTTGCATCAAAATTTAACATTAGCAGTGCAAAAAAACTTTTTTGTCCGAAGTTCTAGCTCACTAATTAGTTCATTTTCCTTTTTCAATCTCAGAACATTTTCCAGCTCATCTTTTGGTAATATCGAAGGTGTTTCAACGCAATCAAGGATCGCAGGAATCTTCACAAAAAAGCTCAGAAGATAACACATTCTACGTAAAAAAAGGCTGGGATAAATTGTTGGAAATATGTTTCCTTCCCATGTAATAAAAATCAACGGAGAGATATGCTGAAAACCAGGTCCGTGGACACTGGTCAAGACCAAACGGGTAACTTGTAAGGAGTTGAAACGTTCCCACAGAAAGGGTTAATTCGTAAAAACTTGTCAAATTGTTAACTTCTTTGAAAGTGTACATCGAATATTTATTTTTTTTCTCGCTTACTTGAAAAACAGATCTGGACAAGAAAAGAATGAATTTATTAGTACATAGAAAATTTTTTGCTGATGTTTAGAGTATGTATACATTCATATCTTGCAACATTTTACTGCTTTTCGGTAAAAGTTTTTTTTGGCAAAAAAAATTTTCAAGGCAATGGATCGCCTTGTAATTTTCCACAGTGAACTTGGAAGTTTTGAGAAGATAAACATTCAAAAAAGGAATAGCTTCGGAACAGTATTTTGCTGGCGTGAGCATCAACGTCAACAATAGGTTAGAGAATTTGTTCTTAATCAGCAAAATGCATGAGTTAAAGAGTGACAGGTTGTTTAAGTTGACTGTAAAACCAGAAAAAAGTTCACTTGAGATTTTTTGCTAGAAGTTGCGAGTTGCAGTCTTAAATTTTTTTTCGAAAAACAGTATCAATGTGTCTAGATTTCGTTGGTATTTTAAGCTGCATCGCTTTAAGGGTTACGGTGGTGTTACAGTTCTTAAATAAGCTTGGTTAGTTTTATTAGAATTAACGAAAAATTAATATTTGACTTATTTGATCTTGGCTGGGAAAAATCTGAGAATGTTGCAAGAAAAATTTTAATTGCAGGAATCAATATGATTAAGTCCCTAAACCAACAAAACCAAGAAAAGGTTCTTTAGGTTGCGAAGATTGGGTCACCGGTAACCAGAAATTTTTTTTAGATTTTGAGGAAAATTTGATTTGTCATCGGCTCTTCTTGTGACATAAATAGTCGATTTAGAAATAGAGGCATATACGCATAAAGCCAGGCGCTGCCGCTGAGAGTTGACAACTGTTCACCCTTAAATTCGAAATTTATTTTTCTCAAATCAGCCCAGTGAAAAAAATACGGACCTAAGTCATTGTTTTTTAAAATAGACTAATATGTTTGCCAGGATTCATTGATTGATAGATTCTTCAAGAATCTTGCAAGATATCAATAATCGTGCAAGATTTGAATCCGTCAATATTTTTAAAAGGAAACAGTTTGCCTGTCGTGTGTCCCTTTGACCCTGAAAAATGAACGTGCCTTCTCTACAGCGGGCGACAGAAACTCTTCTACATTAATGGGCGGCAGATTGGGCTCAGCATCTCGGTTCATGAATTTCAGCCAATAAAAAGTAAGCAGAAGAAAAATTAATAAAAATAATTTGGAATTGCTAATCGATCGGCATAATGGTGATAATTCCATTGTCAAAAACTGAAACGCAATCGCGTGTATAAATCGCTCTGTAATTCGACTTCAAAATAAAACGTGTCTCAAAGTCTTATTTTTCCGTTTTATAATAAGTATCTAATTAATTTTGGTCATTGAAAATTATTAACGTAAAAATAATTGCTCCCATAGGCTTGAAAAGGTTAAGTATGCTGTGCCTTTTTCCGGTCAATGTACATAAAACGTAAAATTGCGATTAAGGGCTAAATTACATAACGAATATTTTCATGAGAACAATAAAATGACTCGTTTGTGAAATTAAACAGTCACAATATTAGCTTAATAGCGGCAGATTTCTTAAAAATACTATCAGATGATGATTATTGCAGATATGTCGTGGTCAGGAAATGCTCAAGCTGCAAATAATGATTGTATATTTTTGTGAATGATTTCACGTTTCCGGTGACAATAGGCCGCTTGTCACCGGTAGTAGTAAATGGAAGCTCACAGCCTTACATAAACGATTATGTGGCCTTTGAAAATCGATAAGGCAATTTAGGCCTCGTTTATGGAAAAATTGACCAAGAATTTAATCATAAACTTTCCTTTTTACCCGCTCACGATTCTAATCCGCCTGCTCTCAAATTTTTAGCCATATGAACCCAAAATTATCAGTGATCTAAACTTTTTCTATACCACTTAAAGAATCAGAGATCTCTCTTTTTTCTATATTTTAAGTAGATAAATATCACTGCTCAGCGGTCTTCAATCCCGGAGTATGGTACAATTGTAATTCAGTACTGAATCATGATATTTCAATCCTGTAATTTTACTATGACCATATTCTGATCATGTCACTTTTTACCCTGACAAGAAAAAAATTTAGAAATAAAAATTCCTCGCCTGCAATAATTCTCAACAGTTTAAAATTGCATTATTAGTAGTGGTTTACTATGACACTTGGGTCTGGGATCCGAGATTTCAGCAGAGATCCACAATTTTTACGTGATAATCGTTGTACTAACTGCAATAGTCATCCTTGAATTTAAAATATAATTATGTACTGAACAATAAAACAGCTGATATTTATGTGCACAAGTTATACTAACCAAACTTTCGACTTATTAACATGTTGGAAGCTTATGTCTCAATTGACGGGATAAAAGAAAGAAGCTCTCTGTTGATAAGAAATGTACATGGAACAAGAAGATAAATTATTCAGAGAAATCTGCAGTTAATTAATTATTTAACCGTTATAAGTAGCACGTTAAGTGTACGTAAGCCAAAGCCATGAAGACGCATTCTGAAATCTACTCGTTCTTCTGAGCTATCATGACTAATGCCAAAACTAAAACTGAAATTACAGGATAAAGAATTAATTGTTTCTGAAAAAGATTGATTAAAACTAAGTTATTATTATCACAGTTGCATGACAATTTCGAATCAAGATTTTGCGAGACGATACATGGTCGTGCAAAATTTTCTACCGATATCTTGCAAGATCTAACAGGATAGCCATCCGGTCTCGACTAGGGTGATTTCAGAGACAACTGAAGTCAACCAATTGGAAGTCAACAAAATACTTAGTTGACTTTTCACACAACACTGAAGTCTGATAATTAAACTTTTAACTTTCTTGTGCATTCAAAAATGGCAGTTGTCAATTCATGGTGGACGGAAGTATAGAACTAAGTGGCTAAACAGCTCATGTTGACATTTCATAGTAATCATACAAAGATCATCAACGTAAAAAAAATCAAACCCAAATAAAAATCAAAAAGTCATGTAAAGAAAACGGTTATTTGGTTGGATAACAATTTACCCAATATCAAAATATAAAATGCTCCGAAATACCCAATGACATGATACCCAATAAAGTATCCCTTTAATCTTTTCTTTCGCTAGTTGTTGTTACGAGTATGTTTCGCGTCAGCAAAGAATAAACGCATTATTATGAACTCATAAATGACCCTTGTATAATTACCAGGAAAATATTAGACTTATATAAGAACAGTATTTGTCTCAATTTTTTGAACTACGTGTCAATTGTCACTGATGTCCATAATTGCAATAGTGATGATGATGATGGTCGTTATTTGTACCGGGTAAGGGTCAGTGGATTGGCCTTGATATGTTCGTGTATTTCTACGAAGAGAGGCATGTAAGTGAGGAAGTCCAGGAACTCAACTTGACCTCTCTTCTCACGACAGAATTTGTCAATCACCTGAAGCAAAGTGTCATTACGAGCCAGTGCCCTCTGTCAAATAAAGTGGAACATTCCCGGGTCGAGACCGAATGGTTTACTTGTAAGAACCTGCAAGTTTCGTGCAAAAAATGGTTAACTTGTAAGAATTTGAAAGTTTCTTGCACAAGATTGTTATCTTGTAAGAACTTGCAAGTCGAATGGTTAACTTGTAAGAACTTGCAAGCCGAATAGTTAAATTGTAAGAACTTGCAAGTCGAACAACTAACTTGCAAGTTTCTTGCGACTTCGTTCCGGCCGAGCTCAAATTTCATTGGTTAATTGAATACAATATTCTGTCATTTACCGTAGAAAGCGTGGAGATATTTGCTCCGTTTAGATAACAAAATATATTGCGACTTAAGTCGACAAGACCTCACTTCTCAATTTTATTAACTCAAGAGTACTTTTTGCAATTCGGTTAATAAACAGTAGATCACATTTAGTTTCTTCCTGATCGCTTTTTAAAAAATTTTCTATAATTTTTTACTCTCTTTGAATTTGATTGAATTTTCATCTCAAAACGGCAGAATTGTTTCGATTGCTTCTCAAATAATTTATTTACCCTTCATTTTTGTACTTTTTTGAACTTTTGATATTTTAGGATTCAAGTTTCCAAAATCTATATTTTTCGTCATAAACTTCTGTTTACATTCATATCTTGGAAAGTTTTAATGCTACAATACTGGCAGAAGGTTTATCTTTTAATAACTTATATTCCACGAACTTATGTAGGAATATATGTTTTGAGCCGAATGATTAGCTTATAAGAATTTTAAGTGGAATGGTTTACTTGTAAGAGATGGTAAGCCGAATGGTTAACTTGTAAGAACTTTTAAGTCAAGTGGTTAACTTGTAAGAACTTGTAAGTCGAATGATTAACTTGCAAGGCGATGCAAGAAATTACCACTTAACCATTCGATTTCGACCCGGGTTTGATCAATCTTACTTTAACTCTAAGAAACTTTTCTTCATGCATGTAAAAAGGGCCTTATTGTGGGATTGTGGGATATGGTGACAGAAGAACGTTTATTATACAATGTATTTGTGTTTTGGTCGTGATGACAATCCATAGTGATGCCACAAGAATTTGATATGTCCATCGGGAACTATTGCAAGAGGTTCCTTAAGAAACCTAAGAAAAAGAAGTTATTTGAAACAAACAAAAAAAATGAAGTTTCGAAACCCAGTTGTATAGAAAAATGAAAAAATCCCAGCTTTCTAAAAAAACAATTCTTTGAGATTGAACTCGATTTGTTATTAAAACGCCCTTTTATTTTTTTTCGCATCTTTGCTGTCAATTTCATCTCTGGTTAGTTGCTATAATCAACAACTTTCATACAATAGTTTCAAAAAATTGTATTTTATAATTGAATAGCTTATGGCGTGTTAACCCCATCTATTTTGGAGGATGCGCCACATGAGAGCAACCAAAGTTATACTGATACAATTAGATCATCAATTTTTCATTCAGTATCTTTAAAAAATTGACAATTTTGTGGAATTTAATGACCAAAAGTGTTGCCGCTTTTCACGGTTTCTGCTTTTTTTCAACGATGGAATTTAGTTACACAAAACTTGGAAATAAGTTGCTTACATCATGGATAACGCTTACATTTTTTCATGAGTATTCACTGATAAATATCCCCTACTTTGTGCAAGTTATTAGCCTAAAACTTTATTGCCAAAGTTAGTTGGTAAAATAATTAAGACCAAAATCAAAGGCTCAATAGTTTTTGTGAACAGAGAGGCCAATGGGTAATTGTAAAAACGCAAAGTGTATTTTCAATCCACAATTAGTTTCGAGAGTGATGTTTGTGAACTTAATCACCAATTAGACTTGCTTTCATTTCGGACATTAATGTTGTGCATCTTTAAATGAAGAAACGAAAAAACTTTTAAGTCTTATTTTTTTTCAATTCCTGACAAAGAAGAAAATACTGTCAAAAATGTTATTATTTTTAAGAACCGGTGTCAAATTATTAACAAGAACGAAATTATAAATCTATGTTAAGAGAAAGTATAAACATACAATCTAATTCAGAAAAATAAATTTCACATCAAATTCATCTAAAAAGTTTCGCTTCTTTCTCTTTAAATCCTCGACAAAATATTAAAAAGTAAGGCGCTTGTTCTGATGATTGGTTTTACTTTGAACAAAATAGGCATATAAATTGTGGAATTTTGCGCTAGGACATCTAAACTTTCTTACAATTAAATGGTGGAGCTGATATCAACAGAAGAATCTCAAATACAACTCTCTTCAGAGGTCTAAGAAGCACAATCACACACAAACAATATTAATAAATGGAGCAAATCTCACAGTCCTTGCAAAAATTCTTAAAAATTTCTAAAAATTTTTAAATTTCAAAATCTCAAAAATTTCGAAATCTCTCGTTTCCATCTTCTACATAGCGCAAAATCCAGAATCATTGTGTCATTTGTCATAAACAAAAACAAGAGTTTTCGAACTTTTCAAATATCATTTAAATTGGGTTGTGTTTAACAGCACAGAAATTAATGTTCGTCATAACTATAATTCTGCGCGATGGAACTTAACTTTTGCGACATCACATTAGGAACTAAGCGCATGAGCAGCAAAACATTCTTTTGATTACTTCATTAATTGAAAAATATCTATCTAATCACTTCTCAGCTAAAGAATCAAAATATTGAAATGAAAATTATCTACTCAGTGATGGAAATTCTAGATTCAAGATTCATCCCCATAAGAACCAACCCTCATAAATATCTAAGATTTCGGGGAGGTGTAATCCAAATGAAGGTTAAACTAATCTAAGATTCTGGGGCAATTCGGTATAATAAGGCCATTTTTACAGTTTTCGAACTAACCTTCACACCATCCCAGCCTACCCCACCTCCTCCGCACTACTCCACAGTTTTACTATGTATAACTAAGTTTCTCAGAGAGGAGGCGAAATGGATGATGAACTGATTACCTGATCAGCGTGTTCGGAAGTAATTCCGCCTGCCGCCAACTCCACCGCCAGTGTTTTAGCTGAGACAGTCCCTCTAGGAAGTGCTTCCTGTTCATAATCCACCGGCCATCCCTCTCCACACAACCCCCCACCGTACTCTTTGTCCTCAAGGGGTTGGAAAGGGTCTGTCAGGCGACTTGATGGATGTGTTGTACTGTTGGAGAGAAAATTGGCAGTTGAGTTTGTGGCACTGGTTGGGTTGAAATGGTGACTGTTTTGTTGGTCGTCTAGCAGGTAGAACAAGTCCTTGGCGCGATCCATTTTCACCTGATCAAATAACAATAATTTTTTAAAAAAGTTTTGTAGTTTATGGGTGTCTCTTTAAACGATCTCTTTAATGGGACAAAGCAGTTCAAATCATGATGAACAAATCAAATCTTCACCCAGGACACATTTTGATCATACAGCCTGAACAATCGCATTTTTAATACCGAGATATGTTGAAGTAGAATATTCATCACCAGCAAAAATGTGAATTTTGACTTTTTTACGATTTTGTTGTTGTTCCGATCCACTTTAGCGGGGGAGTAACTATATACTCAAATGTTTTTTTTGTTCAGTCAATTTTGGTCGATCGATATATTCATTGTAGAGAGCTGTGAGTGGTATCATTAGGAAGCCCGCCCACCGTAGAATATGGCATTAAAAAGATTTATTGATTTTTGCTTTTTTCAGGGAGCTTTTTTTGAAGTTTTGTGAATAGTGGACGGATTTCCGTTGTTTTCATTCAAATTTTTTGAACTTTTGCCTATATTTTTGTCAGTTTTGATAAAATATGTTAAAATTGTTTTCAAAAATTGTTTGTTTGTTTCCTAAGAAGAAAAGAGCGTTGATGAAATTTTTCATCTGATTCATGGCTCAAATTTTTGCAACTTGTTTAAAAAACCAGCCTTTCTTCATCGAAAAGAAATAAGCTTTTTTAGTCAACTTTGCTTAAATTTGCCAAATGAGAACAACTAAAAATTGCTGGCGCACTTTGCTTCAACTCACGAGAGTTCTAATTTATCTCTCTTCAAAAGTTTTCTGGGTTGAAAAATCAGCTGGTTTTTAGCTGATATATCGCAATTATACAAACAGCATGATTTCTCATTGATATATAAAAATTTCGGCCATATTATCTATATTAAATAAAAAAGGAACCATTGCATGTTTTTAATTTGCAAAAAGTAATAGCAAGGATAGTTTTGGTCTGATTGTGGAATTCTGAAATCCAAAAATAATCCGGATTGTAATCAGTGCCTGTCTTTTTTTCTAAAAAACTATAGACTTTCTTCAGAACAGAACATTTCATATCAAGGCTCACCATTGACTAGTCGAATTGATTTAATGAACTATTGCCTTCATGAACAATTGTTTTTAAACTCTTTAGTCGAAAGCTTGTTGTAATAAACAAGGGATAATAGAGCTTTGTCCAAATTTTTCATTTGTTTTTTTGTTCAACTTGCAGCCTCATTTCAGCAAAGACAGAAAATTCCTTCATTTTGAATAATTTGCTCTATGACGGCTTTGCGCTTTCAGTAAATGTTTTCTGGCTTCAAAACTACTACTTTCAGAAAAAATTTCCTTTTCGATAATTTGCCCATTTTTAGGTTCTTTTTTCTGGTTTTGACACATTATCAAATTATTCATGGAACACTTATAGGTTTATAGGTGTTAAAAAATTGGCACAAATAAACTTATAATCTTTTCAGGAATAGATTTATGGTTTTAACGGCTTCGAAACCGTTTTCTAGAAAAATTTAATGAAAATTAGTTCAATTTTGTCGTTCCTTGACTTTATTATTTCAGTCGTTTGGGTCTTTCTGAATATAGGGAGGTCTCAAGGTTATAGAATCTTGCTATGGAGGATTATATGGGCCTATTTTATGACTTTATTTGTTAGGTGATGATTTTCATGCCTTTGAAGATAACTTTTGCATGAAATACGAAGGATTTTTTAAATAATTTTTATGTTTTGTTCTTTTTGCCTATTTGTTAAATAGTCCCTTTAGTCAAGGGGTACTTTTTTGACGTCGAAAGGAGACATTATAGGGGCTCTCTAATTTTTAATGAAATAAATATGGTTTTAGTAGCTTCGACAACGGTGTTTCACAATTTTTTTGATATTTGTCTGTATTTGGTCTTTTTTTAAAAATTATATGACACATTCTGTTTCTTTGTCTAGTCTCAGCTTCTGTAGGGGAATAAGCAAACATGTTTAGATATTTCAACCTACAGCTGATAGATTTTCATGACTTATATTTTTAGCTTTGAATCTTTTGTTTTTTTTTCGTACACACTCTTGATAATTACATGTATGATATCACTTTTTGGCATCCAAGAAAAAAGCATTTGAATAAAGCTAGTTTTTTGTATTAAAATTATGGTTTTATCGGCTATGACGCAGAATTTTGCGAAAAAAATTGATTTTTTCAAAAAATTTCTGTCTGTTTTTGAGGTTGTTTTTATTAGCGTCTCGAAAAATTTGAGTTATGACAGGTCTCAATAGTTTCCTTTTTGAGGGTTTAATGAACCTATTTAATGATTTGAATTGATAGCTGATGACCTTCATGACTTGGAAATATAATGTTTTCAAAAAAATTAAATACTTCTAAATTTGTTGTTTTTGATCTATTTTCGTTAATTACCTTTTTTGTTAATTGCTGGTGACATATCACAATATTTGCAACAGAAAAAGGCGGAGTTGTACATATCTAAAGTTTACAATGAATTGACTATGGTTATAACGTATTTGATAACGGATTTTCAATTTTTTTTGACATTCGTCTGTATTTGACATTATTTTTGTTAACGTATGACATTTTTCAAAAAAAAACAAGGGACTTATATGATGGTTGATTGAACCTATTTCATTTTTGCTGATTGCTTTAATAACTTTAATAGAAATTGTTTAAGTTTTTGTTTATTTCTGCATCTTCTGTTTTTTTGTCTATTTATTGCCTAGTCTAATTAATTACAGGTGACATATCACGTTGCTGACATAGAAATACATAAAAACAAGGAAAAATTTAACACATCTAAGTGAATTCAACAAGATTTTAATGGCTTCGAATCTCGTTTTTTGGAAAAAAAATTATTTTGGTTTTTTTTTTATTTTTGTATGTATTTGACGTTCTTTTTTAAACGTAGGACAAATTCTGATCAAAAATTTCTCAATGGCTTATTTTAGAGGCTAACTAAACCTGCTTTTTTAACTGCGTGGTATAGCTAATCATTTTCAAGACGCTTAAATTAATTGTTTTTGAGAATTACAAACGTTGGTTCTAACTTTGCTTTCCCTGTCTGCTTGTTACCTAGTCTCATTAATGAGAGGTTTCATATCACTTTATTGGCATTCAAAAAACAGACATTGCTTGTGCTTGGAGAATAGTTTATGGTTTTGACGAATTTGGCAAAGTTCTTTCATAAATTAATTTCAGTTTTTGTTTTTTTCTGTACTTGTTGTTGTTTTTGTAGTCGTATGAAAAAAACATAAAAAACAGCTCCCGGTGTCTCATCTTTTAGAGCTATTAAAAACTTATCAACGATTGTATTACAAACGTATTTAATGATTTCAGTTAATGTCTAAAGGCTTTCATTACTTTGGAACTAATTGCTTTAGCACTAGAACTAAAATTATGAGCGTAATTTTTATGTTAGCCGCTTTGGTTGTTTTTTGGCTACTTGTTACCGAGTCTCATTAAAGAATACTGTTTCCAATTCTTCTTTTTGAAAAACAATGAAATAGTAATTTTGTTTACTTTATGTTTTATCTGCCGCTATTTAGACCTTGTTATTAAATTTTTCTACAGACAGACATCGTGTTTTGAATGTTATTAATGTTCGTTGTTGTCATTCAATTTTTTTGATCGTATTGTCTCGTATTCTTAATAATGGACAATCTTCTGGGCCTTCTGAAGCGGCATTTATGAGTCCACTGAGTGATTTGAGGTGGACGCAATTTTTTTATTCATACGCTATTTATTTTCGAAAAATACTTGACTTCTCAGAAGTTTTCTATTCCATCCTCATTTGGTAGACAATTAAGCTGAAATGTGAATGAGCGGGGTCGGAACTTTATGTGCAAACGCACATTACCGAGCCTCCTTGTCTTCTAGCGTATCAAATGTCATTACAGTCTCCATTACTGTGACAAATTTATGACAAGGTCATTATTTATTCAAAAATTGAAAGGTTGGAGTCAAAATTTCTGCAATACTATTCATATAAATGCTCTTTTTTTGTTCATAAATGTGATTTTGATATACCTGGAGTGCTTCGAAGTCTAGCTGGTTGATGAGTTTGCGGATGACAGGTTCTAGCATCTTGATCCTCTCACTCAAAGCGGCAATCACACAAAACAGCCTCACGTTCACTCTTTCCCTCTTGGGAAGATCTAGAATCTAAAACATCACAATCACCGAGTTTGTCTCCGTTTGGATTCGAAAACTGTTGCATACGCGAAAAATGCGTTGAAGGAGAGGAGAGCTTCACTAGTAATGAGAAATATTGAAATGAATCTGATTTGTTCAGCAATTAAAGAAGACCAAAGTTTTATCCAGTCTGATGAAATAGATTTTGACATCATAGATTTTGAAGAGAACTTAATATTTGTCACTATTGACTAGCTAGACTGAAATCACAGTTTTATCGATAACACCTCTAAGTAGATCACCTCAAAGGAATCAAAAAACGATGAGGCTTTTGTGCGACAATTGTCCTAAAAACCTCAAACTAATTTTTCTCATGTGCGCTCAAAAGGAGTCTAATACAAGGCTTATCTTCGCCTAAGGAACCCTCACCATGGGTACCATCCATACATGCTTGTTTAAATGAGGGTTTATCCCATAAAAGTCCCCAAAACTGACCCAAGAAGCACCAAAATGACATACATAAAATATATACTGGCACTCTTTTTCTGTGATGAGCTGGTCGTTGACCTGTCGCAGTGCCTCCTCCAGCAGCTCAGTCTCCATCTCTGGATCAGGGGAGGGGTGAGTCATCTGGTAGAGGTCACTCTGTCTTCTCCGGAACCTGACAGAGGGTGGCCTTCCAAAGGTGTCTTGGGCTCTGCTCTCTTTGTAATCCAGTTGCAGGGTTGCCTTCTCGGCTGGAAAGAGAAATTGTATAACTGAACTCGCGATTTGTATGAATTGAATGAATCAGATGAAGAAAAGAGTCACCCTTGACCAAAAATATCTGCTAGAATAATTGTTCAGTCACTTATAAGTCTTGGCTTGGACTGTGCCTGAGCCATTTAGATTTGAATCATGAACCCAATTTCGGCTTTTCATTTGCATAGTTTGATTTTAGCTGAGAGCTTGCGGCATCTCTTTTATTCTTCTGGCATTATTGTTTAAAACAACCTTACGGTTTCATAGTTTTTTTATCTAACCGTGGATAGGTCTTATTAATGCAAAAACTCACCCATGAGAGTACTAGATTCAGAGTAAACAACAACAGAAACCATTTGAACACTGTTTTCTAAATTACATGGAAATGAACAATTAAAAATGATTACTTGTGAGTTGATCTTTCCTCTTCTCCAGTTCTTCAATTTTCTGTAAATTCCTTCCAATCTGAAGGGTCAAAGGCTCCACTAGTCTGTCAGAGGCCAACTACACAACACAAACGGAAAGGGTCAGGACATAAAGTATACCCAATTAATTACTTTATAGATAAAAGTGTAGGAGAGACGAATTATGTCTGTTATATAAGCAAAACAGTTTATAATTGTTTATAAATTATAATGACCACTACCATCCCTCAGCGTCCCGTGGGCCTTGATATGGAACAATTACAATCAAAACTGCGATCACATAAATCGCGCATGATTAAACACGCCAGCAAGACCAGCTATTGGAGGTGAATTGCAAAGGAAAATAATTGGGTATGAAGTCGAAGGGTTTTATGACATATTGGATACATTTTGTCATTGGGTATAATATCTAAGAATAAAGTTCGGCTAGAACCGTGCGTTGTACAGAAAACTCCAACCTTAATCTTGGATGACGTGATAGAGGGATCAGCTCAAAAATAACAAAACTTGTAAAAAACCAGCAGATTTCACAAAAAATACTCGAAGTTTCTAATCCATTGGAGACAGTAAATTAGTCAAAGAAGAAAGGTTACACAGATTTGGAGTCGAAATTGATTGTTTTCCATTGATATAATTAACTATTAAAAACAATTGAGAACCTGGTTTTTCGATGTTCAGCATTTTTTAGGCAACAGGCAGGAAAGATTTATGGGTTTATCTCGTTTTTATTTTTGATATTGTTAAGTCTTTCGCGATTAAGTCTTTTTTAGATTAATAGCTGTTTAGAGCAATTACTGTTTAGAAACAGTCTGAACAAAATAAGCGAAGACCATGTAAATCATTTGACGTTTGTCAAAATATTTTGCACTAATGGATGGAAAATAAATGGTTTTAAATTCAATGAGAAACCCAACTATAAATGAAAATCGTTATCACTATTGGAACTATCCAGCGATTGAAAGAAAATGATTGCATTTTATGAAGTAACAGCAATTGAAGGCAAAAACTTTTGGAGACAAATGGCGTCCAAGAACGTTAAATAATTAGCTATCAATTAGAATTATCGAGCAGAAACAGAAAAAATTCTTTTATTAGAGAGCACATGAGACAAATCACTAATATCCTTTTGTGAAAGAATTAAAAAACAAATGATTTTATAATGTCTGGAAAAAACAATGTCGCTGGTATTTTTCAAACAGTTAGATAAGAACAAGCAACATATTAAACGAGAAACTGACGCACACCCCAATCCTGAGCCAACGAGACCGTTCATTATTGAACCTAAGTGATAGAACAACCAATGAATTGTAAAAACAGACAAAAAATTAGACTTTTTTTGTCAAAAGCAAGAGGCGTTAAAGTTGCGCAAAAGGGGAGTGCTAATGATCACATAAATCAGAATAATTCTTACAAGAGAAATAGAGAGCCAATGAGAACTTGCATTAGTGATACGGAGTTAGAAAACCACAAATTTACCGTTTGAATTTGAGGACGGTTGAAATCCAAGATTATTTTTATAAAACACGCCTGCAATATCAGCTGTTGGAGTTGAATTGCCCAGGAATTTAATTGGATATACAACCGAAGGGTTTCAGACATATGGGATAAAATTTTGTATAATATCAAAGAATAAGGTTCGGCTAGAACCGTGCATTGCACAGAAAACACCCACCTTAATCTTGGATGACGTGATAGAGGGATCAGCACAAAAATAACAAAAATTGTAAAAAACGACTAGATTTCACGAAAAATACTCGAAGTTTCTAATGCATTGGAGACAGTAAATTAGTCAAAGAAGAAAGGTTACACAGATTTGGAGTCAAAATTGTTGTTTTCCCTTGATATAATTAACTATTAAAAACAATTGAGAACCTGGTTTTTTGATGTTCAGCATTTTTTAGGCAACAGGCAGGAAAGATTTATGGGTTTATCTACTTTCGCTATTAAGTTTTTCTTAGATTAATTGCTGTTTAGAGCAATTGCTATTTAGAAATAATCAGTAATCTGAACAAAATAAGCGAACACCTTGTAAATCATTCGACATTTGTCAAATTTTTTTGAACTAATTGATTGCTAATAAATAGCTTCCAAATTCAATGAGAAGCCCAACTATAAATGAAAATCGTTATCATCATTGGAATTATCCAGACATTCAAAGAGTAGGGTTGCATTTTATGAAGTAATAGCAATTGAACGCAAAAAAATTTTGGAGACAGATGGCGTCCAAGAACGTAAAATAATTAGCTATCAATTAGAATTATCGAGCAGAAACAGAGAAAATTCTTTTATTAGAGAGAGCATGAGACATATCACTAGTTTCATTTTTTTAAAGAAGAAAAGCAAAAGATTTTATAATGGCTAGAAAAAACAATGTTGCTTTTTCGAACAGTTAGATAAAAACAAGCAACATATTAAACGAGAAACAGATGCACACCCCAATCCTGAGCAAAATGGACCTTTCATTATTGAACCTAAGTAACAGAACAATTAAGTAATTGTAAAAACAAACAGACAAAAAACTAGACAATTTTTTCAAAAGCAAGCGGCGTTAAAGTAGCGCAAAAGGGGAGTGCTAACGATCAAATAAATCAGAATAATTCTCACAAGAGAAACAGAGAGCCAATGAGAACTTGCATTAGTGAGACGGAGTAAGAAAACCAAAAATTTAACGCTTTAAAAAGAAGATGGTTGAAATCCAAGATGTCAGTGTTAATTTGTGAAAGTAATTGTTGTCACAGCCGCTGACAAAAAAAAGAAAAACCCCTAATTTTTAAAAGCAGTGGGCCACAGAAAAAGAGTGAAGAAATGCAAAGAAGAAACCTTAATAAATTTTGAGAACAAATGATGTCAAGGTCAATTCAAACAGTTTCAATTGATCATGTATCAGTAATTAAACACAAACTTGTGTCTCCAGTGAAGGAAAGGGGGGAGAGCCAAAAAGTTCAAAAATTCAAAAATTTTTTGAAGACAAATGGTATCAGAATTGTTTAAACCGTTAGAATTGATTTCAAATCAATGGGTGTTCTCATGAACACCTCATTAAAGAGCCTCTGGTGGAACACAATCTGCCACAAAACAACAAAAGAACTGAAGAAACGGTAGAAACTACAAAAATACTAGCAACATTTGAAAAAGTTTGGTCAAATCCGTTGAAACCTAAATCTCAGTTTCAATCATAGAGAAAAACCGATGAGCTTCTTAAGAGAGCCGATAATGGCTGTCATAAAGAAAACTAAGCAACGGTCACAAAAAAGACATTTGCAAAGTTGTACAAAAGCGTTGGAACAATTTAAAGTAAATATAAAGTTTGTCAAAAGTCAATTTGCACTCAATTATATAAATTAAATAGCTTCCAATTCATTAAAACACTCAACTGGAGGTAAAATCCTTAACACTATATAAAGTATTCACCATTAGAAAACATAAGCAACAAGGGTGACAACAAAAGCAGGCTACAATGAAAAACAAACAAAAAATTGAAAAATTAATAGTGTCTATGACAATAAAAGAATTAACGATTAACTAAAATTCTCGAACAGCATCAAACAGGTTTTGCAACTAGGGAGAAAATGCGACTTATTATTAATGATACCAAGTAACAAAATGGCAAAAAACTAAACATCGGGAATTTTAATAAGTCGCCAATATTTCATATAAACAAATAGCGTTTAAATCTTTATGTTCAAATAAGTCCATCGTTTCAATTCTGAAAATGTTTGAAAAATTGCAACAAAGCATTTTTATATTTTTAGAAAACATATATCCCATTCAAAAGCGTTCGCTCTGAAGAGAAAGAGAAAACCATTTGCTGCACGTGAAAAAAAAGATATAAAAAACTGACATTTTTTAAATCTTTTTATTTTGTGCATTTAAAAAGGACATGAAAAAGTTTCATGCTGAAAAGAATTGTCTTTGCGCTCCAGTTTGACTTATACTCACTACTCCAATCTGATCCATCGACAAATACCACTAAAAATGAACAAAACTTGACGCCCATAGAGTCTTCGAATTCTTTGAATTGCAAAAAGGCCCGCTGTAATAGCCGATTGGGAATATGACAGCGACTATCAAACGTAGATAAAATACTTGGAAAAGTATCAACAAGAGAAAAAATGCGATACGCCGCAAAAATATAACCCACGAAGCAGTGTAATTGGTATCAATAGAAATTTTTTTTTGTAATATAAAAAATTTTATTTGCTATTGAAAATAATACAAAATTAGGTGGTTGAAATCTGCGTCTCAAGAGCTTTCATTTATTACAACTTTTATTATTTTGGGATGTTGATAAAATTTTATGATTTGGTCTGCAGAAAAAGGCCAGCCTCACACAATTGTTCTCCCATTTCTAAAGAAATGTCGGAGCAATAACCCAAAAGTGGTTTGTAAAGTGAATATAAAAATTATAAACTTTCGCTGATTTCCTTTTCTTAGAAACAGTTGTTAACGCAATATATATATATATATATATATATATATATATATATATATATATATAAGTAGTAAGAAAAGTGTACACCTGAGATCACTTTTTGGCACATTTTCCCCAAACATGTTCGATCATGCGCGCGGATGAAAAGTTCTTGGCAATTATTCCCTGTATGTTAGGATTGTTGCCTGAAACTGTAAAAGACTTACCTTAAATCGATTTTGAACGTGGCATTTTTATAAGTTTATAATGGATATTTACTCAAACTCCGCGGCTTGATGGTTATCATGTCTCTTGACAGTTATTTTAAGAATCAGAGGACATGAAACTAACTTATTTTTTTGAAGGACGGATTAGAACTTTTGAATTTCTTATTACGTGTAAGAGAGGTGTACAAAAAGATATTGAATTAATGAAGCAAGGTTAAGAACAAACAATAAATTATTATTAACAAACATCTAATAAAAATATAAGACACAGCATTCTGTTTTAAGTCATTGTTTAAAGTTTTATATATGTACCCGTTTTATATATGTACCCGTTTGAAACTGCTTCTCCGTCAGCATCTTCTTCAGAATCTACTTGTGTTGTCTGGACATCTGGATATTAAAAATTGAAATGAACGATTAGAAAAAGAAGTCATTGTAATCCCCTGTTAGAGCTGTAATTGTCACAAGAAGCTCCTGCGCGGAGCAGTCGCGGGTTTTTGTATCTCCTCGTCGATACTTCTTGAGATCCCAACCGGGGTGGAGTTGGGCAGCTATCCCCTATGAAAGCTGTTATTGGCACAAGAAGCTCCTGCGAGGAGCAGTCGCAGGTTTTTGTATCTCCTCGTCAATACTTCTTGAGACTCCCAACCGGGGTGGAGTTGGGAAGGTATCCCCTATAAAAGCTGTTATTGTAACAAGAAGCTCCTGCGCGGAGCAGTCGCAGGTTTTTATGTCTCCTCGTCAATACTTCTTGATACCCCAACCGGGGTGGAGTTGGGCAGCTATCCCCTATGAAAGCTGTTATTGTCACAAGAAGCTCCTGCGAGGAGCAGTCGCAGGTTTTTGTATCTCCTCATCGATACTTCTTGAGACCCCAACCGGGTTGGAGTTGGGCAGCTATCCCCTATGAAAGCTGTTATTGTCACAAGAAGCTCCTGCGGGGAGCAGTCGCAGGTTTTTGTATCTCCTCGTCAATACTTCTTGAGACTCCCAACCGGGGTGGAGTTGGGAAGCTATCCCCTATAAAAGCTGTTATTGTAACAAGAAGCTCCTGCGCGGAGCAGTCGCAAGTTTTTGTATCTCCTCGTCAATACTTCTTGAGATCCCAACCGGGGTGGAGTTGGGCAGCTATCCCCTATGAAAGCTGTTATTGTCACAAGAAGCTCCTGCGAGGAGCAGTCGCAGGTTTTTGTATCTCCTCGTCAATACTTCTTGAGACTCCCAACCGGGGTGGAGTTGTGAAGGTATCCCCTATAAAAGCTGTTATTGTCACAAGAAGCTCCTGCGCGGAGCAGTCACAGGTTTTTGTATCTCCTCGTCGATACTTCTTGAGACCCCAACCGGGTTGGAGTTGGGCAGCTATCCCCTATGAAAGCTGTTATTGTCACAAGAAGCTCCTGCGGGGAGCAGTCGCAGGTTTTTGTATCTCCTCGTCAATACTTCTTGCGACTCCCAACCGGGGTGGAGTTGGGAAGCTATCCCCTATAAAAGCTGTTATTGTAACAAGAAGCTCCTGCGCGGAGCAGTCGCAGGTTTTTGTGTCTCCTCGTCAATACTTCTTGATACCCCAACCGGGGTGGAGTTGGGCAGCTATCCCCTATAAAAGCTGTTATTGTCACAAGAAGCTCCTGCGCGGAGCAGACGCAGGTTGTTGTATCTACTCGTCAGTACTTCTTGAGACTCCCAGCCGGGTTGGAGTTGGGCAGCATCATCAATATTTAACAATAGCTGGACAAGCGTTGCTTCTTTGCAGGCGGTTCTTCCTCTGCTTCGAAATCAATATATGGACATCTTGAGAACGGCTTTTCTTTTGGAGCTGCATCAAAATCAAATATTTGTTCCTCATCGGACTCAATTTGAGAAGTTTTCCAGAACCCAGGATCAGGTGGTGAAAAAGTTTCTTCAATCTCAGTATCAAGTTGTTCAGTTAAATCTCTGGTGGTTTCACATTCACTGATCTCAATATAGGACTTTAGAGGTTTTTCCAAGGTCTGTTTCCGCATGTGACCAATTTTGTAGTGTCCATACGCGTATGAGCTTATACCGTCACTCAGATAGTAACGCTTATGATCAAATGCACTCAAGGCAATTTTGTTAGACTCTGTTATGTTGAGTGTGTGTTTGTCACTAGTTATAGATGTTACTAGTTTTCTCAATGGTGATTTTGATTTGAGCACATCTTTGAACTTATCATGATGAAGTGTCTTTTTCACATGTTTGCTCACACCCTTTGCACTTTGTTTGACTTTCTGCAAAGTTTTTACAGAGTAAGCTTTTGGTTTCAGAAAAACTGTTTCCATCACAATGTCACCATTCAGCTCATCTGATAATTTAAGTGGCACTTTTTTGTTCAATTCACTATGTAAGTGATGATACTTGGGGTAGTCACTCAAATCAAGTACGTGTTTCAGCTGATTAAGATCTTCGTAGATGTCATCCGTCTCAATTTCATAAAAGAGAGAATCAGTGTCACGATACATCACTCGAGCTTTTTTGTCAAACAAAGGCCCCAATTCTTCATAATGAAACCTGCACAGGTGTAGTTTTGAAAGATCCAAAATAGCAGCAACCAGATAAGTTGGTTTATTCCACCTGATCTCTTTCTGGCTAAGAGTGATCCCAACAAGGTTCTCTCGAAATATAGTGAACTTCTCAAAATTGTACTTGTTGCAATAAAATTTTGCTTTCTCCTCATTTTCAACAAATACCATCTTGTAACGACATCTCAAATTTTCCATCGTTTTTCCGAAGCATGAATTGTTCAACAGTTTGAAAAAGTTCTTTTCAAAGGTGCTGCTACCGGATTGTTGTCGCAACTTTGTATTCTGCTCAATATAGCGCTTCATAAAATCACTCTGGTTGAACGTCAGAGTCTTATGTAGTCTGGTTACTTGGAGTCCCTGTTGACAATAAAATTTCAGAACTGAATAATGACATACATAATTCTGCTTTGACTGAAGCGTTTCCAGAAGCTTTGGGATATGACTGGTCTTGTTTCCCAATTCTACTTGATACTGAGAAAGCATCTCAGCATCGATTTTTAACTTCTCAGCAGCCAGAGGGAAATCATTGTGACAGTCATGTAAGTTGCTAGGATAATTCAGATCAACCATTACAAAGTACCCAACATCACTTTCGTCAGATGTTTGCATGATCTTGTCCAAACTGATGTCTGACCATTCAAATCCTCCGGTTGGCAATTTTTTCATCATTGTTCCACCGTATAAGTTAACGACATCCAGAAAAAGTCCATACGTAATTGGTTTTCCTTCATCAAAGTCATGCAAGTATTTGTTGTTAGCTTTCATATATCGTTTTTCACCAATTCCATTCAATCCTCCTCGGATGGTTCTCTCACAAAACAACAGCATCTCTATATCAGAGAGCAAGTCCAGTTTAACTTTAGTTGTTTTCAGCATAGCATTCCATGAAATATTAGGTGCACTCTAGTAATGACAGGGGTCTAATCCATATACCTGGTCAAAGAGTCTCTGGCATTTTTCAAACACGTCAGCCAGAAGAATGACATCAGTTTTGAGATACAACTTGAGATAGTCACCAAAGTTTTTGCAGCCAAACTCATTCCAAACTTTGTTAGCATGCTGAACATCCTCCTCAGAAACATCAATTTGACCAGACAATGAATTTATCCACTGATCACCATATTGAGGCAACGATTTTTCAGAGAGTTTCTCAAAACTATCGAGAAACGAATATGGGAAAACTCCTTTCTTTTGCAAAATGTCGCAATTTTTTTGGAAAGGTTTAGGTAATTGACAATAGTCCTTTGTTTCTAGTGTTGTAACCAGAGTGTCAAGACTCCCAGATAAAAAACGATAGCTGTCAAGGAAACAAAATTATTCATATAGTAGCTTGTCATCTTTGCTTTTACCAACAGGAAAAAAGAACGAGAATGAGATGTATGTCTCACTGTTGCAAGGAATGACTGTAAATTTTTCTTCCGATTGGATTTCAATGTATTTCAATAGATGATGTGCGTCATATTTACTAAGGTTGTGGAAAAAAATAGGCGTAAAAGTCTGCGTACGAAGCTTAAGATTGCAGCTGTTGTGTGCAACTCCGTAGATTTCACCAGTTAAGTGATCATGATGGATTACTTTTTCGCCGTTCAAACACATCTGACAAATAACTTTTACCCTGATCAATCAATTGCTTGCGCTCTTCATCAGTTATTATGAGGCGTCTATGATTCTGTTTTCTTTCTTCTAGATTTGGCGTTCTCTCTGAGCCACTGAAAAAACTCTTCGATGCATTTCTCACCTTCAAAACTGTAATAATCACTTCCACCAGTTTTATCAACAGCACAGAAACCTATTGCGCAAGGATTCTGAGTTTCTTTGTTCAAGGTGTAGCTAATATCAGGATTCTGGCGGCAGATGTCATGCTTAAGGCTGACGGCCTCTGTGTCGGCATAAATCACTAAGGGAACTGAAAACGTTATATGAAAGTTTGTAAATTCAATTTTTGAGTCTTCCGTTGGCAGAGTAATACGAACAGCTTTATGCTCCCCACATAAATCCAAATGTTTTTCCAGTGATATGTTGTCTCGAAATCCGTGAAGGCAACGTTCGCAAAACTTGTATCTGTGGTGTTCTTTACCACTGAATTGCCGAGCCATGAAAGCATGAAAATTCGTTATCAAGCAGTAATGACTAGTAAGTCCATCAGTCAGCAGCAACAAAGGAATAACTTTATGTGGACCCTTTCCAGACAAGTAAAGTGGCAAAATTTTGGTTTTCTCGAAACCAAAAACATTAATTCCAATATTGTTTTGCTTTTCAAACTTTGGAACATCCGTTAAGGACATCGGGAACTCGATATTATCAAAATTCAGTTTATGCAAACTTGGCTTGTATTTGTTTTGCCGATTTTTGTTCTCCTTCTGTGGAAACAGTGCTGCAAGGACTGAACATGCAAAACATTTGTTATCATTATTTCGTATATTTAGGAGAAAATGGTTTCCCACTAGGGCGGATGGCGTAGCAATGTAACTGCTTCCTCTGATAGGTTTAAATTTGTTAATGTTAATATCCAAGTGATCAATTTTCTGAACAACAAATCCACTTCCACGCGTTGAAAAAATTTGGATTGAATTTTTCATTTGGTCAATCATTTCAAAAATTTCATCATCTGATAGTTCTGTTGTTAGAACTTTCAACTTTGTGTTTGCATGACAGCCGACTTTGGTATCATCTGTTGGTTTCAACATCTGTACAAAAACAGAGAGTTGAATTTTCAAAGGTCCAAGCTCTGCTATTTTGTTTCTCACGAACAATTTAAGCTCTTCGAGATGCTCCGTAACAAAGGTGAACTCATCAATTTGGTTGTCCGCTTGTAATCTGAACGACTGGAAGAATTTTTCGATCGCATGTTTAGCCTTTTCTTGCTCAATCTTGCTTTTAGCTTTCTCTGGAGCCTCTGTATGAGTACCATGAGCGTCTTCCTCATGTCTAGCACACGATGAAGTGTCGCCATAAATTTGTGTACAATGCTTGCACTTTGTGTACGTCTGACATCTATGAACTGTTTTTAAATGGCGAATTACGCTTCTGCTCTCTGTGAATTTGTTGCTACAACTTCCAGATTCATAGCTTGCTGTTTTTTCCAATTTTGCGTTATGCTCCTTCTCCATATGCTGCAATAACTTCTGTTTCCTGCTGTACTTCTTTGAGCACTCATCACAGTTGAAAGTCTTCATCTAAAACAGAAAAAGGTATATTAATATTTTATTACTGATTAACACTTTGAAAAAGCCTTCTAAAAAGACTCATCCACGGATCATATATTGTATTTTAAATCATACGAGGAATACAAGAAATTTTATCACTTAACCTAATCACTTGAATTTCCTAAGAAACACTAACTATGAAATCAATGATCTTGACCTTGTATAAGCTTTTGTGGTTTTTAAATTTTGTGAGCTCACAAGACCTGATTGAAATTCACTCTAACACAATTAATCATGGAAACGATAAGTGTACACTTGATTTAAAAAATTCCAAAAAAAATGAGCCAGTTTTTTTTAGAGAAGAATCAGTAATTTAAGATAAAGCGAATATATTTAGACGTTTTGCCTTGTATATTTCTATCTTTAAACTGCTGTTAAAAAGTTTGGTTTTAATGAGAAAAATAGAAACTTACTTTTCTAATTTCTTTGAAATATTGCGCAAGCAAAAAATTAGTTTGGAACACAATTTCCTTGACTCCAATCAAAGCGACTGGTTTGCAGTTGTTGAATGCTTTAAAATGATTTATCCAGCTAAATAACTTGCTTTTAACGTTTTCGTTTGTTTTCTAATTTTTCCATCAAACATATACTTGTATCAAAAACTTTGGTTACGCGTAAACCTCTTCAATGAAGGGGAAACTTTACCGTTTGAAAACTTTTTTACTATAGTTTTTTGCAGGTGATCCCAAATTCTGGCAAATATTAGATAGCAATGCAGTATTGTATGGCAAAAAAATTACTTTAAAAATACCGGGCTCATACTGATGAGATAATCGGAGATTGAACAAAAGCAATGTAGTCCTCTGTTTTGTTTTCCGAAATTTGGTGGTTTGTTTTAGTTTAGGATTAAAAAAAAGTCGGAAACTCACTATATTGCAACCACTTGCAACAACTAGATTCAAGTATATTATAAGATTAATCCTACTTCTATAAGATTTTTGTTGTTAAGTTTTTACAAATCAGTACTAATTCATTGAGAAAGAAAAAGAACGACTGATCTGTAGTTGTTGAAAGCTTCAAAAGGAATATTTTTAAAGCAAGGATTGTTTTTATAGTACTCTTGTCTCTATAAAATCTGTTTGAATTTTTGTTTGTGGAATTGATTTTTCTATTTGTGTGGATCCAGTGGACCTTAGGCTAAAATCAAGATAAGGAACTAATATTTTTTTTGGCAGTTTTGGCTATTTGTTTTAATATACTTGAATTTTTATATTTGAATAGAAACTCGCTGTATAGTTGCTTAAAGTTTCCAACTGACTTTTTCTCCTTGATATTTTTTGGGTTGCTTTAAAAACTGTCAGACAAATCTTTTACTTACCGACAAATATGTTATCAATAAAGTGTGACAGAATCAAATCGTTGGTAATTTGGGTTGCTTTTTTAAATGCTTTTGAATTTCAAAAAAAATTTGATAAAAGCAATTTCCGGATGCAATATGACGAAAAATTGATTGAATTTTGAAAATTGATAATCACGACCTCGGTGTTCAAATTGAATTTTCACACAAGTCAACTGAGAACATTTTTGTGGTTGACAAAAACAATTAATTCAACAGTCATTTAAAAGTTAAGACTAGAGAGCGAATCATGTTTTTCTTTGACATATTGCATCTAGAACACTAATTTATTATCGTACCTTGCAAAAAAAACAGGATCACGAATTTTAGCTAAAGTTGACGAAAACCGAACACATTAAGAAAGCGTCGAAATCCACATTGTTGTCTTAATTTCTTTTCCAAGAAAACAATTTTTTTTTTCAGTTTTGCTTCATCTGGTAAATTTATCACAAATTTCGAGTAGATTGTAAAAAATTGTATAGTTTCCAGAAGCAGAAATAAGCTTCAATATTGGATTGTAGTTTTGTGATTTTTAATCGCCGCTTTTTTATAGCAGGGGAAAAAACTGGCTTTATTGGATAACGCATAGCATATTTTAGCTTGCTGATCTCTGTCATACCAATCAACATTCTGTATCTGTTAAGTTTATGTTGTCAGTTTAACAAAGCTTTGACATTGCAGATTCCCGCATTCAGAACGACATAATATAAAACGGATGCTGAAATTTGCCGTTGATTACGAAATATGCAACTTTTATCTAACTAAAGTTTTTTTCGGTTCTATAAATTGGTTGAAAATTAACGTTACTACAGATACATATGTAGTAAATAATGTTCATAGTTCAGACCGTAATTTTGACAAAATTCTTGCTGTTGAATTTCTTTTTTGGTGCTGCCAAACGAATCAAATGAATGCTTCTTCAACAAAATGGTCTGAACGTTTTTATTTTAGTTTTTCATTCAAAATCAAAGTTAGAGAAATTATGTCTTAGTTTATGACATCTAATAAGAACTAGTTAGCATCTACTGACTGCTGGAAATGTTTATTAACTGTTTAAGGATGGTTTTTGAAAAACAACCTCAACAAAAATTTATGAGTAGTTAATTATTGATGAGAAACTTTTGCTAATGTTCACAAATTTTTATCTCAAACTTTCTTTGATTTTAAGTTTTAAATAGATGATCTTTTGGTTACGTTTTTGTTCCCTTATAAATTTCACAATTGTACAGCCTCTAGGAGGAAATTTAGTTTTGTTTAATTATTAGTGAAGGTCTCTAGAAATGCGCATAGAGGTTTTACTGAACTTTGAAAACTTTCTGTTAAAAACTTTATAAAAAATTTTACCTTCTAGAAATGTTCTTAAACTTTAAATCTCTGATGACTCCTTGACACGTTTTGAAATATTTCTGGACAATTTAATTTATCTTTTAGAGTACTAACGGAATTTAGTCGGAAATTTCGGTTGCAATTATTGTTTTTAAACGGCCAACGATAAATAAATAAGACCATTAAGGAGTTCTTTGTGCTTTTTGGGACCGTTATTTTAATCAAGTAGAATGAAATTTAGACTGCAAAATAAGTTTAAGGAGAAATCGTCGCTATGGTTGAGGAAGTTTGATTTAATGACAGGTTTATTTTGATATATGCTTTATAAATCTCAAGAAAGAAAGTTTTGTTGTCAATCCATTTTTCTTTCACAGTTGTGAAGTGAGAGAAAATTAAACAGAAGAGTTTTTGGAGAATTGTTTGGCGACCTAATTTTTTAAACCTAATTTTCAAAACTGCATAATTTTTTACCTAAAGAAAATTTCATTATTTAAACTGTTTAGTATTTCTCGTACACGCAATAAAATTGTTCAGATGACTTTTGATTACTCATATAGAATTTCTAAGGGCAAAATTCATATCTTTTAACCTAATTTTGCTTCCCTATTGTGATAACTTTTAATTTAGAAATTTTTCTTCAGGAATTGTACTTTAAGAGGGAAAAAATGATGTATAATTGACCTTAGTTGGCTCATAAATATGTTATATGAGCGAAATTGATGTTTTTTAAAATAGTTTTGTGTTAGTTTTTAATAATGGAACAACTTTTTTTTAAGAAACTTTTCTCTAGGACTTGTACATTAAGAGGAAAAAAATGATAAACAATTGATCTTTGATGACTCATATATATGTTATGTGAGCAAACTTGACGTTTTTTAAAGTAGTTTTGTGTTAGTTTTTACTAATGGAACAACTTTTCCTTAAGAAACTTTTCTCTAGGACTTGTACATTAAGAGGAAAAAAATGATGTACAATTGACCTTTGATGACTCATATATATGTTATGTGAGCAAAATTGATGTTTTTAAAGTAGTTTTGTGTTAGTTTTCACTAATGGAACAATTTTTCCTTAAGAAACTTTTCTCTAGAACTTGTACTTTAAGAGGAAAAAAATGATGTACAATTGACCTTTGATGACCCATATATATGTTATGTGAGCAAAATTGATGTTTTTTAAAGTAGTTTTGTGTTAGTTTTTACTAATGAAACAGTTTTTCCTTAAAAAAACTTTTCTATAGAACTTGTACATTAAGAGGAAAAAAATGATGTACAATTGACCTTTGATGACTCATATATATGTTATGTGAGCAAAATTGATGTTTTTAAAGTAGTTTTGTGTTAGTTTTCACTAATGGAACAATTTTTCCTTAAGAAACTTTTCTCTAGAACTTGTACTTTAAGAGGAAAAAAATGATGTACAATTGACCTTTGATGACTCATATATATGTTATGTGAGCAAAATTGATGTTTTTTAAAGTAGTTTTGTGTTAGTTTTTACTAATGAAATAATTTTTCCTTAAAAAAACTTTTCTATAGAACTTGTACCTTAAGAGGAAAAAAATGATGCACAATTGACCTTTGATGACTCATATATATGTTATGTGAGCAAAATTGATGTTTTTTAAAGTAGTTTTGTGTTAGTTTTTACTAATGAAACAGTTTTTCCTTAAAAAAACTTTTCTATAGAACTTGTACATTAAGAGGAAAAAAATGATGCACAATTGACCTTTGATGACTCATATATATGTTATGTGAGCAAAATTGATGGTTTTTAAAGTAGTTTTGTGTTAGTTTTTACTAATGAAACAGTTTTTCCTTAAAAAACTTTTCTATAGAACTTGTACATTAAGAGGAAAAAAATGATGTACAATTGACCTTTGATGACTCATATATATGTTATGTGAGCAAAATTGATGTTTTTAAAGTAGTTTTGTGTTAGTTTTCACTAATGGAACAACTTTTCCTTAAGAAACATTTCTCTAGGACTTGTACATTAAGAGGAAAAAAATGATGTACAATTGACCTTTGATGACTCATATATATGTTATATGAGCAAAATTGATGTTTTTTAAAGTAGTTTTGTGTTAGTTTTCACTAATGGAACAACTTTTCCTTAAGAAACTTTTCTCTAGAACTTGTACATTAAGAGGAAAAAAATGATGCACAATTGACCTTTGATGACTCATATATATGTTATGTGAGCAAAATTGATGGTTTTTAAAGTAGTTTTGTGTTAGTTTTCAACAATGGAACAACTTTTCCTAAAAAAACTTTTCTCTAGGACTTGTACATTAAGAGGAAAAAAATGATGTATAATTGACCTTTGATGACTCATATATATGTTATATGAGCAAAATTGATGGTTTTTAAAGTAGTTTTGTGTTAGTTTTCACTAAGGGAACAACTTTTCCTTAAGAAACTTTTCTCTAGAACTTGTACCTTAAAAGGAAAAAAAATGATGTACAATTGACCTTTGATGACTCATATATATGTTATGTGAGCAAAATTGATGTTTTTTAAAGTAGTTTTGTGTTAGTTTTTACTAATGAAACAACTTTTCCTTAAGAAACTTTTCTCTAGAACTTGTACATTAAGAGGAAAAAATTGATGTACAATTGACCTTTGATGACTCATATATATGTTATGTGAGCGAAAATGATGTTTTTTAAAGTAGTTTTGTGTTAGTTTTCACTAATGGAACAACTTTTCCTTAAGAAATTTTTCTCTAGAATTTGTACAATAAGAGGGAAAAAATGATGTTTAATTGACCTTTGATAACTTATATATGTGTTATGTGAGCAAAATTGATGTTTTTTTAATGTAGTTTTGTGTTAGTTTTTACTAATGAAACAACTTTTCCTTAAGAAACTTTTCACTAGAACTTGTACATTAAGAGGGAAAAAATTATGCACAATTGACCTTTAATGACTCATATATATGTTATGTGAGCTAAATTGATGTTCTTTAAAGTAGCTTTGTGTTAGTTTTCACTAATGGAACAACTTTTCCCTAAAAACTTTTCTCTAGAACTTGTACAATAAGAGGAAAAAAATGATGTACAATTGACCTTTGATGACTCATATATATGTTATGTGAGCTAAATTGATGTTTTTTAAAGTAGCTTTGTGTTAGTTTTCACTAATGGAACAACTTTTCCCTAAGAAACTTTTCTCTAGAACTTGTACAATAAGAGGAAAAAAAATGATGTACAATTGACTTTGATGACTCATATATATGTTATAAGAGCAAAATTGATGTTTTTCAAAGTAGTTTTGTGTTAGTTTTCACTAATAGAACAACTTTTCCCTAAGAAACTTTTCTCTAGCACTTGTACAATAAGAGGAAAAAAAATGATGTACAATTGATTTTGATGACTCATATATATGTTATAAGAGCAAAATTGATGTTTTTCAAAGTAGTTTTGTGTTAGTTTTCACTAATAGAACAACTTTTCCTTAAGAAACTTTTCTCTAGAACTTGTACATTAAGAGGAAAAAATTGATGTACAATTGACCTTTGATGACTCATATATATGTTATGTGAGCGAAAATGATGTTTTTTAAAGTAGTTTTGTGTTAGTTTTCACTAATGGAACAACTTTTCCTTAAGAAATTTTTCTCTAGAATTTGTACAATAAGAGGGAAAAAATGATGTTTAATTGACCTTTGATAACTTATATATGTGTTATGTGAGCAAAATTGATGTTTTTTTAATGTAGTTTTGTGTTAGTTTTTACTAATGAAACAACTTTTCCTTAAGAAACTTTTCACTAGAACTTGTACATTAAGAGGGAAAAAATTATGCACAATTGACCTTTAATGACTCATATATATGTTATGTGAGCTAAATTGATGTTCTTTAAAGTAGCTTTGTGTTAGTTTTCACTAATGGAACAACTTTTCCCTAAAAAACTTTTCTCTAGAACTTGTACAATAAGAGGAAAAAAATGATGTACAATTGACCTTTGATGACTCATATATATGTTATGTGAGCTAAATTGATGTTTTTTAAAGTAGCTTTGTGTTAGTTTTCACTAATGGAACAACTTTTCCCTAAGAAACTTTTCTCTAGAACTTGTACAATAAGAGGAAAAAAAATGATGTACAATTGACTTTGATGACTCATATATATGTTATAAGAGCAAAATTGATGTTTTTCAAAGTAGTTTTGTGTTAGTTTTCACTAATAGAACAACTTTTCCCTAAGAAACTTTTCTCTAGCACTTGTACAATAAGAGGAAAAAAAATGATGTACAATTGACTTTGATGACTCATATATATGTTATAAGAGCAAAATTGATGTTTTTCAAAGTAGTTTTGTGTTAGTTTTCACTAATAGAACAACTTTTCCCTAAGAAACTTTTCTCTAGAACTTGTACATTAAAAAGAAAGAAATGTTGCACAATTGACCTTTGATGACTCATATATATGTTATGTGAGCAAAATTGATGGTTTTAAAGTAGTTTTGTGTTAGTTTTTAATAATGGAACAACTTTTCCTTAAGAAACTTTTCTCTAGAACTTGTACAATAAGAGGGAAAAAACGATGTACAATTGACCTTTGATGACTCATATATATGTTATGTGAAAAAAAATTGACGTTTTTGAAATTAGTTTTGTGTTAGTTTTCACTAATGGAACAACTTTTCATTAAGAAACTTTTCTCTAGAACTTGTACATTAAGAGGGAAAAAATTATGCACAATTGACCTTTAATGACTCATATATATGTTATGTGAGCTAAATTGATGTTCTTTAAAGTAGCTTTGTGTTAGTTTTCACTAATGGAACAACTTTTCCCTAAAAAACTTTTCTCTAGAACTTGTACAATAAGAGGAAAAAAATGATGTACAATTGACCTTTGATGACTCATATATATGTTATGTGAGCTAAATTGATGTTTTTTAAAGTAGCTTTGTGTTAGTTTTCACTAATGGAACAACTTTTCCTTAAGAAACTTTTCACTAGAACTTGTACATTAAGAGGGAAAAAATTATGCACAATTGACCTTTAATGACTCATATATATGTTATGTGAGCTAAATTGATGTTCTTTAAAGTAGCTTTGTGTTAGTTTTCACTAATGGAACAACTTTTCCCTAAAAAATTTTCTCTAGAACTTGTACAATAAGAGGAAAAAAATGATGTACAATTGACCTTTGATGACTCATATATATGTTATGTGAGCTAAATTGATGTTTTTTAAAGTAGCTTTGTGTTAGTTTTCACTAATGGAACAACTTTTCCTTAAGAAATTTTTCTCTAGAATTTGTACAATAAGAGGGAAAAAATGATGTTTAATTGACCTTTGATAACTTATATATGTGTTATGTGAGCAAAATTGATGTTTTTTTAATGTAGTTTTGTGTTAGTTTTTACTAATGAAACAACTTTTCCTTAAGAAACTTTTCACTAGAACTTGTACATTAAGAGGGAAAAAATTATGCACAATTGACCTTTAATGACTCATATATATGTTATGTGAGCTAAATTGATGTTCTTTAAAGTAGCTTTGTGTTAGTTTTCACTAATGGAACAACTTTTCCCTAAAAAACTTTTCTCTAGAACTTGTACAATAAGAGGAAAAAAATGATGTACAATTGACCTTTGATGACTCATATATATGTTATGTGAGCTAAATTGATGTTTTTTAAAGTAGCTTTGTGTTAGTTTTCACTAATGGAACAACTTTTCCCTAAGAAACTTTTCTCTAGAACTTGTACAATAAGAGGAAAAAAAATGATGTACAATTGACTTTGATGACTCATATATATGTTATAAGAGCAAAATTGATGTTTTTCAAAGTAGTTTTGTGTTAGTTTTCACTAATAGAACAACTTTTCCCTAAGAAACTTTTCTCTAGCACTTGTACAATAAGAGGAAAAAAAATGATGTACAATTGACTTTGATGACTCATATATATGTTATAAGAGCAAAATTGATGTTTTTCAAAGTAGTTTTGTGTTAGTTTTCACTAATAGAACAACTTTTCCCTAAGAAACTTTTCTCTAGAACTTGTACATTAAAAAGAAAGAAATGTTGCACAATTGACCTTTGATGACTCATATATATGTTATGTGAGCAAAATTGATGGTTTTAAAGTAGTTTTGTGTTAGTTTTTAATAATGGAACAACTTTTCCTTAAGAAACTTTTCTCTAGAACTTGTACAATAAGAGGGAAAAAACGATGTACAATTGACCTTTGATGACTCATATATATGTTATGTGAAAAAAAATTGACGTTTTTGAAATTAGTTTTGTGTTAGTTTTCACTAATGGAACAACTTTTCATTAAGAAACTTTTCTCTAGAACTTGTACAATAAGAGGGAAAAAATGATGTACAATTGACCTTTGATGACTCATATATATGTTATGTGAGCAAAATTGATGTTTTTTAAAGTAGTTTGGTGTTAGTTTTCACTAATGGAACACCTTTTCCTTGAGAAACTTTTCTCTAGGATTTGTACATTAAGAGGAAAAAAATGACGTACAATTGACCTTTGATGACTCATATATATGTTACGTGAGCAAAATTGATTACTCATATGTCTATTTAGTGAGCAAAACTGATGTTTTCCGACTACCTTGTTTTGATTCGTGGATGAGTTATATAGGTTGAAATGATGGAGGAGCTACATGAAGACAAAAGAAGTTTTTTAACTTACTTTGCAAAAGTTTTCTGTTCTGCACCACTCCTCTTGCTTAGGGATTCTTGATGCGCTCTGATGATAGACAAACAAAATGCTGTTCCTCTCGTTTCCAGATGTTCTCCTTTTTTTTGCTTCCTTATGCCAATTTGTTTTTGAAGCGCTCGGAATTCAAACAAGGTTTCTTCCGTCTTTTATGTCTTTGTATTCTCTGCAACCAAAGTGACAAGATGTTGTTACACCCAACTGTTCTTCTTGACACTACTCGTTTTTCTGATAGATCCTTCAAAACTAAAAACAAGATGTTTCTATACTTTTCGGATTCCTCAAGGACCTAACTTCTTAGTATAACTTCAAACGATGATTTCTTTTCAATTGATGAATTAACCTGATTTAAATCGCGGGGGGGGGGTAGAAGTTGCTCTCAACTTGTGTTGTCTTTCTAATCGAAGATTGTCTTCCCTGTCAACTGATCCTTGCTGGACAAAACAACAGTTGAAGAGGTCAAAGTTTAAGTAAAGTATTATCTTTCAGAATGCTTTTTTTGTTCCTTTTTTATATAAATTCTATTGAAGAAAAAATTACCTCCTTTTATCGTGTTCGAACTTGTTGTTTTCGGACACGAATTTCGTCAAAATGTAATGCGTCTGAATCATATGGCTTATTGTGTAATAAATGAAAGGGAAGTCTATTAACAGTCTGAGCCAGACGAGTTCGAGTTCGAGTTTGAGTTTGTGTTCTATAAATAGCCCTTATGTAATAATTTCATCAGAAAGTAGAACGCTTCCTACCCAGACGTTTCACATGTAGTTAAAAAACAAAATCTTCAACGTGAGACTGCATACGCAATACCAATACATAGATTATTCACATTAGACACCCAGATTTCTGCTAGTGCGCAAAAGTGTTCACTGGATTTATAGCCCGCAAACGTTTGTATACAAACAATCTTCTTCACAGGGTTTAAATATCCCTTATAAACTTATAAACTTGTGTGCTTCAAAGTTGCGTAAGCAGGAATTAACCCTGATTACGCAATACCAATATATAGTTTATTCACATTAGACACCCAGATTTCTACGCAAAAGTGTTCATGACAAATATAGAGTGGATTTAAAGCCCTTAGGCATTTGTATACAGACAGTATTCTCCACAGTGTGTTTATATACCTTATTAAAGAGGCAAGCCAACATGTCCTGTTCAAAAAGGTAAGTCTATTACAAATTCAGGCAACAATCCTAACATACAGGGAATAATTGCCAAGAACTTTTCATCCGCGCGCATGATCGAACAAGTTTGGGGAAAATGTGCCAAAAAGTGATCTCAGGTGTACACATTTCCTACTACTTATATATATATATATATATATATATATATATATATGAATTTTGTAATTTTCGTTTTTTTTGTCTGATTTTAATTTTTTTTCTGCTGAAAACTGACATAATTAGGTCATAATAAAAATATCTTAATTCAGTACTGGGATAGCATGCAGCTGTGTTCCAGGTCAGTAAGTCTTACCATGTCCCATTGGTCCTCCGTGAGTCTGGCCATAACATATTCATCAGTCTTCACATCTTCCACCAGTTCCGTATTCATCCACTCAGGAAATTCCACCTGTATATATGATAGAATTCTGCATTGCTTCAACTGCAGATCAATACAGTTCTTGGTTTTAATTTTAACGGGATCATTCCGTCAAAAACGCGCAAAAATCCAAGTGTTCATGAATTATTTGTTCGAATCTCAACTTCTCTGGGGGGGGGGGGGGGCTGGTTAAGAACTTTAAGCTAGCTTGGTTTTTGTGATGAGTCAATTTTGGCCAGTCGATATCTTATACAGATAGATGAAAAACTGAATTGAAGAGACAATCTCACGAGTAAAGGAATGACATTCGAACTTTTGCTGTTTCACTCAATCGAATCGCGCTGTTTAATTCTATACTGCTCTCCTTACAGTTTTGTAATTTTTGAACAGTTTACTATCCTAGTAGCTTTTGGGAGAGCCACAAGGAAATTCTGAGAAATGATTATGATTATTTTCATAATGTATGGCTCTGGGATATTAAACTTATAAAACTTAGATTGAAAACCAAAATTTGTCTCAATCGTTTCGAAAAATTAGAAGTATAGTTTTTAGATCTCTGCTAGTAAAGAGCACAACGTTTTCAAACGCACCATTTTTCACATGTCTTCCAATTTAATTTTGAAAACGAAAACGCTATGTGCAGAAATCCATGAGAAAAATCAAGGCACGCAATTGTACGATTACTGTAAGCAACAAACAATGGTTTTAGGACAGCTTTTAATTGCATACGTTGGAAATCTGAAACACCTCAAAAATATGAGAACATTTCCTATTCCTTATCACTTCCTTACTTTTTATTACACGTCTAAAAACTGTTGCAGGTGGTGGTTACCTATTTATTGACAAGAAAATTTTTACCATCTATGCTTCAGTAAGCAAATCCGGCCATCAAAAATATTCTCACTTGTAATAATATCTTCGCTGCAACACTGTTTTCCGGAACCACAAACTTATAGTTTTTTTAGGGGTCGGTAAAAATATGTTCCTTCCAAAACTATATACTGATTTTTCCAGATTACTTTTGATGAAAATGTATGAATAAATAAACTCGGTTTGATTTACAAAGTTATATACAAATGAAACTCATTGTCAAGCATGAAGACATTTTTTTTTATCAAGATGAGATTTAATTTTTATAAAATTAAAGAACGAACTGTCGTCCTTAATTTTTTAATATGAAACCACTAATGAGTAAAAATTTTAAATATATATCAAATTTGAACATCTTTAACAATGTTAGACGGTCAGTGATTGAGTTTTTCAAATCGATTTCAAAATTAACGTATTGTATTTTTTGTGAGAACGCACATTCACGATGCAAGAATGACATCGCGAACGGAAGAAGGACATCTGATGAATAATTTGTTTTGCGATATAAGGAAGGGAATAATTCTATGCAATTTGGGGGTTTTTCGTTCTAACGAGTTTGTGCACCGGAAAAATTGAAGAAGGAAAAACAAGAATGCTAGCATTTGAAAGGTTTTAGAGAGTATACCATTAATGCCAAAAATTTTTCGAATCTATTTTTTGTCTTAGATATTATAGTTTTCACTAGTCACTGAAAGAGTTCAATTTATATTATTTGACTCAAACTATTGCTTTCAAAATTGAGAGTTTCTGGACTGATACTTTAGCTTCAGGCAACATTTTGGAGCTTAAAATTAGAGCAACTCTTTGCTCGTTATGTAGATTCTACGTCAACGCCATTATAGTGAGAGCAAAGTCTGGGAACTTTGTGGGTTACGGCCCCACAATCTCTTAATTGATTGCAATCCTGTGCTCTCCGTTGAGCCAACTCATCCACACTCCGTTGAGCCAACTCTCCGTTGAGCCAACTTAAATTGAGCCATCCTTTCGAGAAACATCTCATGATCACAACTTACATACTAGAGTGCATACTCTGACACTTAAAATCTTCAAAAAGTAAACTATCGGAATATCGACTAATTTTCAAGAAAACTATTATTTATGTACGTCATCAAATATAAGATATTTTATCGTTTGTGAGCTTTTTGTGTCAAATTCATCTAACTGTCACATAAACTGATTAGATTATTTTCGCGTAAAACAAAAGTAAATATTTATAAGACTTCTTCACTTTATTTTCATCACTTCGAATAATGTGTATTGGATTATTTATCAGCAATAACCTGATTCTTTCACAAACGAATCTTGCCTAATGCTAATATGTTAATGATTTTTTCTGAGATTTTTTCAACATGTTCCTGTGGCAAGAAACTATAGCCATTCAGAAATCTCCAGAACAGTTTTTAAGCTAAAGTTTGTCAAATAAAGCTATATTTTCTTACTGTTTTCTCGATTTCAGAGGTCAAACACTGGTTCGATTATTATTTTTGTCGAAAAAGTATAAGAAGATTTCAACCGTGCGACTACTATATGAAAGCTTTGAAGTAAACAATTTCGAATCTCAAAAGTTTTAGTCTCGATGATTGCTCTCTGTATAACTCTCAAACTACTAACAGCAGAATCGAAGCTAAATTCTTCAAAAATATTTCCAGACTCATCAGAAGTATGTTTATGGTAAAGTACCTGTTCGGCGCCCTTTTTGCCGCCCTTCTTCCCCTTGCCCCCTCCTTTTTTGTCCTTTTTGCCCTTCTTCTTGGCGTTTGCTGGCTCAGGTCGAGGGAACAGCTCTTCTCTCAGTTCGTTGCGAGCAAACTGACATACTAGCTTCACACTCTCTTCTACAATAATAAATGTAAGATGCGCTTTTCAAAAATAACTATCCATATTCTAATCCCACATTCTATCCATATTCTATCCATAATCTAATCAAGAATTCAACATCATTTTCTATCTCCTAGTGTCAGGACAAAATACCAATATGCCAAACACCCAAAACAATCGGGACTTACTTTCCATGCGTAAGTTGTCCTTTGACATCTGGAACTGCCTGGCTTCGATCGTGCCGATAGTGAAGTTGATCTTGTCTAACAGCTCTTCTTGGCTCATCTATAAAAAAATAAACAAATATAGTGACAATTTAATAATTTTTTCTGGAAATAAATCGAACATGATGCCAAACTGATAAAACTACAAATTACATGGGGTACATACAACTACAATATTAATATACTTTACGCAAATGATTTTTTAATAAAGTTGATGCTTTGTGTCCGTTTGTCACCAAGGTTTAGGCCTCGACTTATAAAAAGACTAAAAAAATGTTAGTGGGGAGAGCCTTATTGACAAAAATTACACATTCGAGCGTCCTACTTAAATTCGAGGAAAAAGTGTTTTCATGGACTGGACAAAATTTTTTCATTGGCCCTTTAATTCAAGAACGATCTCATAGGAATATTTGGATCGATCATAGCCTTTCCATGGTTGAGAAAAAGCATTTCAATAGTCTAGCTTAAAACAATTGATTGTGTCATCATTTTTTCGGTTCAGCAAAAGTGTTTTCATCAGTGTGCTTTTCTGCAAATTTCTAGAGTTTCAGTGCATGTTGATTAAGCAACGGAGCGAGATTAAACAACGTTCCAGCATTGCGCCAAAGCAGTTCAACCTTAAAATTCAGAGTGAAGAATTTTAGTCGAGCAAAGATGATAATTTTTATCGAGCAGAACTTAAATACCGTTATTAATTTGAGTCCAGAGAAAGTCGAGCATAATAATTTGGCGTTGAGCAAAAGTCCAGCTTGAATCGTCTGTATCAAGACAAAGTCAAACGATCAAATTGATTAAAAAGTACCACCACTTTTTATACAAAACTAGAAACTGACAAAAATTCTGAATATTTTTTAATTAATAGCCGACATAGCAAAATACTAAACTTTTTCTGCAAATTTCCAGGTGTTTCCATTATTTGGATGATTAGACCGAGAAAAAAATTTTGATTAGCCAGCAATTTTTTGCATTTTTTAATAAAGATTTGCGCAAAAAAGTCCTCTTTGTAATGATTAATTTCAATCTGTAAGTGCAGAAAACTCCAGAGAACGCGTCAGTTAATGACTTCAGAGCAATCCCACAGCAACAAACTTTTTTTTGGTTATCCGAGCAAACAAAAGGAAAGAGCAGTAAAAGTAATGAAAGGAAAAAAGAAAAATGTTTTCGTGTCACGTAACCATATTTTCTGTCTTTCTTGAATTACGTTCAAAAACTTTGTCAAACTACAATTCTTTGAGATACAACTTTATCAACGGATTTCTTATCACATTTGATTTAGATCCCTGAGAATTACGCTCAAATTATTCAAAAACTAATTTAAAAATAAGTATTAAATAGCGCCAAAAACCACTTGATTAAATCAATATTAAAGGTGGGATGAAAAAACATTAACGAATTGAAAAAAATTATTGAAAAACTTACAAATACAGTTCCAAACAAAACCTAGTCATATCTCTTACGGATCGTCTCTTACATATCTCTTAAAAATTTGAGAATAAACAAATTACTTCAGAAAATAACATCTACCAGTTAGAAAAACGATTAACAACAGTAGAAATGTATCAAAACAGACCATTTCTTTTTTTTACTATCATCGATATCCCAGTCGATGGTAATGTACATGCACCAATTTTACAGATAGTAAACAAAAACTTACGGCTAAGTTTGAATCCCGACGAAATCTCGATTGCCCACCCACTGAAAATGGAAAGATTGCGCCTGTTATTGTTCAATTTTTGTATTTGCAACAAAGGGGCATAAACAAAGGGACGTGCTTAATGGCTAAGAGGTCTGAGAAAATCAATTGGGAATCCTATCTTTCTTCCTGAAAGACTAACAAAAAAGGATGTTATCTTTGAAAAAAAAAGCTCGAGAACTGGACCTCCAGTAAAAAATTTAAAAATTCCACTTATGGGTTTTTATGGCAAAAGATATCAACCATTTGATGACATCCGTGAGCTCTCAGATTATCAAAGGAGACAACGAAAGAGTTTGCAAACTATACAAAATAATGGAACTCCATTCTTGAATAACAAAAGAACTATTGCGTTTTCCCCTGATATGGACGCAACAAACAGTGTAAATGGCACACCCCTCTGAACAAAAAACAAAATAAGTACGGTGTTTCATTTAAGCACAACAGATTTTATGCATCATAAAACTAACGTTCCCAGTCTTGCTTGTTAATATACGGTCTCTAAACAAACATCTCGAGGAAGTTCAGGCTTTTTTGCAAACATATAAGTCTCTACCAACTGTAATTTGCCTTGTTGAAATTTCGATACAGAAACGTTCTCATGAAAAACAGTTCAATTTATCAGGTTATTAGACAATAAATGCTAAAAACCGGTGGAGGAGAAGATATAATTGGCAGGGAGGATATTCTTTTCTTAGAAAGTTTTTCAACGAAATATAATGAGAGCCAAGGAATAAAATTAGTACAAATGACAAAAGTTATGCTTCAATTACAAACAATGTACCCCCAGGTTCCAATAAAAATTAGATCCTGACAGAAATTGACAGCTATTCTGAGATTATGCTGGGTGTAAACCAAAACCTAATTTTCAATAAAAATTAGATCCTGACAGAAATTGACAGCTATTTTGAGATTATGCTGCGTGTAAACCAAAACCCGATACAAAACCGTATGTTTAGACTTCAAAATAGATCAACAATCTCTGACTCTTATAAAAAGCTATGTGAAGATAGTATCTCTAGTAATGATATGAACCTAACGTATTCGGGTATAACTAGGGAAACGTCAACAACAAAAATATCCCTCAATTTATTTCTGACTAATATCGATATCAATCAATTCATAGGAGAATTTATCAGTTATGACATTACATATCATTAACTCGTAGTTTTTCGTCCAGCAAAAAATATCACAAAACCCAAGATAAAAGCAATTAAACGTCATAGTATGTCTGTCTTCAAAAAGAAAGCACTGTTTGAGAATTACAAAAAAGAACTGAAAAATAACTTAATTATATTTCAGAACAAAAATACGGATCCAATTTTCAACGCATTTTGTAATTGTTTTTATTTTGTAGTCAACAATAGCCAGCATTTGGTTGAAATCAAACAAAACTTAATTAGGAAACAATGGTTCACAAATCTATTTTAAATATTTGCGAAGAAAAGCAAAGCAAGAATAAAATGGTTGTAAACAAAAAAATAACGTCGATAAAAATAGATATCTTTAAGTGAAATACAAGAGCACTCAAATCATAAACAACGCAGAAAGATTTTCATGCAAAACATAATTCAGAATTGTGGTAGGGACTCAAGGAAAGTGTACAAAATCATAAACAAAACGATAGGCAGGATTAGCAGAAGTGATGTGAACTATAACTTTGTTTTCAATAACATTGGAACTGATAACTCTATTATCATTACTGGCTATTTCAAGGAATACTTTGTAAATGTGCAGATGAAATTGTAAATAAATTACCTCAAATAAAGTGTCCTTCATCTAAATATATTGAAAAACAATCTATTTTGCTATATGAAACAAATGTGGTAGAAGTGTTGTCTCTAATAGCAATGCTGCAAAAAATTTTTTTGCATGGTTTGGATTTTATCAATAACACCTTTATTAGTAGATTTATAAGTACCTTTATAAGTAGACAAAACTTAAGCGCCATTATTAGTTTATTTTATCAACGAATCTCTTTTGAGCGGAGTTTTCCCAAGTAGCCTAAGACGAGCAATTATCCAACCGCATTTCAAAAAGGGATCAATAACTGATGTCAGTAACTATTGACCAATTTCAATTTTGCCGTCGTTTGGAAAACTCTTTGAAAAAATTTTGAAGATCAAATTTGTCGACTACTTTGAGAAATACAAAATTCTCGGTAAAATAAGTTTGGTCTCCGCAGTCAGAGTTCAACACTTGATGCACTCATATATGTAGTAGAAAAGATAAGGTTGTAAAGAGAAAAAAGAAACAAACGCACCATGGTCTTCCTAGATTTGAAACAGATATTCGACACTGTAAACCACTCGCTGCAATTGAAAAAATTAGAAAACTTTGGAATTATGGGTCAGTTTTTAAGCAGGTTGTCGTCATATATCAAATCAAGGACACAGTGGGTTATATGAAGAAATAGAAATCGAAAAAAACTGATAATAAAAAATGGAGTTCTTCAAGGTTCTCTTCTGGGTCCTGTATTGTTTATACTGTACTTTAATGACTTTGCGGACGCTTGTAAATTATCCTTTCAGTATTTTTTGCCGACGACACCAGTCTCCTTTTCAAAAGAAGGCCAAATTCTCACGAATTAAATACTGAAAATCAATCAATTTCACATTGGCTACATGAAAATATATTGGAATTAAACGAGTCAAAACACTTGTAATGAATTGTTTCTGAAATCGAGGCAAACACAAACTATCAAAATTGCACAGTACAGAAGTGCAATACCTAAAAATATCTAGGAGTAATTCTCAGTAATATCAAGGAGTGCAAATATCTAGGAGTAATTCGCAGTCGCAGCACTATCTTGATGTTCAACAAAAAACTACGATGACACCAATTTTGGAGTTTGGTTTTCTTATTAATGGTGGAACAACGTTAAACAGGCTGCAAAAAAGTCCTCTTTGTAATGTTTAATTTCAATCTGTAAGCTCAGAAAACTCCAGAGAACGCGTCAGTTAGTGACTTCAGAGCAATCCCACACCACCAAACTGTTTTTGGTTATTCGAGCAAACAAAAGGAAAGCAGTAAAAGTAATGAAAGGAAAAAAGAAAAATGTTTTCGTGTCACGTAACCATATTTTCTGTGTTTCTTGAGCTACGTTCAAAAACTTTGTCAAACTACAATTTTATTGAGATACAGGACTTTATTAACGGATTTTTTATCACATTTGATTTAGATCCCTGAGAATTATGCTCAAATTAGTCAAAAACTAATTTAAAAATAAGTATTATATAGCGCCAAAAACCATTTGATTAAATCAGTATTAAAGGTGGGATGAAAAAACATTAACGAAGTGAAACAAATTATTGAAAAACTTACAAATACAGTTCGAAACAAAACCTAGTCATACAAACTCTTACGGATCGTCTCAAAAAATTTGAGAATAAACAAATTACTTCAGAAAAAAACATCTACCAGTTAGAAAAACGATTAACAATAATAGAAATGTATCAAAACAGACCATTTCTTTTTTTTACTATCATCGACATCCCAGTCGGTGGTATTGTACTAGCACCAATTTTACAGATAGTAAACAAAAACTTACGGCTAAGTTTGAATCCCGACGAAATCTCGATTGCCCACTCAATAAAAATGGAAAGACTGCGCCTGTTATTGTTCAATTTTTGTATTTGCAACAAAGAGACATAAACAAAGGGACGTGCTTAATGGCTAAGAGGTCTGAGAAATTCAATTGGGAATCCTATTTTTCTTCCTGAAAGACTAACAAAAAAGGATGTTATCGTTGAAAAAAAAGCTCGAGAAATGGATCTCCAGAAAAAAAATTATAAATTCCACTTATGTGTTTTTTTATGGCAAAAGATATCAACCAGTTGGTGACATCCGTGAGCTCTCAGATTATCAAAGGAGACAACAAAAGAGTTTGCAAACTATACAAAATAATGGCACTCCGTTCTTGAATAACAAAAGAACTATTGCGTTTTCCCCTGATATGGACGCAACTAACAGTAAAAATGGGACAACCCTGTGAACAAAAAAAGCAAAATAAGTACGATGTTTCATTTCAACACAACAGATTTTATTCATCAAAAAACTAACGTTCGCAGTCTTGCTTGTTAATATACGGTCTCTAAACAAACACCTTGAGGAAGTTCAGGCTTTTTTGCAAACATATGAGTCTCTACCAACTGTAATTTGCCTTGTTGGAACTTCGATACAGAAAGGTTCTCATGAACAACAGTTCAATTTATCAGGTTATTAGACAATAAATGCTAAAAACCGGTTGGAAATTGGTGGAGGAGAGGATATGTTTTGCAGGGAGGATAATCTTTTCTTAGATAGTTTTTCAACGAAATACAATGAGAGCCAAGGAATAAAATTAGTACAAATGACAAAAATTATACTTCAATTACAAACAATGTACCCCCAGGTTTCAATAAAAATTAGATCCTTACAGAAATTGACAGCTACTTTGAGATTATGCTGGGTGTAAACCAAAACTTGATCGTATAATTAGACTTCAAAATAGATCCACAATCTCTGAATCTTATAGAAAAACAATGTGAAGATAGTATCTCTAGTAATGATATGAACCTAACGGATTCGGGTATAACTAGAAAATTGTCAACAACAAAAATCCCTCAATTTATTTCTGACTAACATCGATATAAATCAATTCATAGTAGAATCTATCAGTTATGACATTACAGATCATTATCTCGTAGTTTTTCGTCGAGCAAAAAATATCAAAAAACCCAAGATAAAAGCATTTAAACGTCGTAGTATGTCTGTCTTCAAAAACAAAGCACTGTTTGAGAATTACAAAAAAGAACTGTAAAATAACCTAATTATATCTCAGAACAAAAATACGGATCCAATTTTCAACGCATTTTGTAATTGTTTTCAGAAAGATTTTCAGTCAAAACTTATTTCAGAACTGTGGTAGGGACTCAAGGAAAATGTACAAAATCATAAACAAAACGATAGGCAGGATAAGCAGAAGTGATGTGAACTATAACATTGTTTTCAATAACATTGGAACTGATAACTCTATTATCATTACTGGCCATTTCAAGGAATACTTTGTGAATGTTGCAGATGAAATTGTAAAAAAATAACCTCAAATAAAGTGTCCTTCATCTAAATAAATTGAAAAACAATCTTTTTTGCTATCTGAAACAAATGTGGTAGAAGTGCTGTCACAAATAGCAATGCTGCAAAAATATTTTTTGCATGGTGTGGATTTTATCAATAACACCTTTATTAGTAGATTTGACAAAACTTTAGCGCCATTTTTAGTTTACTTTATCATTGAATCTCTTTTGAGCGGAGTTTTCCCAAGTAGCCTAAGACGAGCAATTATCCAACCGCTTTTCAAAACGGGATCAAAAACTGATGTCAGTAACTATTGACCATTTTCAATTTTGCCGTCATTTGGAAAATTATTTGGAAACGTTTTGAAGATCAAAATTGTCGACTACTTTGAGAAATTCAAAGTTCTCTGTAAAATCAGTTTGGTCTCTGCAGTCAGAGTTCAACCCTTGATGCACTCATATTTGTAGTAGAAAACATAAGGTTGTAAAAAGAAAAAAGGAACAAAAGCACCATGGTCTTCCTAGATTTGAAACAGACATTCGACACTGTAAATCACTCGCTGCAATTGAAAAAATTAGAAAACTTTGGAATTATGGGTCAGTTTTTAAGCAGTTTTTCGTCATATATCAAATCAAGAACACAGTGGGTTATGTGAAAAAATAGAAATCGAAAAATTTGATAATAAAAAATGGAGTTCTTCAAGGTTCTCTTCTGGGTCCTGTATTGTTTATACTGTACTTTAATGACTTTGTGGACGCTTGTAAATTATCCTTTCAGTATTTTTTGCCGACGACACCAGTCTCCTTTTCAAAAGAAGGCCAGATTCTGACGAATTAAATACTGATATTCAATCAGTTTCACATTGGCTACATCAAAATATATTGGAATTAAACGAGTCAAAACACTTGTAATGAATTGTTTCTGAAACCGAGGCAAACACAAACTATCAAAATTGCACAGTACAGAAGTGCAATACCTAAAAATATCTAGGAGGAATTCTCAGTAATATCAAGGAGTGCAAATATCTAGGAGTAATTCGCAGTCGCAACACTATCTTGATGTTCAACAAAAAACTACAATGAGACCAATTTTGGAGTATGGTTTTCTTATTAATGGTGGAACAACGTTAAACAAGCTGCAAAAAAGACCTCTTTGTAATGATTAATTTCAATCTGTAAGTGCAGAAAACTCCAGAGAACGCGTCAGTTAATGACTTCAGAGCAATCCCACCGCACCAAACTTTTTTTTGGTTATTCGAGCAACTAAAAGGAAAGAGCAGTAAAAGTAATGAAAGGCAAAAAGAAAAATGATTTCGTGTCACGTAACCATATTTTTTGTCTTTCTTGAGTTACGTTCAAAAACTTTGTCAAACTACACTTCTTTGAGATACAGGACTTTATTAACGGATTTCTTATCACATTTGATTTAGATCCCTGAGAATTACGCTCAAATTAGTCAAAAACTAATTTAAAAATAAGTATTATTTAGCGCCAAAAACCATTTGATTAAATCAGTATTAAAAGTGGGATGAAAAAACATTAACGAATTGAAACAAATTATTGAAAAACTTACAAATACAGTTCCAAACAAAACCTAGTCATACAAACTCTTACGGATCGTCTCAAAAAACTTGCGAATAAACAAATTACTTCAGAAAAAAACATCTACCAGTTAGAAAAACGATTGACAACAGTAGAAATGTATCAAAACAGACCATTTTTTTTACTATCATCGACATCCCAGTCGATGGTAATGTACTTGCACCAACTTTACAGATAGTAAACGAACACTTACGGCTAAGTTTGAATCCCGACGAAATCTCGATTGCCCACCCACTAAAAATGGAAAGATTGCGCCTGTTATTGTTCAATTTTTGTATTTGCAGCAAAGGGACATAAACAAAGGGACGTGCTTAATGGCTAAGTGTTCTGAGAAATTCAATTGGGAATCCTATTTTTCTTCCTGAAAGACTAAAAAAGGATGTTATTGTTGAAAAAAAGCTCGAGAACTGGACCTCCAGTAAAGAATTTATAAATTCCACTTATGGGTTTTTTTTTATGGCAAAAGATATCAACCAGTTGATGACATCCGTGAGCTCTCAGATTATCAAAGGAGACAACAAAAGAGTTTGCAAACTATACAAATTAATGGCACTTCATTCTTGAAAAACAAAAGAACTATTGCGTTTTCCCCTGATATGGACGCAACAAACAGTGTAAATGGGACAACCCTGTGAACAAAAAAGCAAAATAAGTACGGTGTTTCATTTTAACACAACAGATTTTATGCATCAATAACTAACGTTCACAGTCTTGCTTGTTAATATACGGTCTCTAAACAAACACCGTGAGGAAGTTCAGGCTTTTTTGCAAACATATGAGTCTCTACCAACTGTAATTTGCCTTGTTGAAACTTCGATACAGAAAAGTTCTCATGAACAATAGTTCAATTTATCAGGTTATTAGACAATAAATGCTAAAAACCGTTGGGGAATTGGTGGAAGAGAAGATATGTTTTGCAGGGAGGATATTCTTTTCTTAGATAGTTTTTCAACGAAATATAATGAGAGCAAAGGAACAAAATTAGTACAAATGACAAAAATTTTACTTCATTTACAAACAATGTACCCCCCTTGTTTCAATAAAAATTAGATCCTTACAGAAATTGACAGCTATTTTGAGATTATGCTGGGTGTAAACCAAAACTTGATCGTATGTTTAGACTTCAAAATAGATCAACAATCTCTGACTCTTATAAAAAAACAATGTGAAGATAGTATCTCTAGTAATGATATGAACCTAACGGATTCGGGTATAACTAGAGAAACGTCAACAACAAAAATCCCTCAATTTATTTCTGACTAATATCGATATAAATCAATTCATAGGAGAATCTGTCAGTTATGACATTACAGATCATTATCTCGTAGTTTTTCGTCGAGCAAAAAATATCATAAAACCCAGAATAAAAGCATTCAAACGTCGTAATATGTCTGTCTTCAAAAACAAAGCACTGTTTGAGAATTACAAAAAAGAACTGTAAAATAACTTACTTATATTTCAGAACAAAAAAAGGATCCAATTTTCAACGCATTTTGTAATTGTTTACATTTTGTAGTCGACAATTACCAGCATTTGGTTGAAAACAAACAAAATTGAATTAGGAAACAATGGTTCACAAATCGATTTTAAATATTTGCGAAGAAAAGCAAAGCAAGAATAAAGTGGTTGTAAACAAAGAATAACGTCGATAAAAATAGATATCTTTAAGTGAAATACAAGAGCACTCAAATCATGAACGACGCAGAAAGATTTTCTTGCAAAACATAATTCAGAACTGTGGTAGGGACTCAAGGAAAGTTTACAAAATCATAAACAAAACGATAGGCAGGACAAGCAGAGTAGATGTGAACTATAACATTGTTTTCAATAACATTGGAACTGATAACTCTATTATCATTACTGGCCATTTCAAGGAATACTTTGTAAATGTTGCAGATGAAATTGTAAAAAAAATTACCTCAAATAAAGTGTCCTTCATCTAAATAAATTGAAAAACAATCTTTTTTGCTATCTGAAACAAATGTGGTAGAAGTGCTGTCACAAATAGCAATGCTGCAAAAAATTTTTTTGCATGGTGTGGATTTTATCAATAACACCTTTATTAGTAGATTTGACAAAACTTTAGCGCCATTTTTAGTTTACTTTATCATTGAATCTCTTTTGAGCGGAGTTTTCCCAAGTAGCCTAAGACGAGCAATTATCCAACCGCTTTTCAAAACGGGATCAAAAACTGATGTCAGTAACTATTGACCAATTTCAATTTTGCCGTCATTTGGAAAATTATTTGGAAACGTTTTGAAGATCGAATTTGTCGACTACTTTGAGAAATTCAAAGTTCTCGGTAAAATCAGTTTGGTCTCCGCAGTCAGAGTTCAACCCTTGATGCACTCATATATGTAGTAGAAAACATAAGGTTGTAAAAACAAAAAAGGAACAAAAGCACCATGGTCTTCCTAGATTTGAAACAGACATTCGACACTGTAAATCACTCGCTGCAATTGAAAAAATTAGAAAACTTTGGAATTATGGGTCAGTTTTTAAGCAGGTTTTCGTCATATATCAAATCAAGAACACAGTGGGTTATGTGAAAAAATAGAAATCGAAAAATTTGATAATAAAAAATGGAGTTCTTCAAGGTTCTCTTCTGGGTCCTGTATTGTTTATACTGTACTTTAATGACTTTGTGGACGCTTGTAAATTATCCTTTCAGTATTTTTTGCCGACGACACCAGTCTCCTTTTCAAAAGAAGGCCAAATTCTGACGAATTAAATACTGATATTCAACCAGTTTCACATTGGCTACATCAAACTATATTGGAATTAAACGAGTCAAAACACTTGTAATGAATTGTTTCTGAAACCGAGGCAAACACAAACTATCCAAATTGCACAGTACAGATGTGCATTAACTAACAATATCTAGGATTAATTCTCAGTAATATCAAGGAGTACAAATATCTAGAAACATTATTTGAGTTTAAAATTTTAACGGTTAGTGAAATATACATAAAACACCTGATATTTTTGCAGCCTTATATCATACTTTGAATTACATTCAAACAAAATGATGAATAAGATTTTGACCACGAAACAAATTTTCCTACAACAATCGCTCAAAAACACTCGCATTATACAAACAAAAACCTCAAAAGGAAACTCAACTCGAACATCTCTGGGTATCGCAGTAGAGTTTTGATAAATTTTTACTGAAACAAAAAAAATAACTGAACTTCCAACAAATGTCTGGTATAAACGTTATTAAAAATTTTAATGGACTTCAATATAGCTTGGTCATACAAAATGACCCGCAACAAAAATTGTCTTCAAATAATATTAGGGCGCTTAACTAAGATACGTTAGTATTTGCGAGAGTCCACTCCTGATGAAACTTTGGATTTATATTTTTTAAATAGGGGACTCTGTTGTTTCCATAACTTCTTCTATATAAACAAATGTACAGGAGAAATTCTAATTCGGTTCAATTCAATTTCCGCAATTCGATAACTGTTATGAAAATCTGCAGCAAAAACTGTCAAACTTAAATGAAAATTTCTTTTGAAAAAAATTGTTAATTGAATTTTCTTAGTAAAACTTATAGAATTATAGGAAATATATATATATATATATATATATATATATATATATATATATATATATATATATATATATATATATATATATATATGAAAATTATACAACAATTAAAATTCAAGAAACTTTGATTCTTTTGAACGTAGCAATATAGTCAGCGGGCAAATTTAGATAAGAACATTTGAACCAAATCATTATTTTGAATCCGTGAAGTTTAATATGGTACCAATAAGAATGAAAACTTTTTAGTTCACTTTCAAATTAGTCAGGTTTTCAAAATATCTTCTCGGTGTAGGCCTATCTCTGTTTATCAAGTATTCTCCTCAAATATTTTACTTGAGGAAAATTTAACTTAACTCTTACATCAATAACATCTGTTAACTTACCAACTTCAAATCCGCATTTTACAATATTCCAATTTTGAACAAAATTTTTTGTTTGCAAAAATTGGCATGTAACTGACACTCTTCTATATAAAAAAAAGTTTTCTGAAGACCATAAATTAAAACTTTTGATCCATCATTTCCATTTTGTCACTTCCAAATTTGCTCTTGTATACAGAAAGTGATACATACAGCTTACGGTCAATTTTTTAAATAATCAGTTTTCAATAACCAATTGAGCTTTTATGGAGAAATTTAGCAGTTTAACTGTATATCTAGATGGCCCTTTTTGCTGGTTGTATAACTCAATTTCAATTCAGTAGCTTCATTTTTTTCGGAAAATAAATGACAGGTTTTTTCCTATTTTCGCAGAAGTAAACATGTGTTGACAACAATCTTTGCTGTTTTCGGAGATCTCAGATAATCGGAGATCGATTTTAATACGATAGAGTTGAAATTTTCAAATGTGTTATATGAACTTCTATAAGTTTTCGGCTCGACCGCCTTTAAAATCTACTGCGTCGGTTTGATAAACTCCAGCAACGATTGGTCCTTTAATTGCAGTTGACAGCAACTTATTCTCAATTTTAACGAGATACTTATTTTTGAGTTTTAAAAAATATGTCACAATCCGAGTACCACAGGGAGACTAATAACAGGCAAGAATAGCGTTGAAAAAACTCAAAACGCTCTGAATTTCCGAAGCATAGCTCTTTTTCTCCAAAAATAGTAACCGTAGCTAAGGTATCTTTAGCGCAAATGATTAGTTCAACGAAAAAGCAACTCACATATCAAAATTTTTGCGTGTTTTCGAGGAGTTATCTCTCGGACGGATCGCTGCTTACAATTTTAAAGCCACAGACCATTGGCTCAGCATAATTTTTGCAACAAAAAATGCAAGCTAAGCAGCCATTTTGTTGCTTAGCACTAACAAGTTGTTGATGTGAATGAACAGATCTTTTGGTCAGATCCAGTTCCAAGTTGAGTTTCGGGTCAAAGTCCCCCTCGAAAGGTTCTCTCTCCTCTGCGATGACTTCATTTTCGGGGTTTTGTGGTAGATCGTCAGGGTTTACAATGGATCCCTTGGGTTCAAGTATCTCGCCTGTCTCAGCGTCAACCTGAAAAGCTGAAAAAGGAGAAAATGAAAAAAGTATAGGTACTGAGATGAGAATAGGTCCGTACGCTGAAACCGTACGTTCACCGTTAAAATCAGCTGCTAGTTATAGCATCACCAGCGTCTACCGGTTTCGAAAATATTACTTACAATGAAAGTGACTGGTGCTTTCCGCCGCTGTTTACATTCAATGCGGAGAGCGTTTAATTTTTTTTTAAATTAGTTTCCACAAGGCAATTTAGAGCCTTAAAAAGAAAAATAGGATCAAATAAATGCGACAAGTAGTCTCGTTCGGCTATAAGGGCATTCCACAAAATTTAAATCCATTTTGAAACGAAGCGAATATAAGACAAATAAAATAAGCCTACCAAAAACTTATTGAAAGTATTTTTCGCAAAAAGAGCAATTCAGACCAGATTTAACATTCTAGTACGTAATTTTATACCAATAAGGGTAGTGTTTACCACATTTTATGTTATCAATTTTTGTAAACTATTACTTAACTCCTCGATAAAAAAAAACGAAATCGAACTATTCTTGGTTTACTAAACGGGCCGCAGATATGACTAATACAATTTCATCAACATTGAACACTAATATGGGGAATTATTGTACAATTAATTTGACGCCTAATTTATTTTCCTCTATTTGTCCCCTTCTTTCATATCTTAAGCTTTCTTGTTTTGTGGATTATTTTTCCCTTGTTTGATCAATTACTCGGTGCTACTTTTTCAAATCTTGTAACTTTTAAGGGTACTTTAGGCCTATTCAATTTAAAATGATTATGTTAAGTGATTATGGCTTTCAGTCCATAAAGCGCGACGTGCGGTCCTAAATTATGTGAAGTCTAATTACCCAAAGTTTTGCGGATGGCGCTTCCGTCAAAAATATTTTGCGGGGGGAAAGCAGTTTTTCTCTTTCAATATTCCAACTTAAAAGTGAAAAACACTAACTGAAATTTCCATAAAGGGCACTGCTTTTCGATCCGCGAAGTTTCCAAGTATGTTTCCACCTCTTCAACGTATCAACACAGGAAAAGTGTAATCTGGTAACAGCAACTAGTAAATTTACTCAAAATCTTGGTACCGGTAGACGCTTGTTATGCAAATCATTCGCAGATAACGTAAAAATGGATCTTTCATTTTAGGAACTCATTGAATTTTTGTCGTGATTTATTAAGATATGTGAAGATTTGTTACGTTAACATCATCGCGTTCTTAAACATTAAGTTTGTTTCTTCATGATTTGTTAAAGTCAAGATTTGGTTCATCATGTCAAATAACAACCTTTTAGAGACTTTAGTAATAAGATTGGTATCGAGTTGATGTAAAACTACAAAAAAGCTGAAGAGGAAACTATATTAACATTATATTACGCAATAATGAGGGCAGACTTACTCATCAAAGGCAACACCAGATTTTCATAAAACTAATAAAATAACAAACTGCTTCTTTTTTGAGGTTGAAAAAGCGTTCAATAAAGTTGATCAAAAATTACTAATGCAAAAATGTTACAGATACGGTTACGCAGTGCGAGTTCAAGCTATTTAAAGGTCTTATGTAACCAGGAGGAGGCTCTAAGTATTAATAGGCAACTGGGCGTCAAATCGAGGTTGGAGTACCCCAGGAATCAATCGTCGGGCGATTACTTTTTTCTATTCTATATGAATGATAAGTCACTTTATACACAAAACTTAAAAGTAACAACGTGCTCAACGAGTACCATGGGTGAAAAAAAGTTGACGGTGATAACTACACAGGATTTTTAAAACCTATGTACCAGTAGTGACTCAAAGGGACAGTTTCAATGACTTGATTAAACATTTCAACAAAATGTTAATCTTATCTACAGAAACATGCAGCCGATCGCAGTATCAGAACCTCTTGTAGTATATTGGAAACTTTTAGTGATGAAACGTTTTTTCTGCTCTGCCCAGACTTTTGAAATTGGGTGTGTGTGTGCGCAGTAGTGCTATTTATGTTAAAACCTTTGATTTTGTGATTTTTTAATTTGGTAATTTTGATGAAACGGTTGTAGATGACTGATGGAAACAATTTATTTTTGTTATTTTTGTTAAGATCGAAGTTTTAATGATAACATAATGATTGTAATGAGTTGACTGTAATGATTGTCGCCAACACTTCCTTGATTTTTGGCGAAAGATTTATGCCGATATTCATACTCCAAAAATTCTCCAGAATGTTTCGGCCACGCTTTTATATAGATTGTTGCTAATGCTAAGTCTTGATAAATCTTGATAATGTTTGCTTAATCTAATGATTTCGTGCTATTTCATGCTCTTGGGTGTTATTGAATTTTTAATACTTGGTACGTCTTGCCATTTCATGGTTAATCTTGCTTGGAAATCTTGCCAAATCTTGTTTCTTGACACACATGCAAAGATCTTGCAAGTTCGTACATATCTTGATATTAACTTGCCATGTTACATGGCAAGATCTTGGCGAGATTTTCCATGATTAATTATGTTTCTTATCAAGGCTATCAAGTTTCATGTCACTGGGATATTGCTCGGAACTATGTCAGATCCCTTTTTGGTAATGTTTCCTTTCCTCTTTGTTCTGTCTCACCTTGAGACTTCTGTCTGCGCATGAGTCTGAACTTGTTGATGACGGAGTCCTCCTTGTCCTCGTAGTCTATACTTCCTGTGATCTCCATTGACCTCTGTCTCTCTAGAGTCTCCGCAAACACCCGCTTGTACAGCGGAACTCGTTCCTTTCTAAACATTCGAAATAACTCACTGGACTCTTTCCTTTCTAGGCATGGCGCAATCATGCGCAATCAAATAATGACAAAGTCTATAGAAGTATCCCGGTCGATGAGCCCCCTCACGTTAGCTTTTTTACATTTTTTGGCAAAAATAACGAATCGTTTTTTGGGATTCTAGTGAAATTACTAATCTAGTTTTAAGTTTTTCACGGTGGTTCGGGTTTCAGCTTTACAGACACGAGCTTCAATCGCATTTTCACAATTTGAACCAAAGAAAGATTTAAGCCATGGCTGAGTTATTCAAAAGAAGCAATTTGAGAGTTCTGCAACGAGAACTATTATAAGTGGTTATAAAATAGAGACGTAGTGAAATGAAAAATTGCAAAGTGATCAGGCTGATGCTCAATCACCAAAAAAGAAAGAAAGATGGAAAGATCATAAGGAAAATGACAATTTCTGCTGAAAACAATTTCGCGGTTTAATGTATATTCCGTCAGGAAAAGTATATTACGTAAGAAAGTTCGTCGCGAAAAACAGACGAATGTTGAACCGCCTTAGTTTTTTCTAATCCAAGAATTTGATCGTATTGGTGCTTTCTCTTTTACAATTCAAAGAATTTGAATTGTATTGGGGTGCTGTATTCTTTTTAAGATCTGTTCACACATTTTCATGATTTGTGAAGTCAAATTCGAGTAGTGAATTTGGTCACAGCGAAACAGGAAGTGGAGCAAAAAAAACGAGTGGTTTAGCGGCGTAAAAATTTTTGTTCACATGCGGCAATTTGACTTTGATTTTTACTGTTTTTTCGATTTATTGGATTGGATTTTTTCTCAATTCTTTTTTCAATCCAGTTATTGTTCATTATAGGCCGAGTTTTTTGTTTGAACAAAATTTCACTTTCTCAATAGTGGTTTTTGTTCACTTGCGGCATTTTGACTTTGATTTTGTTTTTTTTATGTGGTATTTTGACATTGAGTCTAATTTATTTTTTAAATTTTTTGATCTAAATTTTTTAGAAATGGTTTTGCCAATTCACTCATAGTCCGTTCTAAGTCTCGTTTTTGTTAAGTTGATGAAAATGTAAAGTTTTAGGTCTGGACTTGTCATGCTTACTTTTCGTATCACTTTATTTTTGTAAGATGTTTTAACACAATTTTTTATGACTTTGAGCTGTAGTCGTTCAGAGTGGTGAAAATACTGAGAAGACAGTAATTTATGGTTGAAAGATTTTTTTAAGGAAATAGTGAGCCCAAAATGTTGCAATTTTTTTGCACTTTTTTCGTATTTTTCAAATTTTTTTTTTGAACCAGTCTAAATTTGAGTTTTGTTAAAGTTTATAAAAGCTTTCTGCGAGACATAATTACACTTTTGACCAATCAAAGGGCAATTTGTTTTGGTACTCCAAACATAAACACACAAATTTATACCAATTTTAAAACTTTTCTCAAAATTTTTCTGCAAAAATTGTGTCAACGTTTTTCACCACTAGGTCTCGATGGACCTCCTCTAGGGTTTGGTTTTACGTTATTGCACAGTTTGTAATTGTAGTGCAAAGGAATTCAAAATTTGAAATTCCCGAGTTTTAGCAACTTTTTTTCATAAAACTTTAAATTTTTTCAACTATTTTGACATTTATTGTCATTATTTAAGTTTTACTAGCCCAATATAAAAATTTTCTAGATTTTAATATGAGTTACAAAAAAAATTTTATTGCCCATAGATTGGTTTCCAACATTTTATTAACACAAGTTTTTGCAATTTTTTGCTAAACGTTTCAGTTTTGTTCGAGGAGTTTGAAATATTTTTTAGGTTTCTCTAGTCTCAAGGGCCAACGAACCTCCTCTAGGTTTTGAAAGTAGGTTACTGCATAGTTTTTAGGGGTAATGGAATGTTTTTCAGAATTTTAATATCACGAATTTGAGTATTCTTTTACAAAAAAACTCGCTCTAATATCTGATAAACTAGTTTTTTTTTCATCAAAGGTCAGGGAGCCTCCTAATGGGTTTGCTAGGATGTTACTTCATAGTTTCTAATAGTAAAGAAATAATTTTCAGTTTTTAAATTTACGAATTTTTTGTTTTCTCAAATAAAATTTGCAATTCTTTCGAGTTTTTGATAAGTTGTTGATAAGTTTTATTGGCCATGATTGGTTTTCAATGTTTTCATATCAAACCTTTTTGCATTTTTTTGATAGTCTTCCAATTCTGATTCAAGGTTTTTGAAAATTGTCGTCTTTTTTAGGTTTTTCTAGCCTCAAGGGCCAATGAACCTCCTCCAGGATTCAATAAATGATTACTGAATAGTTTTTAGCGGCGGTAAAGGAATGTTTTCAAAATTTTTTGTCACGAATTTTAATAATTCTAAGAAAACCTTGCACTATTTTTCTGATAAATTGGATTTCCTTTTCACACTGGCCAGTGAAACTCATATGGGGTTTGCTAGTTTGTTACTGTATAGTTTCTAGTGGTAAAAAAAACAGTTTTCAGTTTATCAATATGACGAAATTTTGTTTTTTTTTAAAATAAAACTTTTTCAATTTTTAATTTTACGAATTTTTTGTCTTCTCAAATAAAATTTGCAATTTTTTGAAGTTTTTGCAAAGTGGTTAAAACTTTTTGAGTATATCTGGCACCAGGGGCCCAAGAACTTCCTACATGTTGTTTAAAATAAGGTACTGACTGCATAGTTGCTAGAATGCTAGAATTTAAGAAATAGGGATCAATACTTTAGTAATTTTTCATGAGTTTCAGTAAACGTGAGTTTCAGTAGTTTTTTTGATAACATGCAAAGTTCTCAAATTTTCACGTTTTGACTAAGATTCTCAATTTAAAAAATGTTTTTGATCTGTTTTTTCTGGACATAGTTTTAGTTTTTCCAATTCGCTCATTTTGCGTCCTACGTCTTTTTTTGTTTAGTCAATGAAAAACCTTTCAATTGTACGTCAGGACTTGTCCTGCTTACTTTTTGTATTACTTCAACTTTGTAAGATATTTTCACGCACTTTTTGTTGACTTTGAGCTGTCAGTACGGGATAAAAAGGTAAAGCCCCGCAAAATCAATTCGTTTAGAGGCTTTTAGCTGCTTTTATTAGTCCTTAAAGGGCTTAGAGTGGCGAAGCTACTGGGAAGACAGTAAAGCACGGTTGAAATATCTTTTTTCGGAGTTTTTGAGTCCCAAATGTTGCAATGTTTGTCATTTTTTTCGCCATTTTTGAATTTTTTTCTTGTACCAGTATAAAATTAAGGCTTGAAAAAGTTAATTAAGGTTTTCTGCAGGGCATAATTTTTTTTTACTAATTTAAGAGCTATTTGTTTTGGTACTCCAAACATAAACACAATGTTTTATTCTGATTTTTACTCTTTTTTCAAATTTTTTAGAAAATTCGTGTCAATTTTTGTATTTTTTTCAACCCTTGATGTCCAAAAACATTCTCTATGTTTTGGTCATAGGTAACTGCATATTTTATAATTGTAAGGGAAAGGTTTTCAATAGTTTAACATCACGAGTTTTAGCAAATTTTCTTTTCATAAAAATTGAAATTTCTTGTTATTAATGAAATTTTTCCAGCTCCGTGGCCAGGAAATCTCTTCTGATGTTTAATAATAAGTTATAGAAATTTTTTTGCCATAGATTGGCTTTGAAATTTTTAATAATGCAAGTTTTTGCAATTTTTTCGATAAAAGGTTCAAGTTTCTCAACATCAGGGGCCAATGGACCTCCTCTAAGGTCTGATAATAGGTTAGTGCATAGTTTTTAGGTGTGATGTTTTTCAGGATTTTAATATCACGAATTTTAGCAATTTTTTGCACCAATTTTCCGATAAATTAAATTTCTTTCACCAGAGGGCGCGAAAACTTCTATAGGGTTTGCTAGTATGTTATTGCATAGTTTCTAGTGGAAAATAAAAAATTTTCAAGTATTTAATATCACGATTTTTATTTTTTTTCCAAACTTGCAATTTTAACAAGATTTTGCAAACTTGTTGAAATTTTTTGAGTTTTTCTGGCCCCCGAAGCCCAGGAACCTCCTACAGGTTTTGGTAATCAGTTACTGTTTAGTTGCTAGAGGTATTGGAATGGGGATCAATGTTTTAATATCATGAGTTTTATCAGTTTTTTGATAAAATTAAAAATCTTCAAATTTTCTGTAAACGGTATTTTGTTCCAATTTTATGGATCTTTAGAGTACAAATATTTAAGGCGTGATATGTCTCTGGAAACAATGGAAGGATTCTGATTATATTAATAACAAGAATTTTGGCAAGATTTTGTTCAATTTTGCTATTGTTTTTATCTTTTTAAATTTTTTTCTGTCATTTTCCGAGTTTAACGCTCTTTTCTGGCCAAAAAACTTTAAAGCTTGTGCATTAGATAATGAGTATTTTGCAATTTATCATATTTGGTCTCCTGGGTAAAAGCTTCAAGAATTTTAGCAAAGATTATTTTGTTACTTTATTTGATTATTTTAATTTCACAAAGTTGGAGATGTTGTCTTTTTGACTGGGATCTGGGATTGTTCAATTGACCTACTGGTCATGTACATCAGATCTCATGTCTTCTTTCAATCGTTTGAATTCTGCGTTAGGACTTGTCTTTATTTCTATTTAGATTTTTATGACGGAACAATATGAGATCCAACATTTGTTAATTTTGAAAAATCATGATTTGATATAGTGGGCCTAGAGATCTTCTGCGTTACGCTGGTTCTGAGTTAAAACATTTCAGCGTAAAAAGCACAGTGTTTTAATAAATCATAAGAAATCTTCAGTCACCTTCAAAAATTTCTCTTGCATTTTTATTTTTTTTTACCGCTTTTTTTTAAATACATAACAGTCACAACAACAAAAACAAATAGTCGTTTGAAGACGCTTGAAAAATTTTAAAGGGAGACCGAATGTTCGAATGACCGCAGCAAGCATTGAATCGAAAAGTGCTTTGAAATTATCAGTGGAAACATTTTCAGTAGTAAAAAAATTATAAGATTGTTTTGTACAATTAGTCTCATCTACTGGGACTTCTTCAATGCATCTATGCGCTCTCTTTCTTTGTAAATTGCTTCCTCAGAATCTTTGACACAAGAAAGCGTTCAAATTCATATTGATGAAATCTACTTCTTTTTTTATGAATGTTCTGCTACAAAATCATATTAATGTCATCATGGTATCATGACATCATTGGTATATTTAAAATGCGGCAAAGTATTTAAAATTTGGAATAAGTTTTAAGATCTTATATAACCACGCATTATGTACCAAGTTTTGTCTCATGTGATCCCGCAGCAACAAACAAGGATTTTTTTTTGCTGGTATATCAATAAAAAGTTTAATGATTCTTAAAGCTTTGTTATAGAAAATTGTGCATAACAATAAGTTGAACAGAATACAGGTACAGAATCCAAGTATTGTTGGCTGTGTTAGCATGTCGGTATTTTGTAAAAGAAATCTTCTAACAGTTATGTGGAGGAAAATGCCGCCTATATTTTGCTGAGTTATCTCAAAGCCGGATTAACAGATCAGATCAATCTTATCCGTGCAAGAATGTTTATTTCCAAAGAAGAAACGGATGATGAGATGTTGCTCTTTGCCCCAGTTATTGTCTTCAGTTTGCTTTAGCATCAAACTAACAACTTTCCAGAAATATTTTTCTGTAAGAAAAATCCCAAATAGCTTATATACTAATTTAAGTAACGTTGCTGAAAATTAGCTAGGACTTAAATTAAATATCAATAACTCTTTGAGCCATGGTGTTCAAACATGAAACTCTCAATTGGCGGTTATAAAAGGAAAAAAAATTTGAAATTTCTCTATGGTACCAAAAAGCTACGCACACATCGAGAGTTTTTAAAGTGCGCCATCAACGTCAAACAATACAACAATATGAGTTAAAATGAGTTCTCTAGACGTTCAATCTTGCGTTTTTAATTTTTTTAATAACTCGCGGACTGTTTTCTCTTCTAAACTACTAGTTATAGACATCTGAATAAAATATCGGACAATTATTGTTCCAATTTTTTCCCATAGTACTGTCTGTGTTCGTAATTGTTTTGCTTCAAACTTGTTAAGAAATTTTTAAATTGATTTCGGATTGGGACTGTTCATTGACCATTACAGTACCACAAGTTTCTTTTCTTTAAAGAGTTTGCAAACAATCTTTGATTTATGCTCAGGAGCGTCATTTTGTTGAAACCTAATTAAACTATAACCCCTAGCTTGTTTGGAGATATAACAAACAGTTTTCATTCATCTGATTGTATTGTACACTTAAACAGAAGTTATCGCTCGTCCGAACTCAATTTTTTTGTGTTTTTATCCCAGAAAACTTGTTCCACATTTTTGAAGAACTCGCTCAATTCTTTTTCTCGAATTGCTTTGAGATTATTAGTTGGTTCAATAACGTTTTTTTATGCACGCTGTATACTAGATTTTTATTTTGAGATGGGTCAATTTTTATGTGTAAACGGTATTTTGTTCCAATTTTATGGATCTTTAGAGTAAAAATATTTAAGGCGTGATATGTCTCTGGAAACAATGGAAGGATTCTGATTATATTAATAACAAGAATTTTGGCAAGATTTTGTTCAATTTTGCTATTGTTTTTATCTTTTTAAATTTTTTTCTGTCATTTTCCGAGTTTAACGCTCTTTTCTGGCCAAAAAACTTTAAAGCTTGTGCATTAGATAATGAGTATTTTGCATTTTATCATATTTGGTCTCCTGGGTAAAAGCTTCAAGAATTTTAGCAAAGATTATTTTGTTACTTTATTTGATTATTTTAATTTCTCAAAGTTGGAGATGTTGTCTTTTTGACTGGGATCTGGGATTGTTCAATTGACCTACTGGTCATGTACATCAGATCTCATGTCTTCTTTCAATCGTTTGAATTCTGCGTTAGGACTTGTCTTTATTTCTATTTAGATTTTTATGACGGAACAATATGAGATCAAACATTTGTTAATTTTGAAAAATCATGATTTGATATAGTGGGCCTAGAGATCTTCTGCGTTACGCTGGTTCTGAGTTAAAACATTTCAGCGTAAAAAGCACAGTGTTTTAATAAATCATAAGAAATCTTCAGTCACCTTCAAAAATTTCTCTTGCATTTTTATTTCTTTTTACCGCTTTTTTTTAAATACATAACAGTCACAACAACAAAAACAAATAGTCGTTTGAAGACGCTTGAAAAATTTTAAAGGGAGACCGAATGTTCGAATGACCGCAGCAAGCATTGAATCGAAAAGTGCTTTGAAATTATCAGTGGAAACATTTTCAGTAGTAAAAAAATTATAAGATTGTTTTGTACAATTAGTCTCATCTACTGGGACTTCTTCAATGCATCTATGCGCTCTCTTTCTTTGTAAATTGCTTCCTCAGAATCTTTGACACAAGAAAGCGTTCAAATTCATATTGATGAAATCTACTTCTTTTTTTTATGAATGTTCTGCTACAAAATCATATTAATGTCATCATGGTATCATGACATCATTGGTATATTTAAAATGCGGCAAAGTATTTAAAATTTGGAATAAGTTTTAAGATCTTATATAACCACGCATTATGTACCAAGTTTTGTCTCATGTGATCCCGCAGCAACAAACAAGGATTTTTTTGTGCTGGTATATCAATAAAAAGTTTAATGATTCTTAAAGCTTTGTTATAGAAAATTGTGCATAACAATAAGTTGAACAGAATACAGGTACAGAATCCAAGTATTGTTGGCTGTGTTAGCATGTCGGTATTTTGTAAAAGAAATCTTCTAACAGTTATGTGGAGGAAAATGCCGCCTATATTTTGCTGAGTTATCTCAAAGCCGGATTAACAGATCAGATCAATCTGATCCGTGCAAGAATGTTTATTTCCAAAGAAGAAACGGATGATGAGATGTTGCTCTTTGCCCCAGTTATTGTCTTCAGTTTGCTTTAGCATCAAACTAACAACTTTCCAGAAATATTTTTCTGTAAGAAAAATCCCAAATAGCTTATATACTAATTTAAGTAACGTTGCTGAAAATTAGCTAGGACTTAAATTAAATATCAATAACTCTTTGAGCCATGGTGTTCAAACATGAAACTCTCAATTGGCGGTTATAAAAGGAAAAAAATTTTGAAATTTCTCTATGGTACCAAAAAGCTACGCACACATCGAGAGTTTTTAAAGTGCGCCATCAACGTCAAACAATACAACAATATGAGTTAAAATGAGTTCTCTAGACGTTCAATCTTGCGTTTTTAATTTTTTTAATAACTCGCGGACTGTTTTCTCTTCTAAACTACTAGTTATAGACATCTGAATAAAATATCGGACAATTATTGTTCCAATTTTTTCCCATAGTACTGTCTGTGTTCGTAATTGTTTTGCTTCAAACTTGTTAAGAAATTTTTAAATTGATTTCGGATTGGGACTGTTCATTGACCATTACAGTACCACAAGTTTCTTTTCTTTAAAGAGTTTGCAAACAATCTTTGATTTATGCTCAGGAGCGTCATTTTGTTGAAACCTAATTAAACTATAACCCCTAGCTTGTTTGGAGATATAACAAACAGTTTTCATTCATCTGATTGTATTGTACACTTAAACAGAAGTTATCGCTCGTCCGAACTCAATTTTTTTGTGTTTTTATCCCATAAACCTTGTTCCACATTTTTGAAGAACTCGCTCAATTCTTTTTCTCGAATTGCTTTGAGATTATTAGTTGGTTCAATAACGTTTTTTATGCACGCTGTATACTAGATTTTTATTTTGAGATGGGTCAATTTTTATTCTCCATAAAAACGTATGAAAACGTACCTTTTAGTCCGTAACAGCCTAGCCAACAGCAATAGAACAAATCTGCTTAACCATCTTTTCTGTGTATATGTTGAAAACTGGATTGAAATCTCGTATAAAACTTCAACATTTTCTCCTCGGAGCAAAGCAAAAGTTTCGAACAAAAATAGCGCTCAAAGTGTACAAATTGTGTTTTACTAGCTTTTTGATACCATGTTGTAATTAAACTTGACTTTAGTTCACATAGCTTTCTATGTAGACTATTGCATTGCAGTTCTGAGTCGCCAGTTTTTTATTCTTTTTAGTCTTTAATTATTCAGTCATTTCTGATTATTTATGGCACAGCTATCCCTTATTTCTAAAATAGGAGCCAAAAGATACATTGGTGTAATCATTTTCTTCGTTCTGTGAAGTCTTCTGTCCATATTTTTCGCTTTCTTCGAGTTGCTTGGTTTTTTCATTGTACCTTTTCCAGTAATCATTTACAAAATTTATCAATATTTCGGGACTTTTATTCAAATTGAATGTCTTTAACCTTCAACGCGATAAATAGTGACGCAAATTAGAAAATAGGAACGATATGTTGACGATATAAGCAGAAAATCTCCAAGTTGTCATTCAAATCCTATCACATTTTATTTTTGGCATTTAATCTCTTGACTGAAGACCGATTGCTACAATGTTTATTTGCGTTACTGAGGATCAAGTTTTACTGACGTTATGATGCAATATTTGGCCAGGTAGTCCAGCGGATCGTGGATCGGCTCTGGCTCCATCCTGCTCAACACTGGACCAAATCTCTGGGGTATTTTGGGAATACGCGGTTTGCGCCTGAAAACGGTCAAAAACAAGCCTAACTAAAAGGTCAAAAACAAACCTGAAAACAGAACAAACAACAATTTCCCAATTTCTTTTGTTTTTTTGTTTATAACTTGACCAAAGACCTAAAGCAAGCATTTGTTCGCGAATCAATAATGGTATATTTTCCGTATGTGCCCAGCCCCCATCAAGTTGATGCATATTATATACACTATATTTTTACATAATGATTTTTTACGTAACGACTCGTTCTGTCGTAACTGGGGGTGCATAACGTACTGGGTGGGGGGGGGGGGGAGATTCTAATTATCTTAATCTTTATCAAACTCCGACATTCTGAAGCTGCGTGACGAAAAAAATAATATTTTTGTGGAAAAATAACTTTTGCTCCCCCCGGCGCATGTGCAATTTTTTACATAGTAGCGTGCTATATAACAACAAGGAGGCTCGGTAATGTGCGTACGCACATAAGGTTCCGACCCCACTCATCCACATTTCTGATCTAATTGGCTACCAAATGATGAAGAGTTAGAAAACCTACAACAACATACATATCGTTCAATAAACAACGAATGGAATACAATCGTGTATCGCTTCTTCACCCCTATTCATTTAACCCCCTGTCATTTCACCCCAATTTATTCACCGTGTATCATTTAACCCCCTCTATGTTTTAACCCCTCTATAATTTCACCCCGATTTTAATCTTTCTACAAAATAATGATTATTAAATTAGCGATATAATCATTTGGCCATGCCTCGCGGGCCATGGCCATGCCTCAGTGGCCCATGGTATTTGTTATGAAACTCTCAGAACCTAACGTGGGATTAGTCAGAACCGATCCACTCAAAACATTCTTTAATGTCGACTGCTAATTGTCGGGATGAAATGATAGAGGGGTGAAATGATAGAGGGGTTGATTGATAGAGGGGTGAATAAATCGGGGTTAAAAGATAGCGGTTAATAGAATAGGGGTGAGAAAAGTAGAACCGAGTACAATAAAGCCACCCTAGAAGGCCGATGAACGTAGTTGGAAATAGGATTACTAGAAAGGACAATAATAAGTATCAAAAAACGAACACTTATTCGGACCAAAACTCGACGGCTATAATAAATAAAATCATAAAATCAAACTCGCATCAGATAAAACCTAAACAAAACATTTTAACCTACACTTCATCAGAAAAAATTTGAGACCTGTCCTCACTGCGAATGAATAACAAGTCGACGAAAAAGAGCAAAGAGGTGCGCAATTCAAAAATACAATTTCATTTTTGAAAACAATTAATTTTACCGTTATTAATGTCATTAGATATCAACTGAAATCCTTAAAATATACAATTATATCTCCATAGGAAGCAACTTAGACATGTAATCGTCCAAAGTTCAATTGCGCAAAATTTCAAGGCCAGTGGAACCTACGGCCATTGTTATAAAAAAATAGAAAACAAAAATCCTATAAAATGTACAAATATATAAAATCTCAATTATTTTGTTAGATCTCATAGTAACAGTATTAACAAAGCTGAGAGACAAATGTTTGAAGCTAAAATTGTTATAGAGATCAAATTGTAGTTAACTGGAAGCGGGTTGTGACCCGTGTTTACAGAGCCTGAGCTACAAATTGACCGAAAAACTATTTAAAAAAAAGACGAAGCTCAAAAACCGAAATATGTTTTTGAAAACAAATATTTTCAAAAGTCATATCAGACGTAAAATTTCAAATAACAGCAATAAATTAAATTTCAACACCTCAGGAAGCCAATTGTGCCTATCAATAATGAGACTAAGTCACGACCCTACAAAACAACAACTAATATATAATGAAGGAAGCCAAAACTTCAAACGATTTTACGAGATCACACTATTCAGGGCACCATAATTATAAAATGACGCCTGCAAGAACTGTAATTTGTCACTTGTTCTTCATTTTAACATCAGCAAGCCTTATTTATAAAAGGACTACAAGGATGAAATGACGAAAAAAGAAAACCAAAATTTTAACAGTATAGAAACCTCGAAAACTTTTTGTGAAAATAATGGTTGAAGCAGTAGATCACAACGTATAATCAAACACAAAAAATGTATGATTCAACAAAAGTAATTGAGACTTCTAAATATTGAGATCGAGTTACATGGTTACGTAAACGAAAGCAAAGGGATACATTTAAAAAAAAATTTCTTATTTCAATTTTAAAGTCATTAGAACAAACAGCTATAAACTGAAATCTTTAACTAGGTTGAGTTATATGTCCTGATGAAGCAATTGAGACCTATTATTTTCAGGTATATGGCGTAAAACAACAAAAAAATGACAAAACAAAAAAATCCATTTAAATTTTGCGAGATAACTGTGTCTCAGCCCAAAAAGCATAAACTATATAACTAAAACAACTCAAAGATTAGGAGACGCTTTTTTCCTAATTTGTGCGTTGTTCCTACTATGCGTTCTTTCAATTGGTCTGGTCAGTAATTTGATAATTTGACAAGGAAACAAAAAGAACTCATAAAGTATACAATTATGCTCAAAAATAAAAAAAATTCAAGAAAACGCGTAGTATAAAGAGAAAGAGACGATTAGTTGATCAAAGGACAATTACGAACATTTATTTATAAATCTCAGGAATTTAGTTTCTGCTTGTTTTTACTGAGACGGCGCGCTAAGTTGAGAGAAACAAGATAAAAAATAGTGGCAAATTTCAAAATTTAACCGATATTTTCTTAAAACAATTATATTCAAAGTCAAAACAGACATTAGATGACAGCTGAAAGAATTGTCTACATTGATTTATACTTCATAAAAATTGACTGGATCTTTGACTGGAACAATGAGTCATTTAACAGCAAAAAAGATAACAAATGAAAGTAAAATTCAAGAATTACCTAAAAAATTTTTTACGAACTCAATGCGTCAGAGCCACAAAAACCATGAGCTTATTCTGATACCGAGTTATAATCTCGTTGGGCCTCGTTTTTTTGTGAATGGTTTCTGTCACTCATTGAGCCCTGATTTGAACTTCTTTTAAGTAAAAGAAGTTTACATAAAAAACTTTTACACAGCCGTAATATTTTAAAAAAAAAAGTCGCACCCCATTAAAATCTAAAAAATTTGTTCTCGTGAGCATCGATGGCGAGATCAAGATCATGTCAGATGCTACTATACGTCTAACAAAATACTCATTTTTTCAAATGGTTGCGAAATAGATCACTTTTTTATCAAAATTTTTCAGTTTGTCAAAAATAAAAATGCTTTATATACAAAAATAAAAATTTTTTTATAGTTATCGAGTTTTAATTTGCAAAAAAAACTGGCAAAATATTAATTCCAGAAGACTCTCAAAGCCAGCGGGTGTAGAACTAGCTCGTTTGTCAGCTTAATAAGAATAATGCCGCTGTTTCAAGTTATCTACTTTCAGCAAATTTAAGATAAGTGGGCTAAAAAAACAAATTTGTTCTAAAATTCTAGCCAAAAACTCAGATCAAAGAAATCAGCAAACCTCCTCTATCTATAGAGATAAAATCAATAACACTACAGCAAAAATTTTGAACAAATTTCAGCAAAATTGACGAAAATTAGGTCAAAAATACCGAAAATGTGAATAAAAACAGATGAATTACGTGAAATATTCACATAAATTTAAACCTCGATAACTCCCTAAAAAAGGCGAAAATTGAAAAAAATCGTTTTAATTCCACATTCTACGCTGGACGAGCTTTTTAATGATACCACTCACAACTCTCTACGATGATTATATCGATCGGCCAAAATTGACTGAACAAAAAAAACCCCATTTGAGTATATAGTTCCACCCCCACTAAACTGGGTCGGAACAATATAAAAATTTGTAAGAGGGCGCACAAAAACACTGGAGGCTGAACAGAATAGATCCTTGGAAACTATTAAATTTGTATTCTGTCTAAGGAAGGATGAAATATATTTACAGTCGTCTAGGTGGAGGACGTGGCTTTAAGTTAGGGTCAACTGGGACTGGCTCGGGTGGAGGTGGTGGTTCACTTTCTTCCACAACCTGAAAAAGTTCACTTTTTGTACACATGTTGAATCATAATCAATATTTTTGCGCTAACTAGAAGACGTTAGTCTGCCATGCTCTTAACTAAATGTATCAAACGCATAGGTTATAACTGAACAAAATTTTGAGAAGACATTGATAAAACTAACCAGAAGAGCATTAAAAAAATCATAGCAAAAAATAGATTAAGAGAAAGTAATGGAGACTCGGTTATCATGAGATCAAAATTTACGCACTTTTTCGATAACCAGTATGAATAGTTCCATTCGGCATATCGGCATCGTTTCAGTCCCTTAACCCTAAGTGGTCGTTTAACCATTTAGCTTCTCACTGGTGACACGCGTGCATTGAATTTTGAAAATAGATCAACACCTTCAGAGAAAAAACCCAACAGTACAAAAGAAGTAAGTGTCGATAAAATAACTTTGAGAAACAATGAAGTAATAGAAATTGCTTACCAAAACAACAAAATAAGTTTTTCAACAGAGCAATTTTGTACCGGTTCAATTTTTACCGGTTCGACACGTTCATATAATGGAGTTTTTGCTGTGATGTATTAATCCAGTGGTAACACAGATCATTCCTTTGTATCTTTACCAGTTTCGTATATTATAATTCATTTTAATTAAAAGTACTTGAAGTGTCATAACTGAAGCAATTGCAGTCAATTAGAACTTTATCACGAAACAGTTTTTGTAAAACATCCATATCCCTGAACCTTACATCCATAAATCAACACACATATTGGACATGTAGTTAAAACTCTTATCGAAGACATATTGTGCAACTGATTATTTTCAATAAAGTACCTATTTTCCTCAATTTTGTCAACAAAATAGCCTCTGTTACGCGGGATTGGCCACAGCTGTAACTACTGCCGTTGTGAACTACTGAAAAACTTGCAACTTGTATCATTTCGAGGCTGGCTGAATTATTCTATAACTGAAACGGTATGCAGACTTTTAAGAATGGCCAAATACATGCAAGAGAAGAATTAATTGGATGATGTTTCGTTACAATGAAGCAATGCGAATGCGGCTACTGAAATATTGCTCTACATTAACTGTAATTGGACTATTTGGATCGCTAAATTACATCTTATCATCTTATTAAACTTGTCATACCACAACTGTGTTGTAAGTATAAGTATATCTTTAAAAATGTTTTGCGAAAAAATATTTTTGATATACAAAGTAGTAAATGACCGGACAGTATCGTTCTCGCGTAATTGTTCGTTTTGCGGGTTGAAAACAGAGTTTTCTGCGTAAAAGATTATCGAAATAAAATTAGACAACAATTAGGCATCACAAATAGAGGAACCTTTTAAAAATAATATCTGTTATCTGTTAGTGTTTTATTAATTTTTTAAATTTATGATTTTGTCCGTTAAGGTCAGTAACTCGACACATCGAAAGGAAGTAGTCTGAAATAAACCTAACTTGCCTTCTTATACCATTTTTCTATCCGTTAGTACAACAAAACTGTCTAATAATTTAAGTCTTTAATGATATCTAATAACGGATAAGAAACTAGATTGGATAAGATATCTTGAATCAGTACTGATATTGGTCTGAAAAACCTTCTAATACAGTACTGAATTACTGTGACAGTTAAGAATTGGATATGCCAATCACCCTAACTCTTTTTGTATTAACTACTCTAGCTAGCAATTGCAGCTTTAACCACCAACTGGCTGTTCCTCTATTGAGTAGAGTGACAATTCTTTCACCAGAGCCTCCAACACTTGTTGGTCACGTGACTTCCCACTCGCTGCCGACGAGCAGCAAGACGAACATTCGGGCGATGTTCCAGTTTGGTCATTCCCGAAAGACCAAGACTCGCCCTTTTCGAGATGTTCGGTATTTTGCCCACCTAATACCTGATCTACATCAATATTTTCGATCAAGGGTGAAGTAACAGAGGTCGAACTATATCGACCCGCATCTTTTCTGGCCGCTTTTGGGGTTTCAGCCGTGAACGAATTGCCCCTACTCAGCGGCCCATTTTGGGTAACTTGTGGGGCAATGGTTGTAGTGTTATTCCTACTGAGAAGGATAGTTGAAACTGCTTTTCTGATTTCTTCTTCGGATGCGTCCAATGCCGTTAAACTATTAACCCCACTTTCATTGTTTGCATTGCTTACATTGTCAATGTTTTTATTCTCGTTTTTTACATCTTCCGAGATGTTCTTGTTTTGTTTTGATCGAACAGTTTGTTTTTGTTGTTGTTTTTGATTTTGTTGATTACTGCCGCTCATAATTTCAGACAGCACGTTCCATCCTTCGGTACTTTTCAGTACCTTAGCTGCTTTCTAACGACAATCCTTTTAAGATTGATTGTTTACAATGTTATTCGAAAAATCAATAGATACATTTAATTTTGAGGATAAAAAAGACAACAACAATTTTACATTTGATTATCATAATCATTCATACGCCGCTTATTTGCCGCAAAACTAATATTTTTTGTCATCTACATTGACAACAGCTTCAATGAGCAGAAAAATAATTTCTCCAAATTATTCATTATTTACTTCAGATCCAATTTAGAAAGCAATTCTTTTAAAAGCCGTCTTATCTATAAATGATTATTTGAAATTGTTCTTCATAAACAGCAGCAATAGCAAAGCGAGGACTTTCTATGTAATTATATTTGCCGTTGATACCAGCTATTGTGAAAAACTGCCATATTCAATAAATTTTTACTTTTTGCGGCTTCATGATAGCGTGAAAACTTCAAGAAGAAGAAAAACATAGCAGAACAAGTCCTGACGTACAATTCCAAGAATTTTCATTGACTAAACAGAAAACTAGACCTAAAACGGACTCTGAATGGATTGGGAAAACCATTTAGAAAAAAATCCGATCGAAAAAATCGAAAAAATAGTAAAAAATAAAAGTGAAATTGCCGCATGTGAACAAAAAACCACTAGCGAGAGAGCGAATTTTTGTTCAAACACCATTTCCTCACTCCACTTAAAAATTATAAAAAATTAGAACGAAAAAATTTCACGCCGCAAAACCACTCGCTTTTTCGCTCCATTTCCTGTTTCGGTGTGACCAAAATCACTACTCCAATTTGACTTCAAAAATCATTAAAATGTGTGAACAGATCTTAAAAAAAAACATAGCCGGAAGAATTCCGGAAACGACTCGAAGTAGAAATCTGACTATTCTTACTAATCAGATGCATCAGCAGCATATTATCAATCGACAGACAGTGTAACCAATTCACAAAGAAAAGACTGGAGACCTGGAAACTTGACAAAGGACCAAATCAAAAAATAATATTCTCTAAAAATCCAAACAAAATTCTCTCCAAAAAGATAACATGCAGCTTCCCAACCATAACTCATAGAAATCAATTAGTTATATATTTGGCTAGATCAATAGCCCACCTAGTACTTGCAGAGAAATGTTAAAAAACAAACTAAAAAAAGACTAAGAAAAATTCTTTAACGAATTAGAGATTTGTATAATTTGTTTAAATGAAAACTGCCCTGCTAAGCCATCAAGTGCAAATTCATAGTATTGACACCTACAAAAATGCTCTTTATTGAGAAAAAGTTACCAACAAAAAACATTAAATTGGAAGAAATAGGCAATAAACTTAGAAAAAAGACAAAAAGTGGCAAAAGTTCTCTCTGATTTACTCGATTTTCTTTAACAAAAACAACTCGAAAGTAATATCAATCAAAATGAGAGACATCCGAAAGAGCTTCAACAACTGACTTCCACTAGAAAACTCCCCAAATGCTATCAAAGGTTGAGGAAGAATAGAAACGACATTTAAAACCAAATTGAACAAATAAAAAACGAGAAAAGGTAAGGTGTTTTTTTAATTTTACAAGAAAAAATTAAAGACAAATAAAGTTACTTTGAGCAAATAGAGCAATGAAATGCTGGCGAAAAAATGGGTAAGTCATAACAAGCTTAAGAATTTGTCTACCATTGAAAAAAAAACGAAAAAAACCAAAAATTTAAAATAGTGGTTAAAAAATTCCTAATTTTTCTGTCATTTTTCTTTAGAAAAAATGTTTTATAACAACAAAATTGTAATCAATTTGCATCCCTGATGATTCTTGAGTAACGAGCTTCTATGCAAATTGCACTTAAAGCAGTAAAACAAAACAAAAGGCCAAAATACATTAAATTTCGTCGAAAAATCAGCAAAACTGATCAAAAACATCCAAATTTGCATAAAACTCAAATTAACTACTTGAAACCTTCAATTCTTATCAGAACGAGCCCAAATCCAATACAATATCATAATCAAACCTCATAAACAAGAAAAATTGCAAAAAAAAACTGCTTTTAAAAGCCGCACGTGAACAAAAAAATTTCGCTCGCTCAGAGAAAATTTTTTCACACATCAATTTCTCACTCTCTCAAAAACAGCGGTATGAACAAAAAACCACTCTCTTTTCGCTCCTCTCTTCACTTTTGTTCAGCAACCAAATCACTCCAAAATTTTTTCACGCGTTTCATTTCCCGCTTCAAAAATCACTCCAATAAAATTGATTAAAAAAAAGGACTTCTCCAGTACTCCTCTTCGAGTCGTAAAAAGACAGCGCCCCAATACAATTCAACATCTTTGAATTGTAAAAAAAGACAGCGCCCCAATACAATTCAAATTCTTTGAATTGTAATAAAAAATATCAGCACAATTTTTTCTAGATATTGCAGAACGATGAAAACACACTTACTGTTACTTTTGGAGTTCTGGTGACTAAAACCACTGGTAATTTAATAATTTAATTTCTGTTGCTGAATATTGCAGCTAATGCAGCTCACAATGAATCAAGACGCATAATTTTGTTTGAAAGTTTGAGTACTTTTGACTGAGAAATCATCCTAACCTCTCAGTGATAAGGTGAAAAGAATAAAACGAAGCAACAAAAGTTACAAAAAGACAACCAATTGATGAAAATTATATATATATATATATATATATATATATATATATGTTTAAAACTGAATATATTAGTATATATATGTATTTATATATATATATATATATATATATATATATATATACATATATATATATACATATATATATATATATATATATATATATATATATATATATATATATATATATACATATATATGTACTTAAATATAACTATTTGTATATGTATATATATATATATATATATATATATATATAAATATAAACAATTAACAACTCACAATAGATATTTATTGTCCTTGATTTTTCCAACTTATACTAATAAAATCATTGTTTGAAACTTAAAGTGCGAAGATGATCAAAATGTCATTATTTGCTGCATCTTGGTCATTTACGTTTAATAACCAATTTTGAAAAAGTTTCGTAAGTTTTGTGCAGTTGAAATAATTATTTGGCCCATTAAATGTGAAACCTATATCATATATCAAGCTGAAGCATTGTTAAATTTCCAAATTTTTTCTACCCTTGTTTTCATACTAATGGTGCTGGCGTCCTTTGGAATGCGTTATGACTTGATAAGAATCTTCTAGTTTCAATCAAATATTGATTGAAACTAGAAGTTTCTTATTTAATACTGCAACTAACCAACAGTTGGTTTTTGAAAAAAACGTGAACCATTCCTTTTTGCTCAAGCTCCTCCTTGAAATAAGCCTCAAAAAAGGTTCGTACAAAAATAGTTTTTATTTCAAATTACTTGACATTGAAGAAAGTTACTTACACTTTAAGCAAGCTTACAAGCTCCAACACCCAACCCTTTAAATAATAATAATAATTCAAATCAGAGCACGAAATGAGCAGTTAGCAAACAGTCGCTTTCTTTTACACTGCATTACTTAATAAAATTTCATTTGCATTCTTAACTATGGCGCTGTATGAGAAACTAAACTCAATTGATCTTAACGATACAAATTCAATGCGTTCATTATTTCTGGATTTCATTAAAGAAATTAATTATCAAAAAGAAGAAATCAACCAACTGCGTAGAGGATGTGATCAACTAAGGACCGAAAAGGAGGAGCTTTCAAAGAGAGTTACTAAATTGGAACGTTATTCATCTTTTATGTGTTTGATTTTTCATGGGGTAGAGATCGGTGGTGAGTACCCGGTACACAAAATTGTGGAGTTAATCAGGTCAGTACAAATTCCAATTGAAACTCAAGATATTGCGGCCTGCCATTACCTACCTGGGAAAGGTAAAAGAAAATCCATAATTGTTAAATTTCTTTATAATCATCAGCGCGATTTGGTATGGTTTAATCGCAATTCTTTTTTGATCTGGTTTCTGGGGCAAAAATCCACATAAACGAGCGTCTAGCGGAAAGTGATAGAGACTTGTACAACTATTGCAGAAAAGAAAAAATCTTCTTAAAACCACGAACAAAAACCAAGTACGCGTTAAGTTCTCGGAAAACGATACAACTTGGTATCCAGTTGACAGTCGGCATCAAGTTGATTACCTTGTGAGAACTAATGGTAATACTGAAAACGAATGGAGTATGGAAACAGTAGAGATGTTGGCACAAGAACCTTATGTAAATAAGAAAACACCATCGAAAAGAAGTCGGCAGGTGGCTTTTCAATCACCTCAAGGAAGTTTTCAAAAGCATTGTGGCACAAAACAATTTGACAAGCTGGACAGGTTATGCTCTTTGACTGAAAAAGTATTCAATTTATTGGTTGAAAAAGAGTCTCCGACGTCCAAAAAAGTACAAACTTGAACGATGAACGCAATAACTTCTCGAGTAATCAGAGCAGTGAAGAGAATCCGATTTAGTCTTCATACATCATTGATTGTCATACTAAAAACAAAAGCCGAATTTTTTTGGGTTTAAACATTCAGTCTTTGAGATTCCATCATGCTGAACTAGTAGTTTTCCTTGATACATTAGATCAAAAACCTGATGTTATCGCTTTAACTGAGACATAAAGATAGTTAAAAGATAGAGACCAGCTTGACGACTATGATCTACCAGGTTATCAGACAATAGTGTCGAAACCCAGAAACAACGCTAAGAGACGATCTGGTGGAGTAGCCTTTTACATTAGAGATAATCTTCAATATACAATACAGGATACTAACACAGAAACTGATTGCTTAATTTTACAAGTGAAATACGACGAGAAATGTTTGCATAATTTTTGTGTGATTTATAGACCTCCGTCTTTGAAGTCAACTGATTTTCAACCAAAGCTGGAAACCATTTTACATTGTTTGAAGTTTTCAAAAGAGGAAAGTTTAATCTTTGGTGATTTCAACATAGATATATTAAAGAGAGAAAAAAGTACAAAAATTATGAGAATCTTTTAAGATCATTTGATTTTCAAGTACAAAACTCAATGCCTACAAGGGTAACCAAAAATTCAAAGAGCTGTATTGATCATATAATCACAGAAACAAACATAAAAACTGAAAGGCTAGCGACGACAATAAGCGATCATTTTATATTAACTGCTGAATTTTTTGTATCAAGCTTAAAAATTAAAAGCATTCAGTCATCGGTACTCATGCGAAATTTGAAATCAATCAAAACAGACAAAGCGCTGAAATTTCTTTTCGTCTTAGACCAGAATATCAAAAAAATTCCTGAGAATTTGAATGCTAATGATTACATGAGTACAATGATCAAGAAAATTATTGAAAGTTTAAACAAATTTGCGCCTGAAAAGTTGCTAGAAACATCTGATTCTCCTAAATCTGCAAGCTGGATTACAAATGAAATCAAAAATGCCATTGTAAAGAGAGACAAAATGTTTCAAAAATGTTTAGCAGAGCCTACTATTGAAAACCAAACTAGATATAAACAAATACGGAACAAGGTAACTAACTTGATAAGAAATGGAAAAAGAGAAGATAACTTCAAAAAACTAGGCAAAAATCCAAGCCCAAAAATTATTTATAGGACACTAAAAACTTGTAAAAGAAAGGACAATACCATCGATTTACCAAATCTTGATGACTTGAACGATTACTTTGTTTCAATTGGACCAAAATTATCTGCAAAATTTAATAACGAAAAAAGCAGATGCAATATACGCAATAATGAAAAACCGATGGTACTTCATCAAACAAACGAATCAGAGATTACAAAAATCTTGTGGAAAATGAAAAACAAGAAAAGTACTGGTCATGATGGAATCTCAAACGAAATTTTGAAGTGTTTTTCTCCCATTATTGAATGTCATCTTGCAAGAGCCATTAATTATTGTTTGCTAGAGCGTATTTTCCCAGATTCATTAAAAATAGCCAAAGTAATACCCTTATATAAAAAAAAGAAAACAAGACTGACCCTGGTAATTACAGACCTATAAGTTTACTGAGTACAATAAGCAAAGATCTGGAGAAGATCTTACTTAAGAGGATGATGAAATTTTGTGTAAAAAATAATTTGCTAGCCAACAATCAGTTTGGCTTTAGATCTAAAATGTCATGTGTGCATGCAGTTGCCACCATAACGGAGTATATTCGAAATGTTATTGCCAACAAATCAACTGGGCAAGCTAGTTTTATTGACTTAAGCAAAGCTTTTGATACAATAGATCATGAAATTTTGTTACTAAAAATAGAAAGATATGGATTCAGAGGTCCAATTTTAGAGCTATTAAAGAATTATTTAACTGGGCGCACCCAGTTTGTCAGTGCAGGATGCAAAAAAACGACAGAACAGCAAATAGTTTGTGGCGTACCTCAGGGCTCTGTTCTGTGCCCTTTTTTGTTCATTTTGTATATCAATGATCTCCCCGCAGTTTGTAATGAAAGCACCTTAGTAATGTTCGCAGATGATACTACTGTTGTTAATGCCAGTAATGACAATAATTCGCCTCTACAAATGGATGTTGAAAGAGTTTCCAACTGGTTTAATACTAACAAATTAACAATTAATTATGTCAAAAGTGAAGCTATAAATTTCGGTAAACCCACAAAAGAAAAAGTAAAACTCAAGGATAATGCTCTACATTACAACACATCTTGTAAGTATTTAGGAATCTACATTGATAAGAATTTAACATTCCGTGATCATGTTGATTTTGTTGTTAAAAAACTTAACAAGTTTTGCGGACTAATGTATCGGGTACGACATTTTTATCCAAGAAGGTGTCTTCTAATGTTTTATGACTCTTTTGCCAAATCGGTCATAACTTAGGGTCTATTAGTCTATGGGAACACAAGCAAACAGAATTTAGAAAAAAAATGATAGGGTACAGCGAAAAATCATTCGAGCAATTTTTTCAGGAAAAAAAATGAATCCTTAGGTCTTACACTAATTGACAACAAGATATATACTGTATATGAACTTTACGTGATTGAACTTGTCAAAGAACTTTTTAAACAAATAAGGTCCGAATCTCCGCTACAATACATAATTCCGCAAAGTCTAGCAGTCATTAAAAAACAAACGAGATGGAGTTTAAGAGGCCTATTTCCCCCACCAATTTCGAAAACTACAAAAAACAAAAAGTCATTAGTTAACTTGTTGAAGAAAACATATAATTGGCTAAAACAACTGAATTTATTACCCGAAAACTTTCAAAACTTTAGTTTTCAGCAAGTGAAAGCACATATATCAAAAATAAGTGAGCTTTACATTAAAGATAATAGGGATGTTTTTACCCTCTATTACTAACTTTTAATACGCTTCAGCAAGATGACATCAATTTATTTGGGTTATTAATTTTTTGCTTATATGGGCAAAGACTTGAAGAGCAATTATGCTCATTTTGTGTCCTAATTGGATTGTAATTGGATGTGATGATTTGAAATGTTGTCCAATTCTATTCTGTTCAAATCATTTAATATTTGAATTCGGGCAGCTGAAATGATAAATGGACAAAAATTAATTGCAGTTTTTGTTTCTTTTTGTTGAGAAAGTTGCCTACTCAATATTAATTTGGAGTTGTCGATATAATTTTGTTTTCTACATAAAGGCTACCAAGACTCATGAACAATAATAATCCTAATGTGAAATGTTCTTCATGCCAAAAACAGTTGCAATTTTTAGCAATCTAACTATTACACATTAATGTGTTTGAACAAATTTCCCGCTTTCACATTTCACATTTACAAAATTTTTCCACAAATTTGACTTTTGAGCGCAGTCTCACATTTGTCACCACTAACCTGTTTTTAGATTATTTTCCCATTTTTTTAGTTAAAATTTTACGTATTGTTATATTCTTTATTCACTAATCATTTTCAAATTTAAATAATTGTTTTGTGCTCTCGTGTTCACATACACACCACACATACATACATACATACATACATACATACATACATACATACATACATACACACACACACACACACACACACACACACACACACATAAACACGCACAAACACACACACATACAAAAACCCAGCTTTTGCTTTAAATTTTTTGTAGTGTTGATTCAAAGGGTTTCTCTTTTTAGGCAAATTTTTATCAGTGTTATTGTCGAGTGTTCTGTTTTTCAAAACGCGTCTCTCGTTAATTTTTCTTGTTCTTCCAGTTTTGTGGAGTAATGCTGTGATAGTCATCATCTCAACGCCAGGTTCAACTTTTCTGTACTATTTTTTAGTGTCCATTTAGTACATAAATTGTTTTTACAGAAAAGCAAAATAGTTTTCATTCACACAAACTTATTTCTTTCATCGTCAATGAATTAGTTGATGACACGAAATATTTCTCAAAATATGATTTAAGCAAAACCAGTTTGAGTGTTATAACTAGAAACCTCGCCAGAGTTTTACAGAAAAATATTTCATCAATTGGATTGACGGTAATTGTATTATTAGGTCTCATTAGAGTAGTTTCTCGAGAGTTTTTAAAAACTTTAAATTTTATCTGATTAATCTTGAACTCCAATTAACAAATTGTTTTTAAGTTAATCAGAGTATGTTAAAATTATTGGGCACTGACCATGTCATCAGCTACCAGTTTGTACACGCCTGGTTAATAGATTACATTTCGAGGTGTCGTAAAAATATTTCAGAAGAATTTTTCCTACAAATTTTTATAGGAAAATCTAATAAAGTGGTAGAAGCGATTTGTTCTATTAGCACATACAAAGAGAGATAAGAAAATTGAGCTGTTGGTGCTATAATTTGATTTTTGAATAAACCGGGGGGGGGGGGGGAGAGAATTTCTATCGCGTAAAAAATGATAAGATCGTGAGCAATAAGATCTCACATGATACGATTATGCAGGATAAGATCTTGCATAAAATCTTTTTTACAACATTACAACTTAAAAATTATTGCATCACCAGGGTTATATCTTTACTAACTAATCTGAACTCGTAAACATAAAGGATAATACGAACCGTTTCAACTGTTTCAACTTCTGGAGGTAGCTCGGGCAGCTGAAATCACAACAGTCTCCATTAAGGGGCAGTTGTGGCAGTTGAGTATATTAAATTTTCTTATGGGTTTTTCCATAATAGCTAAGTTTAAAAATATTTAATGAACTTAGAAGTTTTTCCCCATTACAAACCCGCGATGTTACTGGACCGTTATAGCTCCACGATCAAAAATATACCATAGGCCAGTTTGAGGTGCCATTCGGAAGTGAACTCAGATTAGGCCCTGCCAGACGAAAGTAACCTCTGATCAGACCATCCTGGACCAAAGTGTCCATTGATCAGACTGAAGTGCGCCCGAAATAAAGTCTGCGCTCGGAGTGCGCTCGAAATTGTCTCTGATCACACCTTGCCAGACTGAAATGACTTCTGATCAGACCGCAATCAGACTATTGTCCAACGATTGTCCGACCATGGCCCAGACGAAACCCAGACCATTGTCCAGACAATTGTGCGCTCAAAAATTACTTTGGATCAGATTATAGTGCGCTCAAAATTTACTCCAGGTCAGACTATTGAGCGCTCGAAATAGTGATCAGTGAATGGTTTTCAATATGAACGAATCTCTAATTTGGCTATAAAATAATCATTTCATGAAAATTGATGCTTGTAGTATTAAATTCATCTTAAGAAAAGTCAATTCTAAAAGTATTGCTAATGAAAAAAACCCAAATCTTGAGAAAAAAATTAGTATACCTTTAGCATATTTCTGTCGAAATGGATGAACTTAGACAGCTTTCCATAAGACACGTCGTGGTCTACAGTTTTATAACCAAAATTTTTTGTTAAGGGGGCCAGCATTCGTTATCAGCTGGACCCCTTTCGATTTGACCAGAGCCATGAGACTCTGCATAAGTCTTTGCTCAGAATTCTGCTTTTTTCTTGCCTCATGGCAGAGCCATCATCTCCAATTAAAAAGATACAAAACATCGAATGGAAACAGTTTTGCTCGAAATGGTCTCTAATCAGACCCAATTGCGCTCGAAATTTTCTCTGATCAAACTAATGACCGCCTCGGATCAGACCAACCCAGACGGAAATGATCTCTGATCAGACCATTACCACCCGGAAGTGACCAGATCGAAATGACCTCAGATCATTCTATTGTGTGTTCAAACCAAATCCCAGACCATGTAATTTTGGTCTGGAAACACACCATGTGCGTTGGATTTGGGTCTGATCAGAGGTCACTTCCGTCTGGCACCTCAACCTGGGGATGCATGTACTTACTACCATAAGAATATCATAAACTAGCTAACTAATGCTTGTGTTTAATTTTACTGGTGTTTTTTTTAGGGGGGGGGGGTGGGTGTGCCTATCAAGGGGTGAGACTAGCCACAGTTTAGATATACAATTATTAAGGCAACATTTTCAATTATATTCATTACCGGGAAGGGGGCTCTAGTTCCATCAAATACTATAAATCGGGCAAAATCTTAGAAAAATCGATTAATTGAACCTGAGGATGAACTGAATGAATGGAAGAATGAGGCTTTATAATAAATCAACGTACGTGCTGATGTCAAAAAGGCCGTCCAATATTTTTGTTGATCGGTTGTAAACTTTTAAAAACGTTTTTGCTGTACAGAATTCAAAGCAAGTTTTACTTCGAAAGCCGTTAAATAAAGAAACAATGAAGCGTGCGCAGATTACAAAACAGCTCAACTCAAATTCAAAATGAGCTTCAGTTTGAATAGAAACTCAAAGCGAATGTAAAATGCAAATAAAGACAATCAAAAATGTTTGGAGGGCTTTAAACATTTTTTTTTTAGTTGTATGATATCATTTTAATATCTGCCAGCTTGTGCTTGTATGTATGTGCGTGCGTTCATGAGATTGTGAGCTCTTGCGGGAACGTATGCATGCGCGCGCATTTCTGTGTGTGTGTGTGTGTGTGTGTGTGTGTGTGTGTGTGTGTGTGTGTGTGTGTGTGTGTGTGTGTGTATGTGTGTATGTGTATGCGTGTGTGTGTATGTATGTGTGTATGTATGTGTGTGTGTGTGCGTGTGTGTGTGTGGTGTGTGTGCGTGTGTGTGTGTGTGCGTGTGTGTGTGTGTGTGTGTGTGTGGTGATGGGGTGGGGGGTTGCTGTGCTATGTGCGATGTGAGAAGGAGATCCAGCTTTTGCGTTCTTTATGTAGGGTACGGAGGCATCAGTGCCGTTAACGTTTGGAACGAGAAAAT
>NC_134475.1:23331425-23400382 GCF_964194025.1 Convolutriloba macropyga
CATTATTTTTTAATAAGATTTGATAACTGAAACAGGTGTTATAATACCATGATCAGCAGAGTAGTGTGATTTCATATCTTTCCTGTGTGAAGAACATATCATTGCACTTCGGACAGCCGACTTGGGGCTCTAAACAAAACGAAACATAAAAATTTCATAAATTAAAACTCTTCGATCTGTATTCTTCAAGATTCTTTCTTTCCAGTGTTTTTTGGAAAAAAATCTATTTGCAAAGCTGTATTTTGCACCAAAATGCGGATGTTATATTTCCCCTGCAAAATTATCGCAGTTGGGTTTTGCAACAATTTCCGACGTTCTAATAACCAAAACAAATTTGTTGATAATTGATGAGATCAGACTTATCAGAGGAAAATATGATACCTGGATGCTGTATGTGATAATGTTCCTGCATTTGAGCGTTGGTGAAGAACAGTCGATCGCATTTCGTACACTTCACTTGAGGATCTGAACATGAGAAAAATTAAGCAATTAGAACTTGACGTGCAATTTAGTATGTTGCAATTACGTCCAAGATATGTTAAAGATATGGCGTCGAAGAGCAGCGTTGATATTTGATGATCATCATAACTGATGCTCTAATTGTCTGTACAATGAGCTATAAAAAGTTCATTAAAACTGGTTATCTTGCAAGATTCTGTCAGAAAATGTTAACCTGGCAGAATCTGTCAGAACATGCCATGCGAAAGAAACTCGGGAGGCTATACCTGGCAAAACGTGTACCTGGCCTGTACGTTTCTCAGCCCTGTCTAAAGAGTAATTATAGTTAATGAGAACTTCTAATTCAACAAACTTTTCTTTATAAGAATATTTATTTTAAGATTTTCAAATCGAGGCGATGGCGAACCCCTAATTGACCTAAACCTGCTACTCATTTATACTCATTCATATAGTTGTCGGGAATTATTCATTTATCATGATTAGGACATTGTATTTTCAAGTTTTCTTGGTCTGACTTGACAGAATATCCCACAGATTTTTCTAGAAACTTTCATATTTCAAGTTCTGAACAAAATGCTCGAAGTTTTTTTTAATAGTGTCAAGATCATTCAGTTCTTATCAAGTTGTATCATCCTCACCCATTGGGCGAGGGGGTCCTCAAAGGTCGGAACTAAATCATTCAAGTTGGCTGTCTCACAACCCCTCTTCCTCGCATTTCCTGCGATATGATTTGTAGTGTTACATTACAAGTGTTATATAGTAATGATATGAAACAAAAACGTAAATAAGAAAGAGTGAATTCCCAAAAACCACAATAAAACTACCGACTGGGGCTCAGAGATGCAAACATTGGGAGGTGTTGTGATTGAGTGGGGAGGGAGTCAAACTCTCAAGATTAAGAACCCCCCTCCACACCTTTAAAACGTCTCCTTAAAACAGTTTTTGGTGAATCGCATTCTTAGAAAATTTAGGCGTAAGGCTCTAAGAGAACTTAATGCCATCCGAACGTTTCCTGTTTATCCCGTTTTTGAGAACGAAAAATCGAATGGGTCAGACAAAAAATCGGTCAAGCGAAAAATCTCAAGCGGAAACAAAGACCACAAGACTAATTTGATTGCTACAAGCTTCTTTTGAGAGCAATTAATAAAAAAAATATCCATGAGTTAGTGTAATTAAAAATAACCTGCAAAAATAATACGCATCAAATGTGTATGTAGCATTGATCCGAGCCGCTTGGCAGGAATGGAAACTTCTGGTGTTTCCTAACAAAGTCATCAACATAATACTTTTTGCAGTTAATTCTCAAATCCTTTTTTTGTTTTGAAAGCGCTTAAGTTATGCGGATTTTTTTTTATCAGTACAAAAATTCCACGACGAACAACACTTCCTTCCGCAAATTTCCAGAGTACTTTTTGAGAGGTTAATATTATACCTGATGACGTCTTCACAAAAAGAGGCACCAAATGCAGAAATTTCAACGAATGTGATTGGTTGGGAAACTTAAAACACTGAACTTTATGCGTTCAATTAGCCTAAATTGGACAAAGCCTAATTCTAGATTATATTTTTACCGGATCTGGCCATGCCTCGTGGGATTTGTTCTTGTGGGGGAGGAACTATATACTCAAATGGGTTTTTTTTGTTCAGTCAATTTTGGCCGATCGATATATTCACAGTACAGAAATGTGAATGGTATCATTGAAAAGCTCATCCAGCGTAGAATTCGAATTTAAAAAGATTTTTTTGAATTTTGCATTTTTTCGAAGAGTTATCGAGGTGTAAAGTTTCATGTGAACACGGGATATTTGGTTCAATTTTGTTCATTTTACCGTATTTTTTGTTCGAATTAACAATTTTCCTATGAAAAATTTTACTCAAAAATTACTTTTCACTCCACAAAATAAATCAAATTGCAGTTCCTAATGGACGAAAGGCGATGAAAAGATGAGTTCTAGTCTCATAGGGAAAGTTTACTATAAAAAAATCGAATTCTATTTGGGAGCTCTCTTTTTTTTTAGAAATGTTGCATATTTTTTTTGTTTTTTGTCACCTAGAGACTAGTCACTTTTCAAATCAAGATTCCGTTAGTGACAAGCCTCATTTACAGTCAAATGAAGCCCAATGAACAAAAAGTTATTTCCAAAGGATCGCTTATGTTTTTTTGGATTCGTATCTCAGTTTTCGTAATTTTAAATGAAAATTTGATTTTCTTTTTGAGGTTTACTAAAATTAGAAAATTTTACTAATTTTGAATATTTTTAAATTGAAAAATCATAAACTTATTTTTGTGAACTGCGAGTCAGTCTCACTGAAGACAGGACCCCCTTATTTCCTACTAAACCAAAATTAATCTCGTTAGCGGTTTTATGTTCTAACTATTGGTTATATGACTTCAATGCACAAGATTCGTTTTTTTCTTAAATTTTGGATATTTCGTTTTATTAGTTCCTTTTTAGAAATCATATCAATTCTTTGCAATATTTATGGCTACCATTGTTTTAGCAAAGACAACCAATTAGAGAAAAAACTTGTGGTTCAAATGGCTTCAAAACTCTCTCGCATTTTTCTATAGAAATTTTGATTTTCGCTTGTATTTGTTTTTTCGTAGTCATAAGAATTATTGTGATGGGTTATTGATTACCTATGCATAACAAACATCTTGACGCATAACTGAGAGCATTTTTTGACTTTCTGTAAAAACTATTGAATTTAATGTCCGTTAAGGTTTTCAAAAAAAAATTTTTTTGAAGTTTTTTTGAACATACATCAATATTAAGCTTTTTTTAGTGAACTGTAAGTTAGTCTCAGTAACGACAGAACCCCTTTTTTTCTACTTCAACAAAACAAAAATTAATCTAGTTGGCGCTTTTATCTTCTAACTTTTGGTTATACGACTTCAATACCACAAAATTTCAATTTTTTTTTTAATTTTTGGACTTTTAGTATTATTGGTTTCATATGAAATCTTATCCTGTTATCCTAATATTAATGGCTCCCATTGGCTAAGAAAAGAAGTTCAATGGATCACAGCTAAGGTTTTTAGAGAAAAACTTGTTGTCTAAATGGCTTCGACACTTTCTTCTGACCTGTATTGTTGTTGTTTTCATAGTCAATGACAGGTTGTAATGTCTTATTGATAACTTTTGAATGACAAACATCCTTGCCACCATATCATCTAGGCTTAATTTAGCGTATTAACTGGCTTCCGTTGAAAACTATTGAACTTTATGACGTTGATACTATGGGTTTTCTCAGAAAATTGTGGTTTTAATGTATTTTTCATTGCCATACGACATATTGTGATAATTTATTGATATCCTATGCACGTAAAGTATGATTGCTAACCCATCGAGGCATAACTTAGCGTGTTTATTTAATTCGGTTGAAAATTATTGAATTTAATATGTTTGATACTAGGGATTCTCAAAAACTTCGTGGTTTTAAAATATTTGTTTATATTTGCTGTTTTTAAGTCACTTTGTAAAATAAAAACAATCCCATTGCTGTTAAAAATTCAATTGAAAATAAAAAAGTGTTTACTGAAAAGTTCATTCCCTAATTGCTTTGACACTTTTCTCGCTAATATTTTTTGAATTTGCTGTTTTTGCTTTTTTTGCTTTTTTATTCTTTAGGTAGCCGTAAAATGCTGACCGGTCTCATAAACTTGTAATTGACAATTAAATAAATGATGTTACCTGAAGCAGTCAGTTTACAGCGAAGATACTTAAAGTTTATGATATTATAAATTTTCAAAGATTTTTCATACTTTTCAGTTTTTGTTGTTGTTTTCATCAACTTGTAATCTATTCTCGACATTGAGAGGTCGCATCCAATTCCCTGAATTTCAAAAATTAACATGTCTGCTGATATTATGTCGCAACTGATGTTTTGTTTGGTGGACAATTTTGTTTTCATAAAAAATTTTTGTGAGTGGTTTATTTGTTTTTTTTCTCTTCTTTTAGCACATTCAGGTAACAACAGATCCCAATGATTTTCAAATGTGGCCCAAATGAATTTATTTACTCTTCCAGAATAATTTTAGGTGAATGGATTTTAAAAAAAATTGAAATAAAAATAAATAAAAATCAGATAATAGCTAATGATTTAAATTAATGGCTTTAATAGTTTGTGCCATTGTTCGTAATTTTTTGAGATGTCCCGCGTCTTTGTGTAAATTGTTTGTAATTTTTTAAGATTTTCTTCTTCTTTAGTCCGCTCCTATGGCCTAGTCTAACCAAAGACAGGTCCCATTGGTTTCATAATGACTTTTTGGTAAATTTATCAAAAAAATTGTCGTTGTAAGCTCTAGATTTTTTAGACTTTTGATATTATTTGGTTTAAAAAATGTTGATTGCTCTTTGATTTGAACCTCATGTTTTCTTCTCTATGTCGACTTGTTACCTAGTATCATTAAGGAAAACATCCATCTGCTGTATATTTAGGAACAACTAAAATTCTTTAGTTAAGTTTTTATCTGATTGCATTTTGACTTTGTTACTAGGTGCTTTTTAATTTAGATATTGGGTTTCTGCCGTGAAAATTTTGACTTTGCTTATTTTCATGTTTGTTGTTTTTCTCATAGTCTTCTTAATGGCAGATCTCGTGAGCGCTGTAATGAGGCATGGCATTATGTAATTCAATTAGTAGTTAGGTTTTGTAACAATTTTTTTAAACTCAAACATTTATTTTTAATTATCCCATCATTAGGTTAACAATTAAGTCAAAAATGTAGATGAACTCGGGTCGAAACATCATGTGCGAGCGCACATTAACGAGCCACCTTGTTATGATTCTATCACAACCGAACGTGAAACCAGTCCCCCCCCCCCAAAAAAAAATCTCTTTCGACTTATCTCGATTTCTGAGCAAATTTACGTTAACATTCTCATCCTATTTTAAAACACGAAGAATTTGTTGAGCAATCAGCCAATCAGAAAACATTATTCCCATTTTCTCATTTGTGATTGGCCAGCAATAAAATTTCTATTTTTTAATACGTCTGCCATTTTCACTAGCGCCATTATACCTAAACACTGATGGCAGTAAAATTCAACAGGAGGGAGCGCTTGTTTACTAACAATGAAAACGCCGTCTGAAGTTTTCTATGAAATATGTCACCAATTTTACGATCAATAGCCAAATGATTGCAGCGTCTTTTTTTTTTTAAAAAAAAGGAAAATAAATCTTCACCAACCGTGTGTTCTGGCATGTTCGCGTGCCTCTTCAGGAGTACTGGAGACTTCAGGACATTTTTCACAGGGGTATAAAATTGCCTCAGGGGCAGGCGCAGTTGGGGGAGGGGCAGGAGGGGTTGGCAAAGGTCGCTTTGTGGGTGTCTTGAGAGAGGGGACAACTATTTTGTCTCTTTCCTTTTCCACTTGGAATTCTGTCGCCTCTTTCAGTTTCGGCTTCTTCAATTTCTCTGCTGGTGGAACTACAACACACAAAGCATCCACAGTGATTATTATGCTTCCCAATGGATAGCCTAAAGACATTGTACGAGACTCTGCCAGCTCCTACACGATTAAAAAACAGATTTATCAGATATTACAAATAAAATTTCAAACTTCAGATTTTGCGCGATAAAGAGGCTGCTTTAAAAATTGTTTATCATGTGAGATCTGACAAGACCTTATAAAAACGTTTGAGAACTGATGAAATCTTATTGGATAAAAACTTTTGCAGGACAGAATTTTTATCGTGGAAGATCTAATAAGTTTAAATTTTGTAAAGATTTTGAATTTTAAGATCTGATCTTACACGGTCCTACTCAGCAGCGCATTACCTAGGTTCAGGTGCTTCATACAGATCAAAGTGTGATGTCCGTTTTTATTACACGGACCAGCTGCCCAATAAAGATTGAATAAACTTTGATCAGTAGCCAACTAGAGCCTACTGATTAACAAGCCATTGGCTGATCTTGGGCGAGTTGTACATCTCATCACTGTTTGAACATTTACAAGCAAATATACAACCATAAAGTCATTCGATACATGAAAAATATATTTATCAGTAAATCGGATGCCTGATCTAGGGAGCTCGTTCCCACATTGCCCACATTAGGCTTGGAGTTGGGGTCTACTGAAAAACTTATAGTTTTTGACAAGGGTTCAAGTTTTGTAGAACCATAATCTCTTAAATTGAACAAAAAAATTGTCGAAAAGAATAATCGAAATTTTGAAAACACTATGCTAAACGAAAAAAAGCGAGCAAATTTGCAAAAAGAAGAATTTAATTATGGCGGATGATTGTCTGATTGCATCTATAATAATGGCTAATTGATGCGTAGAAGCGTAAATGGGGCTGCCTAAGAACAAACCTAAAAGGAGCAAATTATTAAAAAATGATCTAAAATCTGATCATGCCTTATCGGGAAATGGACAAGTCTGCTCATGGCCGATTTTTTTCTGAATGAGCCTGAACCTGCTTACGGCTGATTTGCATCTGAATGGGCCTGGTTATTAACACTTCGGGGTATTTAATAAGTGCTAATCAAACCGTTTTTTAGATAATAAACAATAACGAGGAGGCTCGGTAATGTGCGTTTGCACACAATGTTCCGATTCCGCTCATCCACATTTTTGATTGAATTGTCTTCCGACAGAGGAAGAGATACAAAACTTTCATTAAAATTTTCAAAATTTCAGAAAAATTTCAAAGCTTTTTATCTCGAAAAAAATGGTGCATGAAAAAAAATGATTTAAACGCGAACCATTAAACGAATTAGACAAGGTCGTTTCAGGGAGCCGATGATATAAGCTACCTACAAGACTACGAGACAAGACAAACAAAACCAATCAACAAAACTAATCATTAGTTAGGACAAAAATTCGATATATATATATATATATATATATATATATATATATAAAAATCTTGAACAAAGTCAAATTACAATCACATAGAAACTAAATTGAATAATTTAAAATTTATTTTAAAAATGATATGGGACTTGCCCTTAAAAAGACTAATTAACCAGCAGACGAAAAAGAACAAGAAAGGAAAGATAAAAAAAGTTTTTATTTTTTGAAAGAAAAATTTAGAGACAGTAGCTATCTTCTGAAATCATTAGATAAGTCCTTTTATATTCAAGAGAAAACCGTTCATTGAGACCTCTCATTATCCAGATTTCGTCCCACGATTAACAAGGGGTAAACAAAAACCAAAAACAATGAAAAATTCCGTAAAAATTTGTAAAGATCTAAGTGTCCAATCCATTATAATTCTAAGCTATTGATTAAGCTAAAGTTACATAAACAAAATTGTGCCTGCCTCCAATGCCAACACCGTTTTTTTAAACCACGCCGCTGTCTTTTTTTTAAAAGCTAATATTCATTTTACAAAAAAAAACAATTTTGACGAACCTAAGCTTTTTTTAGGATAATTAGGAAAATAAGAATAAAAAAGGCCTGTAAAGATAAAAACTTCGGACTTTTTTAGATCAAACAAGTACAAAATCAAGAAGGCCATCAACTGTGGACCTAATCCCTTAATTTTTTTTTTTGAATCTCCTTGGAAATTCAGGGGGCGGCCATTATCCACAAACATCATAAAACCAAGAGAACAACGAACATAAGCAACATTCAAAAACTCTCACCTAAACTTTGCAAGAAAACGGTGTCGAAGTCACTACAAAAGTTACCTATTCAATAAAAACCAAAGATTTGTTCAATGGCGCCTTCTGTCAACGTCTTTATTGTAATATTTTTTCAATCATTGACGAACCATTTTGACAAAACAAAAAAACTAACGTTCAAAAGTAAAGAAAAATGTACAAAAACAACAAAGAAATTTTTTAGTCTCAAAGCCAAAAAAAAAACATTTTTTTGAAAATATCAAACGCAGTAAATTCAAAATTTTAATTCCCTGGAAAAAGGATGTCACTCCTGGTACTGAGCTAAAAGTTGACTGAAATGAGATTTAAAAAAATGGCGAATGCTCAGAAAGATCAATAATTTTGTTTCGAAACAAATACATTTGAAAATCACAAGAACAATAAGCTTTCAACTACGAAAACTATATAAATGTGTTTTTAGCTCCATGGGACATTAATTGGACATATCAGCACATAGAGTTCTTAAGACTACAAAATTACAACAAATAAAACCCAGGCAAAAATTCAAAAAAACAATTTTACGCAAAAAAGTTTTCAAGCTATAAAAGTTTTGAACGTCATTGTGTCTTAGTAAACTTTATGGGGCCTCAATGGCACTCAAAATTTTTGTTGGTAATTAAGAAATTATTTGAAATCATTCCGGTGTATCAGCATGCCGGTAATTAAATTTAACCGCTGTTGTTATTTGAAAAAATAAATTTCAGTCCACCGAAAAACTTTGTTGATAAATGTAAGCTAGATGTGAGGAAAATTAGGAAACTAGAAACTAAAAAACCGGAAAATATAATAAAACACTGACTTTTTTAAAACAAACAACTACAAAATCTTGAAAACATTTAACTGTGGACTTAGGCCCTAAAATAGATTCTTTTGTACCTCCTTGAGGAACCAGAGAGCGGCAATTATCCAGAAGCATTATACAATTACAAAAACAAGATTAAACATAGGCAACAGTAAAGAAAAATCGCATAAAATTTTTGCGAGAAAACGGTGTGTAAGTCATTCATACCATAACCTATTCAATAAAAACCTAGAATTTTGTTCAATTGCACCTTCTTTTACCGCCGTTGTTGTGATATTTTTCATTCTTTAACACACAAACTTGACAAAACAAAAAAGATAAACGTACATAATTTAAAAAATTTAAAAAATTATGGTCAAAATTAAAAGATAACAAAACAACTCATAGTTTCAAAGCCAAGGAACCTTTTTTTTAAAAAAGAGAAATTCAGTGAAATCAAAAATTAAATTCACTGGAAAAAGGAAAACTTCTTTGCTGGTAACGAGTTACATGTTGATTGAAAGGAGATAAAAAAATTTGCAAAAACTCAGAAAGCTCACTAATTTTTGTTTTGAAACAAATACTTTTGAAAATCACAATAACAGTAAGCTTTCAATTAAGAAAACTAAATAAATGAATTTTTAGCTCCATGGGACATGAATTGGATATGACAGTAGCTAGAGCAAATCCTAAGACTACACAATAACAACAAATAAAACAAGCAAAATTAAAAAAGAAAAAAAATTACGCAATAAAATGTTGAAGTCATAAAACCTTTGAATTTTTTAGTGTCTCAGTGATTTTTATGTATATTAATTGGCTTCAATGACACCCCAAATTTTTGTTGGTGATTGAGCAATTATTTGAATTCATTCCAGTGTAATAACATTCCAGCAATTAAGCTAGAAAAACAAAGAAACCAAAAAAAAATTTTTAAAAAGAAATGAAAAACAACGATCTATACAATTCAAACCTACGATCTAAACAAACCTAGCAGTGGTATTACTGCGGTCTTTTTGAAACAATTAATTGTTTCGAATATTAGGGAAATACGTAATTTTACGATAAACAACTAGAAGAAAATTACGGTAAATGTGAAGAAATACTACTGAAAAACTCTAAACCTCGATAATGCTATGCACAAAATCAAATTCGAAAAATCTTTCTCGTTCTATATTCTACGCTTGAAGAGCTTTCTGTTGATTTCAATCACAGTTCTATCCGATTGATGAATCAGCGAAAATTGACTGAACAAAAAACCCATTGGGGTAGATAGTTCCTCCCCCCAAGTATAGTCCGAACAAAAATCTCTAGACACGGCCTCATAAACTATGCGGAGAATTTCTTCCAGATTTAATTGATTTTTTAAACAAAAACTTGGTTCACGAAAATGTATTCTTAACATTTACTCATATTCTTTTGTTCTCAATTAGATCTTTAAAATCGGAGAGATCAAATTTTAGGCTGATTTTAGAAGATTTGCAAAAAAACTATAGTACTATTATTAACTGAAACGTTTTTAAATTTGAGGCCCTCCGTGTTGGATGCCAAACAGAATATAATATTTGATGAATATGTCGATTTTCTATTGATATTTTTTCCAATGAAAGGAAACATTTTTTTTTCAAATTGAAGTCAGATTGAAACTTTGCATGTTAGATCAAGGAATCCATTCTGTCTTTGAATCTTCCCTAAAACTTTGTCAGAACAAAATACCTCATTTTGTAGATAATAAATTTGGATTTCTAATGAATCAAAAAGATCAGTAAGATGCCTTTTGCAAATATTGTTCTAACCCATCATATACCAAACAATTCATTGTAATAAAACTAACAATATAGGTTGATTGAAAAAAAAACTACAAATGAGAAATCTGTTTCAATCTCCACTCGACCAAAAGAGCCTGCATTCCTGTAGATGTGTTAGTATTTGAAGAGGCATTACTAACATTCTTACCTTTTCAGTCGCATAAGTTTTTAAGTTTTGCCAAACATCAGAATCAAATAAAAAAATGTTTTGATCTTAAATCAACTTACAATTTTACGTATAAGTGCATATCAAATAAAAACCACATGCAGAATATAGGGAACATAAATAACCAAAGTCAGGCATCTCGAGGAACCAGAGTTTGTCTCATTTTGGTTTAGCAGAATTCAAATTTTAAGTCACACTGGATAAGCGAACAAAAACATGGCGATCAAAAAAATGTTGGGCGAAGTTTGACCAAGAACAAACAATCATTAATTCAATTATAAATTCTAAATTTGATCTTGCTCGCAAAATGTGCAAAACAGACATCCACTGCAGTTGGCCGCATAATTACACACAAATTCTCGAATAATTTTTTTGCTGATACATGAAGCTGCTGCCCACAAAAATGTACCTTGAAAAAGGAAGAAAAGACTTAATTAACTTTCAAGGAATCAAATTAATAGAAGGCATGGAAAGGTATCTTCTACGGTCGGTTCAGTTTTTCTAGGGCTTTTGATGACAAACGACAGTCGAAAATAGGGTTAACAGAAAATATTTGGTGTGGTATATAGTTGGTATGGTATAATCAAAGACAGATAAATAACCTTTGTAGTCTTCTCTTTGCGTATTGATGTTGACAAATATAGTGGGGTTCTTGGTGGACTTGGTGGTCTTGAATCCGTCTCCATCGGTGGAGAGGTGGAACTCCCGGTCGGTACTGAATGGATCTTCAGCCACTGTCGACTTCTTGTCACTCTTCCTCACGGCAAACGCATCAGGAGCTAGTTGAACAAAATTTATACGTCATTAAATGAGTTGAGTTCTGACATAAAAACAGATTTTTAAAAACCGACCAAAAAAGAGCATTCATGCTCACCAAATGAACAGTCTGAGATGTGGGCAATAATTGAAAAAGGACAGCTGAGAACAGACTACTGTTAATACACTGCAGGCTGAAAGCCTAATGCTACTCCGATGCGATTGCGCAGACATACATTTATTTATTCTTAGCGCGTTAGTAAATTGCCTATACTTCTTTTAAGGGAGCAGGAGAGGTATGCACGCAAAAACTCAGTGATAATAGACAACCCTCCCTTTGATGCGGCCAAGCCAACCGCTGAATGGCTACCAAAGCTGCTAGAGTTTTAAAACAAACTAAATAAACTTTGTGATGTTACTATAACGGAAAGCCGTCTAGCTGCTTTTCACATATTGCCGGGCCCTGAAAATATGCCTGCTGGTATTACTTCATCGGTGATTGTTAGGTTCACTTGTTTTCGAGACAAAGACGAGGTGTACAAAAATAGAAGGATGCTTAAACACATGTTTAATCTAATTAACAATAGAGAAATTTGGATGAAAGAGACCTTGCCACCACTAGATGCCTTTGTCGAGAAACTGGCTCGCAGTAAAAACTAATTGCATTTACGAATAACTGTAAAGTTTCAGTGATGTGTAAGAACAATAAGGGTGAAAATATCTTTGTGAGGGTTAATAATGCTCTAGATGTTAATAATCTAAAAAACCCAGTTATTCGTGATGTTCCTAACTTTTCTGGTGCCAACGCTGTAAAACTCCAAACTAACCATGGCGTGGCTCAGAAAAGACAGCTTGATAAACAGGAAAGGGAATTTTGCGGCAATGTCCCCTGAAGAAAAAAGACAACACATTTCTCTCATTGATGGTTTTTGAATTACTCAAATTTGTTTTGAAGCTGTAAACTTTCTTTTATTGACTATCCAAAGTTCTGACAATTAACTAAGTCTTGGTTGTATTACTCTATGAAACACAACACTTGAGTTTAACAAATTTGTACATAGAGTTAAAGAATAAAGAAGTTACCAACGGGCGGATATAGTAGGATAATTCGTACTCGAAATGAAAGAAATTTTTTTAATATTTTTTTTAACCAACGTAGTTTGTTGCGACTTCCGCGACAATCCTCTATAAATTTTAGTGATGTTCTTTAATCACCTGTTGCGACTTCCGCGAAAGGAGATGATGATTTGCATGTATTGTCTTGTAGATTTTTTGTGCAGTATGTTGCGACTTCCGCAACATTTTCTGCCAGTTTAGGGAATCTAGTTTTTCCTCTTGCGACTTCCGCGAGAAAAATATCTGTAACTTTGTTGTTTGAGCATCGAAAACCATTAAGAAATTTGTTGGGGAAATTACGTATAATTATTGAACCCTTGCTCTAATCACAGCGTTTTTAAGGTTTATTTATCCTTCTGGTTTTACTCGGACAAAAACGCAGAAAAATGTTGAAAAAACAATCAGATTAGAACGTCAGTGCACAGAAAATGACAGGAAAAAGAATGGAGCGCTCGATTTACTTACAGTATATTATGTCCCTGAGACAGAATTACGATCAACTTGAAGTATACCTTAATCAATTACCAGATGAACCGCTAGCATTAGTCCTCACGGAAACCAGATGTTCGGATGAAACCAATTTGGAGGGATATAGATTCCCGAATCTGTCTACCTTGGTAACATGCAACAGAGATAATACAAGTGGGGGGGGGGGGTCGGGATTTTTTGTTCCACTCATACTAAACTACTAAAAACTATTAGAAGCAGTGTTAAAAATGTGAAAATTCTCAGTGCTGTTCTTCAGAGTGGTCCTGAAGTGCTAATAGTAACAGGAGTTTACAAGTCTCCTAATTACCCTATAGAAGAATTCCTAGCTCTGTTAAGCGATCACATGACAAAACTTAAATCAAAAGAAGCTACGAAACATGTAATTTGCGGTGACTTTAATATAAACGTCTTCCTAGAGGACCGAAAACTAAGCAAACTGATAGAAATGTTGTCTTATTTTGGATTTCAGCTGAAAAACAACAGAAAGGCTACCAGAGAAACCTCATGTAGCAAAACTTGCATCGATCTATTTTTCTCTAATTTCGAAGGTTTGTGCAATGTGGACAAAACCGCTCTTTCTGATCATTATACCTTCTATTTCTCAGCAATTTTTTTTGCAAACCTAGACACGACCGCGGCCTCGGAATTTATAAATTCACAGTTTAAGAATCTCAAAGAAGAGAAAATTTGGAAAGAAATAAATTATCTAGTCCACCTTGAAATTAAAGAACAGCGTTCAAAGATAAAGTCTCTTGATATTGATCAGTCAATTGAGCGGCTTCAACAGACAATTATTTCTTCCACGGAATCAGTTATACCAACCGTTCAACAAACTAAACCACGATCAACTAAACAATGGATCACAGCAACAATTCGTAACCTCGCAAACAAAAAAAGAAACTCTTAAGATTATATCTAAGAGATAATACAACTGAATCAAAAAACAAATATAAAATTATCTGTCGTAAAACAAAAACTGCCTGCAAGTTAGCAAAGACAAACTTTTATGAACAACAGATTGACAGCAAAAATGGGTCAAAGACATTATTCAAGATAGTCAAAGATTTAAATGGTGATAAAAATAATGAGCAACAGTGCACCGTAGACTGCCATGACATGAACTATTTTTTTACTACAACTGGAGAAAAATTAGCTATGACAAAAAAGAAATCAGCTGATTTAACAAATATTCCAATACAAAAACAGACAATGGCTTTGCAGGAAACTAATGCGGATGAAGTCTTTGAAACAGTCAGACAGTTAAAAAAACAAAAATTCTTGTGATATGTTTCAGTTAAGTAGTAGCCTGCTGAAGGCCGTCAATCCGGCAACATGTGAACTATTGGCGTCAGTTTTCAACAAATGCATAGAAAAAACCTACCATCCCCAAATTTTAAAAACGGCAAATGTAATGCCAATTTTCAAATCAAGAGAGAAAGATAACCCACATAACTACCGATCTATATCGCTACTCCCAGTAATAGGAAAAGTATTTGAAAAATTAATCTATGCCCGGAAAAGTTGTTTCCTGGTTCAACATAATATATTGAGCGAAAGACAATTTAGATTGAGAAATAAAAGAAGTACAGTTGATGTTTTTGCAAAACTTACTGAACATATCAGGTTAGGTCTCGACTCTTTGGATGAAATGTGCAGTGTTTTCCTAGATTTGACAAAAACTTTTGACACTCTTGACCACAACCTTCTTTTATTAAAATGCGAAAAGTATGGATTGAGAGGTTGTGTTTATCATCTCTTGATATCGTATCTATCTGATCGTAAATAATTTGTCCAGATTGGCGACAAGAAGTGTGCCGTTTTAGATGTTAAACATGGTGTCCCACAGGGGTCCGTTTTAGGACCAATTCTTTTTCTGCTTTACAAAAATGATATCGAGAGAGTTTGCCAATAAAGCGAAATCATACTTTTTGCGGACGATACAACTATTTACTCTTCTACTAAACTTAATAATGACGACTTGCTAAACAATCTTGGCAGGTTGTGCAATTGGTTTGACAGAAATAAATTGACAGTAAACTTCTCAAAGTGTAACATGACGTGTTTTGCAAAAAGAGAGTCTGTGAAAAGATTATAATTACAAGGAATAACGTTGTTTGACAAAGAAGACAAGGAGAGCTCAAAATACCTTGGTGTACACATTGATAAAAACTAAGCTTTAAAACGCACATAGAAGAAATCAAGAGCAGGCTTAAACAACAATCTATTGTTTCTACCAATACAAAAATAGATTCAGAAAGGATACTTTGATTAAGTTATACAAATTCTATGTCCGAACAGTTCTTCAGTATGGTGTACTAATTTATGGTTGCGCAGGCAAATCGGAGCCTAAACAATTTAACTGGTCACAAAATCACATAATCAGTATAATATACAGACCAAAAAAATTCAACAGCGTTCGCGATGTCAGAGAGAAATATAAACTACTGACACCAATGAAATTGAATCTGTACGAGTTGTTAAAATTGATTGGTAAGAGTTTAAGACAAAGTTCTGACTGTGGCTATGGATCACAAATCTTCAGCAATGATGAAGTCCGCAACATTCAGTCTGATGAAAAAAGACTAAAAACCGTAAAAACCATGAGGTTGACGACGTGCCAACAAAAAAACTCTTATGTACCGAACAAGAATTATGTTTAATTTTTTAGATACTCGAGACAAAAACCTTGTCAGGGAAATTTTAGTTGTAAACGAATCTGCTCTAGTTAATATCCTTCATAACTTAAGAGACAATTACATACAGGGAAACGAGGTGCTGACGGGACAGTTCTGGTAAATTGATCAGTAGCGTAAGGTAACTTCTTTGTTCTGCAAGCTTAATAGAGGCACCATCTTATGGACAAGCACAGGCCGTTTTGGTGACCTCTCGAATGTGTTGTATATTTATACACCAGTTTGGAAATTAATTATTATATATTATTATTTAACTCTGATTTTTTTCCACAATTTTTTCTAACATTATACCTTTGCATACCTGCATCATTCAGTTCTACCCATTAAGTTTTGAACTCCAACATTACTCAGGTTTAGACCCTGACTTATGAAAAATAAATATTGAACTCAATATTAACCAAAGTTACACAGTCGAGCACCCTGTGAAAGTAGAGCAAAAATATTTTCATGTGTCGAGTAAAAGCCTTCTCAGAGGCACTTTGGGTCGCGCGTGCTCTTTTCAATGGTCAGTAGCATTTTAATAGTCCAGTCAAAAGAAATTCATCGGTCGAGCACGGTCTTTTCATTGGTCGAGCAAAATTCATTTCATAATCTGCTTTTTTGCAAATTGGAGAAATTCGTTTCTTAATACACAGTTGGAAAACTGCCAAAACACTAAAGAAATTTTGCGATTCTTCAGATAAAGCAGAAATTGCAACTGGAATAAACTGCCACAATAATTGTTTGAATAAAATTAGATATCTTAATTGTAGTGGTCTTAGCCATGGTATCAAAAATTGGTATTAAAAATTAGCCATGGTATCAAAAATTAGCCAAGAATTAGCTAAAGATCAAAAAAAGGCCATAACGAAAATGTGGCGTTATTCAGTTGATGAATATTTTTGATAAATTGGTGGTCTTTCTGCATCGCAAAAGATGAAGGAGCATACATGTTGACAACCAAATAAGCAAAAGTGAGCAATTAAATTCCACGTAAAATTTCGTGGTAGATACGCAGACCTATAAAAAGACTTTGCTCAACTAATGATTTGACAATAGCTCAACCCAATTTTTGTAATTCATTATTTCGTGTCGAACAAAAGCCGAACAGAACATAAATGAGTTGTGTTAAAGTCCAGCGTGGTTAATATGAGTCCAGCTGAACTTTTCAATTCGAGAGGCAAAAATTTGGGTTAAGGTAGGGTCCATATGCAGAAAACTGGGTCAAGGTAAAATTCAGATGCAGAAAATTGGACAAAGGAAAAATCTAGAAACAAAAAAATTTGGGTCGAGCTAAAGCCGAGATGAAAATTCAAACTGAAGTCCTTTAATATCAATTTTTGATCCTTTCATAAGGATTTTCCTCAGTCGATGCCTAAGCCTGGGTATTTACATCTAATTTTGATTTGGTTGTTAACTGCTCCAACTATGTAAAGAATCAATATCGGAATAAATTGTAGCAGAGTTAACAAATTTGTGTGCAATGACAGGGAGTGGAACTAGTATGCGCAGAATAGCGGGTTACTGTTCTAAATTTTATTGTTTGGCGATTGTGTGAACTAAACAGTGTTTGGAGTTTCAGACTGACCACGATAGCCGGGTACATTAGACTCAGTAGTGAGATATGCATTATAAATGACACCATTCAAATGGCAACCTATTTTTAGTACAGCTCTCGCATTAAATCCATGAAATCGTCTATGATAATTGTATGGTTATCAAGAAATTAAATATGAATCTAGCATAATAAAAACAAACAATGCGAAAACCAAGATCTCTTTGATTTTCTTTCACGAACGAGAAAAAGTTGAATACACAATGCATATCGTTATTTTACATTTTTGAAGGCTTTGATTTGAGACAAAACTCGTCCATTCTTTCATCATAACCATTTTTTTCTGCCTCTAATGGTTGTTTTCTTATTAAAAGTAAAAAAAACTGACTAGTGTAGAGTTTCTCAGTTCTTCGGTTTGTTCTGTCAACAGCAGTTCTCTCTCTTGCCACACTCTCACTCACTCTCTTCTCACTTGTGTCCAGTCCACTTGATTCAGGACCCCAGTCTGAACAAAATTGAAACATTTTAGCATTTAATGGTAAAGCTGTAAACATTAATTTGGCGTTTCATACTTTTTCTTACGCTTTTTAGCTTTTTAATCACATGTCCATGTCTTTTTTGTTTTTAGCCGTAGTGGTTTCCGTGGTTGAGGCTTTATGTATTTAGGTCATGTTCGCCGAAATGTCTACTATTATAGCCTAACATTGGAAGCTATATGTGATTTTAAAATCAACAGCAAGGAAATATTTTTGTAATTTGAATTAAGAAGAGCGTATACTGCCATGTGAACGGTTTTCGTGCTAAGATACCTGATAAACTTAGTCAAAAAGTATAATACTTCATGCACATTGTGAAGCACATTCTTTCTACGAGACGTGTCATGCATACACCCTAAATCTACAAAAGATGATAGAGTAGGAAATTGAATGTAGTTTTTTTATGTATGCTCAGCTCTGATTTGTTTTTGTTTTCAATTGATCATCACTACCATCTGTAGGTTGCTCCAGTCCCTTTGCCGCGTGTGAACTGAACAGTCCCCGGTCCCATTGCGGACGTCTAACAGCTCCTACCCCTCCCACTCCCACTCCCACGTCTTGAATGTACGGGTCTGCGTCTGTAGCAGCGTTATTGTTGTTATGGTCAACGCTTCTTTTGTAGTTACTGTAGTTTGTGTTGTGAATTGAGTAGAGTGAATAACTTCTGCGGTGTTCCGAACGAGGGCTGAAGTCACTTCCAATTAGCAAACTGGCCCCAGGAGTGTTGGGAATTGAAGAGCGAGATGAGAGAACATCTTTTCGATTTGGTCTGGATTCTGAAACAAAACAGATGGAATAACAATGACCTGTCAAATATTCAAAATAAAACACTGACATTTTTGAACCCCTTCTGTGATCAGTTTCAAAGTTAAAAAGGCCTCATTTTTTGCGGCCACGTGAATAAGTAGCAAAAAATGTAGTGCATGAAAATCTCCAAATTTTTTCGCTTTTTGGGAATTTCATGACAGAAGTATTTCATCAATACTTCACTTCAATATTGGCACATGGAAAACATTTCAATCAACATATTCGTCTATGAGAAAATTAAAGAAAATTAGCTATTAGATAATTTTGATCCATTTTCAAAGTGGCAAAAAAATCGCGCTTGTAAAAAGCAATATTTTAATTTTCCAAAAAATCCAGTAAAACTGCAAATTTGTGCAATTATGCAAAAAGGCATAAAACCTCAAATGACAGAACTTTTGCAGACGATACAGAGATGAGAGGACTGGCAACAAATTGGCGGCAATTAAGGTTTTGTTTTTATCAACCATAATTGAACATCTAGCGATGTAGTTCTTCTTGCAGATTATATGACCATTTTTCATCAGGTCAAAACTCAGAAAGAAAAAACTCTTTTTGAAGTCAATCTTTTGTAATAAGAGTGAGGGTGTCAGGTTAACAAACTTATTTTGAAACCAAAAAAATGTAAACGTTTTTCTTTTGGGAGAACATTCAACTCCTCTAAAATCTGCTGGAGAGGAGAATTTATTGATACAATTGATTACTTTTCATATTTAGGGGTCACTGAAGTAAAAATCCATTCAGACGTCTTGTTGATTGGGTCTGTCACAAATCAGCAAAGTTCAATGGAATCAAGTATCAAACGCGAAAAACCAGTTATTCAATACAGACTTCTCGTGTATAGCAACTGCTCAAAAATTCAAGTGAGAAAAGAGCAGCGCAAAAACGCATTGGTTGAACCATATTTTGTTGTCAGAAAGCCAAAACTAACAGAGACACTATGGAGACACTACGATTTTTTAGCTGTACAATGTCTGATCATCTTACAAATAACCCGTGAAACCATACAACAAATAGGTAACAAATCTCTTTTCAAATTTTCAGTTGAACAAAACAAAAGCAAGTGTCAGCAAAACAAGATAATAGAAAATTTGATGAACATTTTTGCCGATTGTTGGGTTATGAGTTTTCGCAAGCGGAAAAAAAACGTTTTTAACTAAGTAGAAAAATTAATTTCTCAAAATGAGAGAATAACAAGAATGATATTTTACAGTAGAATTTAGAGATTTACAGGAGAGATTTGATAATTAGATCAAGATGATGATTTGATTTTGGGGATAAAAAAAGGCTCAAAAATCAGCTGTATATACACCCACTATCAGTGCGCGAAAGTCAAGATACAAAACTAATCTTAGCATCATGATTTACAGTGGGGGTCGCAAGGTTTACCCAATATGGTTTGCTTCTGCAAGTTTCCCAGAAATCATTTGCCGGGGGTACCATAGATGGTATGTATTTACACTTTTCAAAGAATTCGTTCACATTTCCGGTGATATTATGATCATTCAATACATACTGGGAAGATTTTACATCAAATAATCTCACTATATTTTTAGTTATCTAGATTCACCAATTTTAACCGAATATTGATTCTAAGCACCATTTCTTGACGTTTCATTTATATAAATTCTGTGATCAAAATCAGTTTGCTCTTTTCTTTGTAATCTGGTAAGTTAAACTTTCTTTCTAATTCTCACTAAGTTCAAGACCATAGTTTGATCGATATTCTAACACCCCCACTCAGACTTGAGCTGATTGCGTAGAGTTTGTTCCCATCAAAACAGTTCTGAAAGTTTCTATATTCGATACGGGTAAAGATTTCGGGAAGGGTTCGGCTGCCATTTTGTCAGTAGGAACGTAATGAAATGAAATAGTCCCATCTTCTGTCTTGTCCCGAATGAAGTGAAATTTTGTCTCAATGTCTTGGCTCCTCTTGTGCATGACTGGTTTTTGGCACAGTTTGATGCAACTCTGCTTGTCCCCTCCAATTGCTATTGGATGTTTCTGTTTGATGCCAAAATCCCCCAGAAGTTGTTTCAGACAAAATGCTTCTCGAACTGCTGCTGCCATGCCCTGATATTCTGCTTCTGATGAAGAAAGAACAAATGTGGCCTGCTTCTTGACAGCCCAGCTGAGTGCTGCGCCACGTCCGTTGAGCATGAAGTAGTAGCCCGTCGTTGATTTTCTGTCGTTCACGTCACCAGACCAGTCTTCATCACTTTCCCCCACTAAATCATAACTAGTTTCTTTTGTGTAAGTAAGTTTTAAACTTTTTGAACCTTGAAGATGTCAAGGAAGTCGTTTTCCGCACATCCAGTGTTGATTGGCAGGTGCATTTATTTGTCTGGACAGAATGTTGACTGTGAACATGACGTCTGGCTTCGTCTATTTTGCCAAATACAGAAGTGATCCAACCAAGCTTCTGTAGACCCACAGACCCAGTTCTTAGTCACCGTTCTGTGCTGTCTGAAGTTTCAAATTCAAACCAGCTGGCGTTCCTGGGGGTTTGCATTGATCTATTTGAAACCGCTCAAGCATTGTTTCCGTGTAGCGTTATTGGGCGACGTTATTGGTGGCTTTGCCCTCTTCTCCTCTGATTTTTAAACCCAGAAACCAGTGTAATCTTCCGTTGTCTTCCGTGTGAAAAGTTGCCTTCAGTGCCTATTTGACATCGGAGATCACTGTCATTTTTCTTGATGCTACTATGATGTCGTCAACCCAGACCAAGATGTGACCCTCTGTCTCTGCTCTTGCGAACAAGCAATGGTCATTCCTGCTTCTGGTGAAACTTTTTCTGGTGTCTCAGTAGGAAGTTTGCCAGTTCCTCATACCAGTTGTTAGCTGCCTGTTCCAAACCATAAATTGAATTATTAAGTCGGCATACTAACTTCTCTCCATCTGATCCTGGTTTTACAATTTCCTGTGGTTGTTCCAGATACACTTCTTTTTATTGGTGAGTGCAGGAAAACCGCCGTGACATCAAACTGGTGCCTCACATGGCCCTGCTTCGCTGATAGTTAACGTAGAATCCTGAACTTCTCTGGCTTACAGACAGGCGCAAAAGTCTCAAAGTAGACTAGTCCTTCCACCTGTTTGAAACCTTTTGCAACATAGCGAGCTTTGTATTTGTCCACTTGAACACTGGGTCCCAATTTCACTTTGTAGACTCATTTGCCCTGTATGACGTCCCTGTCTGTAGGTGGTCTCACTAGGTTCCAAGTCTCGTTGTCCTGGGGTGCCTTTACCTTGTCCTTCATTGCCCGGTGCCACTGGTCACAATCGTCACCATGTTTGGCTTCGTAGACTGTTTTGTTTTCCACCTTGTCAACCTCGGTCACAACAAGATGGGCCCTGACTTCTCCAACGAAATGCGCAGCGTTCCTTGCTCGTTTCCCTCGTCTGGGCTCTGCCCTGTCCGCCTGCTCCAGTGCCTCTTCAGAGAAGCCAACTGTCTCTGACTGTGAGAAGTCTTCTGTGTCACTGTCTTCCAGTGACTCCGAGTCTCTGAGACTCCCTCTTGTTGCAGTACATTCTTCATCTAGTGCTGTTTCCTCAACATCCGAGGCATCTAGTCTCGGTGTCATTTCTTTAGAGTTCACGCTCTCTGCGTCATGCCACTCCTCCTTTATTGCAGTAGATGTGCCCTGCTCCTGTTTGTCTCCATCGTCCTGATGACCATCATCTGGGTGCCAGATCCCCAGTTGCTGTGACCCCTCATCTAGTAGGTCGGGCGTCTCTGTGTTGACATGGATTGAGCCCACTTCGGACTCCTTGATGATCACATCTCGAACTGCCACCACTTTTCGTGTGTTGGGTACATTCACCAGGGATCTGTTGTCTCCTTCAGTGTAACCCACAAACTTTCCTTCCAGTGCGTGCCGTGGTTTCAATTTTGCTGATATCTCTGTCCCTCTTCCTCATGAAGACTGTGCGACCACAAATAGATAATTTACTAATTCAAAGCTTAGGTTTTATACCTCGCATCAACTCTGCTGGGCATTTTTCTTCTCCTTGTCTAACAACCAAGTTACGGATTCTTGTTGTGTGGAGAATTGCTGCTCGCCACATCATCTTGGGAAGACCCGAGTTTAATGAGCAAGCATCTTGCCATCTCCAGCAGTGTCCTGTTGCAGCTTTCAGCTAACCCTTTCTGTTGTGGCGTCTCTGGTATGGTCTCTTCCTGTACAATGCCTGTATCTAAACAGTACATCATGAACTGCTCTGCGAGAAACTCATTCGCATTGTCTTGTCTCAGCTTCTTGGGCGTCCCCACACTGAGAGCAAACTTCATCAGGCTGGCTAGTGCTTCACTCTTTGTCTCAAGCAATTACATAAACACAAACTTCGTGTACTGATATGCAAGCACAATGCAGAAATTGAACCCTGACAAGTACTCTGAAAAGTACCATCACGTCTGTGAACACTCTCTCCAGCTTCTCTTTGGCTTGGGTCTCTGCCACTCTTGGTACTGGAGTCTTTGTAATCTTGGCCAATGCGCACAGATTGCATACATCATAGAGTTCCCACAGTGTCTCTGGTGCATTCCTGGCCACATTTGCTTGATTCAAATGACCCAATTGTCTGTGCCACCTCCTTGCACTGTCAAGTTTCACGCCATTAGAACTCATCTTGAATTCTAGAACGCTGCAGGGTAAGTAAAACAAATTATTTTCTTGTGTTAGTTTTACCCGAGTTCCCTTCTGGCGTTTCATGCACCTATTTCTTTTCTCGAAAGTGAAGCGATGTCCCCACTCCGTGTTTCTTGAGAATGATAAGAGGTTTGAAGAATAGTCCGGCACACAGAAAAAATTTTTGAGTTCGCATTAGAATTCCCCTTTGATTGAGGGTATGCTGATCCTCACACAGCCTCTGCCCACCACTCTGGAGGCCTCTCCGTTGGGATATCTGACCACTGATTGAATGGGCACAAAGTCCAGGAACGTATCGATGTTCGTCACTATGTGATCTGTACAACCACTGTCCACTAGCATGCCTGCTGTCTTCCTCTGGGTAAGAGCTGCCCAGTATTCCCCGTCTGGTGAAGCCAATGTTGGACCCATTGCCTCTGACTCAAGTTTGCCTCCATGTCTCTGTCTCTTGCATGCCCTGTCTAGGTGACCTTTCTCACCACACTTGCTGCATTGTGCTATCTCCTTCCTCCTGCAGTCCCTAGCAAAGAGTCCAGAGATCCCACATAAAGAGCAGTTTCCTTTATTGGATCCCTTTTTGGAGTCACGCTTCACTGCCAGTGCCACTGAACCACTTTGTCCCTTGTGCCTCTGTGCTGTGCTCTCATGGAAGTTCTGCAGCCCTTTTCTCAACTCTGTGAAGTTCGTTGCCGGGTTAAAGTTTTCCTGTATAACAAAACTTCCATACCTCATTGGCAGACCATTGAGGACCAAGGCGTTGAAGAGGGTCTCTGAGACTTCTTACCCTGCTCCTTGTAGACTTGTGAGCGACACCTGTCCTCTGATGAAGAAGCTATCCAAATCCTCAGCATCCTCGAACTGCAGTCGAGCAAGCTGTGCCACCAAAGTCACCAATGTCGGCGTCTCCACACTCTGAAATCTCTCTTGCAAAAGCTTCCAGGCCTTTGCTCCATCTCCGATGCCGTCATCTCCCACACAGTCATGTCTCATCAGCATGGGGATTTTTGCATTTAGAGTCAGTGCCAGATGAGATGGCATCACTTATTGTTCCGTTTCTCCTTGACGTCTGCAACTTCCTTCTCATATGCATCCTTCAGCACCTTGTGGATCTTCTTTTCATCATTACTCGCCCCATTGGCTAGTGGTGCAGGCTCATTGGTTTGCTCCTCTGTCCCAAGTAGTGATTTGTAGAGTCCCATCGTCTGCATCATTGCCACAAATCTTGTGTTTCAGATTGGAAAGTACTGTGCCTTTCCTGTGTAGGTCAGCAGCTTCACATTCTGTTGATCCATTGTATTTTGAGCATGCAAAACAGTTGTGAAAAGAAAAGGTACTAAGCAGAAAAGGATTATGACTCTCAACAACAAATTAGTTTCGTTTTAGAAATCAGTTTTAAGACTTAGAAAATTGCTGGGCCCATAACCTGTTGGGTTATGGGTTTTCGCAAGCGGAATAAAAAGCTTTTTTGACTCAGTCAAAAAAATAATTTCTCAAAATGAGAGAATAACAAGAATGATATTTTACAGTAGAATTTAGAGATTTACAGGAGAGATCTGTTAATTAGATCAAGATGTTGATTTGATTTTGGGGATTAAAAAAGGCTCAAAAATCAGCTGTATATATACCCAGTATCAGTGCGCGAAAGTCAAGATACAAAACTAATCTTAGCACCAAGATTTACAGTGAGTGTCGCAAGGTTTACCCAAAATGGTGTACTTCTGCAAATTTCTCAGAAATCAGTCGCAGGGAGTACCATAGATGGTATGCTTTTACATTTTTCTAAGAATTCGTTCACTTTTCCGGGGATTTTGTAATCATTCTATACACGCTGGGAAGATTTTACATCAAATAATTTTACTTTAAAATTAGTTATCTAGATTCACCATTTTAAACCGAATATTGATTCTAAGCACCATTTCTTGACGATTCATATATATATATATATATATATATATATATATATATATATATAAATTTTGTGATCAAAAATCAGTTTGCTCTTGTCTTTGTAACCTGGTAAGTTAAACTTTCTTTCTAATTCTCACTAAGTTCAAGTCTATAGTTTGATCGATATTCTAACACCGATCTTCAACAAACTTCGTAAAGTGTTTGAGAACCAAAATACTGCACGTGTACAATTATCTCACAGAATAAGTGTCTGATTACCAAAGACTTAAGCAAACTAACAAAAAAGATCTACAGGATTATCTGTATCAAGTTTTCGCTGTATACTTAGATAACCAAAAAACTTGATTTGTTGTCTTTTTTATATTATAGTAATGATTGAATCCACATTTGCATGGTCGTGCATATTTGAGGGACCTGCAATAGGCTTTTTCGAAGGAGTTTGAACAGCTAGTTTGAAATCCTTTTGTAGTTTTCAATTTCCTATGTGCTCCATGTTTCCTTATTTTCTTTTTTTCTTCATTTATTTAGATAATATGGCACTTATCATCACTAAAAGGAATTAATTCATTCTCAAGTCCCCTTTTTTTCTAAAAAGGGGACTTGAGACTAAACTTGCAAATCAAAACTAATTGAAAATTACTGCCTTGGAGCAAAAACAGATAGGATGAAATCTCAGTTTGAAAAAAAATTCTTGTCCGTTTTGTTCATTGTTTCTCAAAACTATGAAACAAATTATTTTTTCTAATCATAGCGAGCCATTTGACAGATATGAATTAAAATCAGCATCTTTTTAGTGGTGCCGGCTTTACAATTTTGCATGGATCTTGCTCAGCGATGATCAGTGACCTGAGTTTGATGATCGCCGTCTAATTCTAAATTGGTAAGTATCAAAATGTTAGAAAATAACGCTATTTTTGATGTCTTTTTCTTATTGTATCTAAGTACGTATCGAAACTATTGTCCCCGTAAAAGTTTGGATGTCACAGTTCCTGAGGTAAAAATAACAATAATTACAAAATTTTCTGTTCTGTAAAAAATATTTGGCATTCTTTCTGGTAACTACGCGAAATGCCAATAACAACCACAAAGATCATACTGGAAAATCTCAAAAAGTCAGGTTTTAACTTGACTTCAGAAGATTTTCCGACAGTTTTTTTAACTATTTCAGCTTAACCAACAGCAAAAAAGCAGCCAGGTAACCAGGACAAAAAGGTAAATGTAAACTCAAAATCTTGCAAGATTCTTGCAAGATAGATTTTAAATCTTGCAAGAATCTTGCAAGATGGATTCAATTCTTGCAAGAATCTTGCAAGCAAAATGGAAGAACTATGCATTCCCTTGCAAGATTTCTTGCAAGATTCTTGCAAGATTTTAAATTTATCAATCACCAGGGTAACCTAGCAGTTAACAAAATATAAACTGTAGCTCATTTGTGTTGACAGAACTCAGTTTTTAGAAACAGTTTTGTTCATCATTTTTTCTTTGTCTGGCAACTAAAAATCACAGACTTTTTTAACAACTAATTATTCTACAAAAGTCATTTGAAATTTAAATGAGGAAAAATCAAGAACTCAGCAAAAAAAATTCAGCGGCTCGATCTGAATTCTGGCCGCTGTGTTTTTCTTTGTCATTTTCTGCTACTTTTATTAAGTTCTTTGTTATGATCCCGTTTATTCTACTTTTATAATTGACCAACCTTGATAAGCTTTTGAAGACACAGAACGAGCTGTCAATGATCTGCGGGTTCTTGTCACTGGACTCCCCTCTCCTTTTCCAGACACAATCAGCAGTTCATTCAACCTCCCTTCAAAGGTGTGAACAGTCTTCCTACGTTTCGTGTTTCTGGAACTCTCACGAAAAGACAAAAGAGGTCTGTGTCTGTGGAATTCCCTCTCGTCCTCTGACGACGAATCGGAATCAGAATCGGAATCGGATATTGGAATCGGGAAGCCAGTAGTGAAACGTCTGATATTGTTTTCTGTTTCCCCGTATCATAATTTTGTTTTAATTTTTCAGCTGCGAATGAAAAAACAATGAAACGAGGTTCCCAAATTTTGATATTAAAAGAACTATTCCTCGAATTAGATATCGAATGGTCTGTTCCCTATCAGACTCTTGATGCGACGTCGTTATAAGAACCTTCTAGATCTTTGAGTGTGTTTCAAGAAAGAAAGTTCATTAAAAATATTTCACGAAAAATTGTTTAGGTGTGATTTTGGTTGTTTTAAGCGATCTTATGATTCTGTCAGCATTTTAAAGATTTTTCTTGCCTTGGCAAAGTCCATCAATTTCTGTAGTTCAAAAACACGCAAAAATGTTTGCTGACAAAGGATCGACAACCTATAATGGGGAACCAGAACTGAGATTGGACCTTCTGCCTAATCGTCCAGTAGTATCAGGTCTGTCTGTTAATTTTGTCGCAAGAGAGCTACTTTTGGACCTCCGCAGTTTTAGAGACCAGCCGATTCCTTCACGTGGTGTTTGGAAAGCACTTGATGGTGTTTTTAATTGACTCAAGTCTTCAAAAATCTCTCCAAAGCTGGTTCCGACCATTTTATGGTCAGGGTGGTTCTCAAAATGAATATGTCGATTGTTATGTGGCATCAATTCAATTTGTTGAGCTTCTATGGTTTCTGTGAAAAAGTTAGAGAACATGCAAAAACTCAAGAGGAGTTATGGAAGTCTACAGGTTGAATTGAGAACTCAGAGAAACATGCACACACTAAGTTAAGTTCAAACGGAGAAGCTAAATTGATTATATCACTATAAATAAGTTCTCTACTAAGCAAAAAATTTATCAAGAATTTTCATCTAAAAAAGTGCTCCATGCAACTCACAATTACTTTCAAATAGAGATGTTAAGTTGATGTTAACACTCTAAATGAGTCTCAAAGCAAATAGGAATCGATTCTATGCCCCCCAAGCTTAGGCGTATAACTTTTGCATATAACTTGTTTTTCCATTGTAGCCTGCTATCAATTAATACATAATTTTTAAGATGGGGGCATAAAACACCAGGGGAAAAAGAAGAGATTCGAAAACTTTGTTTCATGCATATCGGCTGTTTATATTCACTCCTTTTTTACCTGAAGTGTGACTTCTGTTGAAAGTGGAATCACTTTTATTGTGATACAGTTGGATTAGGGTGCTGTGTCTGGAGGTGGCAAAGGTGGATCCTCTCCGTGGGTGGAGCGGGGGAATCCTTAAAACACCACCTTCCACTTCACCCCCTTCTTTCACCAAATTATCATTTTGTCCCTTGACTCCTGCTTGTAGACAATCCGTGATTGCCTCTCGGTTTTTGACTGGAGGCTGCTGAGCTTTTCTGACGCCCAGGAGTTGTTGTGAAGTTGGGTAACTTTCTTGGACGGGGTGCGGGGAGGGCGATAGTCCCTCGGTGTATATATAACTGGGTGAAGATGATTCGTTACCCAGGAACATTTCTCGGTTAGGAGTTGTACGGTGGATCACTAAAATATCAGTCATTTAGTGTATGTTATCCAAGTTGATATGCCAGTTCAAAATGACCTAGGATTAGACCATGTCCACGTCATCCTGCGCTCGAAGTTTTGTTTTTTTTGCAAACAATTTAAGACCTCAAACATGGGTGCATCTGCTTATAACTCCCTTATATATAGGACAGGTCAGATCCCGAATAAAACCAAATATTGTTTTTTTAATGGCGAACTTATAAAACCCGATCCAAGCTGCCGTTACCTTGGTATACAAATTTATGCAAACTTATCGTTTGGAAATCACCTGAATTCAGTTATGAGTAAAATGGCAACTGCAATTCGCGCATTGTATTTTGTGAGGATTGATCTCCCTCGAAGGGATATTTTCAAGCAAACTTTAACTACTAGAAATATACAGTAACAAAAATCGCCAAAATAACTATACAATAAATAGCTGCTATTTACCCAGGATGTATGAGAGCTGTCGTAATCATTTTAGACGCTCAATTGTTCTCCTCAAAAATTAGGTTAGTAAAACTACAAACTTCTTGGGGAACATTTGAAAACTTCAAAAGTGTAGTTTGCCACCTAAACAATCAGCAGTACTTTAGAAGAAAACAGCTCATACAGAAAAAGAAAAAGGAAAAAAAAGGAGTAACAATTCTCTGATACTGAAAAGCATTCAGTAGATGAATAACTTGTGCACGCGAATTGCACTCTAACTATAATTTTAAACGCGTTCTAAATGGTTTCCTTTCAATAAAATTTTAAAAAATACTTCGCAATAAACAAATAAACCTTCTTAATACGAAGATAGCGCTATATATAAGAAGATAAGCAAATAGAATTTCGTTTCAATTGAATTTAAATCAAGCTGAATTCACAAAGCTAATATTAAACTTATTTGACGTAAAATCAATAATTTGGTTGTTCTCACATTGACTCCCAATGGCTCTTCTGACAAGGTTAAGGGAAATAATTGGGTCTCAAAAATCTGGCATGGAATCAACAAGATGACTCATGTTCAATTTTGCGATGCACGGAAGATTCCAACATACGTCCCATGTTTGACAAAATTTTATTTTGAATATTAATTGGAAATTTTTCCGCTCTACGAACTTTCAGGTAAGTTGTTTAGATCAACTATTCTGGAGCAACCTTGTGTACTATTCTTATATACTAAAATAAGATAAGAAAGAAGAATGATCAACTTGATATTACCATACCTGATGCAAAACCTCACTCATTGTCATCAATTTTATACTATAAAACAGTTTTTCTCAAATTAATAAGTTCAGTAAGAGCTACCAATTGCGAAAAAGAATGTAGCTGAAAAATAAAAAAGAGTACTTTGCTAAACGTATCACTCCAATCACTTTTTATCTCTCTCTCTCTCTCTTTCTCTTTCTCTCTTTCTCACTAGATTATTCAAATAAACAAACGGATTCCGGAGAATTTGTTTTTGCAATCTCTTTTTACTCACTTCCAAATAACGTTACAGATTAAATAGAAGTGATCAAAAATAATTTTAGGTGTGACAAACTAAAATTTTTTGCAAGGAGTTAGTTTTTAGTTTGTCCTTACTCCGTATCCCCATTTTTTGAAAAATCTGTGCCATTTGAAAGAAACCAATGGAAAATTTTTACATTAAAAACGTTTTTTCAATAGTTAGGTGACAAACCTACGAAAAATATTAAAGTGAGAAATTTATACTTCCCTAGCTGTGAATATCTCACTTTTTGTATTTTCAAGTATTTCCAACTCAAAGTGCTAATTTCTGTATTTAAATAATTTCAATCGATTTTGTAGAAATTTAACTGAGACCAGCGGAAAAGAACGGAGAAGAGCTCAGAAATAAAAAATTTTCTCCGCCTTTCTATATTTTTCTCGATTAATTACTTTTGATTGAATTGTGGTAGATTTGTTAGTTCTTTGAAGTGCTATTCGTTCTTATTCAACCTGAACCATTAACTAACGGAAAATATGTTTTATTTCTTGAAGTAGTTTTTTTCTTTTAAAACATTTCTTTTTTAATACAAAACACACCCACTTCTTTTACTTTAAATGAAAGTGAAACAATGCGACTCGGTTATGTGCAATAATGTGCAACTGCACATAAGGTTCCGACCCCGTTCATGCACAATTTCGGCATGATCGTCTACCAAACGAGGAACATAGAAAAACCCAAATTCAAGTATTTTTTTGAAACTGGTGTATGAAAAAAATAGCCTCCAAAGCAAATAACTCAGTGGTGGAGTGAATAATGGCTCATAAGATTGATGAGATGTGCAAATATTCAGAAAGCGAGTTAAGCCGAACAGCAAAATCAAATAATAACTACAGAAATTAATTACATCAAAAACTTCATGTTCGTTTTAATTAACAAAACTTAATAACAAAGTCAAAATAGCGTCAGATAAAACTGATATTAAACAAAATAACTTTTAATTCACCATAAAATATATGACACCACTCAAGAAAAAGGCTGGGTAACAGTAAGACAATGAAGAACAAAAACAGTAAAATTGTAAAGTTCGCTTAATTTTTTTTAAAACAATTAATTTCAAGGTAATGAAATCATTAGAAATCAACTATAATACCCCATAGGTGTACAAATACCAATATTTCTATGGAAGGAATTATGAACTTCCGGCGTTCAATTTTTTATCCGGTTACAAAATAGCAACAAATAGACAACAAACAAAAAGTCAGTTAAAACTTGGCAGAAAATGCTTTCGAAACCGTGAAGCTATACTATGGCCATCAAAAAATGTTCGACTGCACTTTCTGCAAGCACCAATAAGGTATTATGTAACTTTTCTTTAATGAAGCTATGTAACAAGCAGATGAAAATGAAAAGAAATATGCAAATATGCAAAATTAAGTAACACTTTAATTCTATTTCGAAAACAATACATCCCAAGAGATGAACGCCATTAATTACAGACAGAAATAATTAAATAGGTCCATTTATTCCTCCAAAGCAAGCCCCTAAGAATTAAAATTACCCAGAATATGTCTTACGTCTACAAAAAGAACGTCAAAGAAGACAAAAATCAACAAATTAATTTACTTTTTTCCGTGTCGAAGCCAGTAAAGTCAACAAATTCTTTAAAAATTTTAGATTTTGTGGCAACAATCCCTTTTCAGACTTTCCTTTGACAACAATAATGTATAATTGGCTTGTGCTTATTGAAACTAGATAACAAAGAGACAATAAAAGGAGCAAATTTGCGAAGTTAAAAAGTGTTTTTTTTTCAATTTGTAAAACAATTGTTTTCAGAGTCATGAAAGCCATCTGCTATCTACTAATATCAGAATATCGGATCATTTATTTTTCCAAGAAAAGCCAATGAAACCAGGTCATTGTACTGGAATTTTCATACGACTAAAAAGACAAGGTAAAAAGGACAGTTAAAGACAAAATTTAAAAAATTCAATTAAATTCTTCGAGAAAGTAGTAACGAAGCCGTTAAACTCATAATCTATGTCGTCCAGGATTTTTTATCATCAATTGTGCTTTTTTTGAAAACCAATAATCTGATATACGATCTGGCAATAATGTGATAATGTGACAAAGCTAGAAAACGTGAAAAATGGGCAAATACCTAAAAATTTTAAAAATAAGTGAATTCTAGTAATATCAAAGCCAGAAAACCATAACTTAAGGCGTAAAACCTCAAAAAAGATTGAAATTGATCTCAAAAGAAAGAAAGAAGCATTCTTTCATTCCTGACATTAAGCTACAAGTTGACCAAATTAAGAGAAAAATAGAGGCCAAGTTCAATAAGTCATTATTTATTTATAAATCGAATAATTTTAAAAGTCAAAACAACCTTAAATTTTCAAGTAATCGTCTAGATACAACAATTTGGAGCTATTTAGGAATCCAATTGGACCTATCATTAGTGAGTTTTGGTTTGGAATGTTCTGTTATTTAATTAATGTAGAAGAGATCAAATTTTTATAAAAAAGACCGACTGATTACAATCTGAAATATTTTTGGATTATATCAGTCCAAGGTTGATTCATAACTATCCCTGCTAATGTTGTTTGTCCATTAGGAACACTTAATTATTCGAATGTTCTAGATTTTGAGATTTTGTTAGTTAAAAACTCAAAAATAGATGCTGCGTTCTTGATTACCAACGAATGAATTTAACAAGAAACGGTAAAATTTCAATTACATAGCACTCTCAACGAAATTTGAAGAAGAGAAAGTCCTATTTTGAGTCTTAAAAGATCGTGTTAGTGGTGTTTGCGTCTGTACTTTCGGTAAAATTAATCAAGCTGGACTAAAGAAACTTATTTTGTGCTGTTTTTCATGAAAAAAAGCTGTTTTCATGCTAAAACTTGTTGTAGCAAAAAAATCTACTACATTTTTGTTATTCTGTGCAGTCACTTATGTTTTTTCCAGAATAAACATTCTAACCTTCAATACAACACGGCAATAGTATACTTCATGAACGTATGATCCTGAACAGTGAAATTCGACAAAAGACGTTTCTGTTTTAAAAAGATAGGGAAAAATGTGGCCCAAAGAAGCTTTGCTAAGCTATCAAAAATTTTTCATGCCAGGCTTTAATTACGGAAATCTAAGCGAAGCTTTTCACATAAACATGAAAAGCAAATGATTTCTGTTTCCCAAAACAAACTTATACATACACCCCTCCCTTCAATTACTCTGGTCATAAGAAATTGTTTGCTTTCACGCAAGTAAACAATTAAGCACAGTGGACTTTACTTTATAAAACTTTTCTGATAAACAATAAGATGCGAGGATGAATATAATTGCCATCCACGCTAAGGTCATTTCTGATTCAATCTAACACAAAAATTATTTGTATGAACTTTCATTGTCCATTCAGAATCGAAATCAATCTTTGTATTACTCTCGGGACCAAATTTTGGCCAATTTATAAAAGCTGAGGCAAAAAAAATCATTTTTTTTAAAAAAAAATTTATGTTTACATGTTTTTGGCTGCCGCTCCCACAGAAAGAGATCACTGGGTAATTTTTTCTAAATATTTTTGAGAGTACGTCAAAAAACAATACATTATACTGAGACGGAAGAATAAAAACGTTCTCTGTATATTTTTCAAAGTGCTTTTCTTGGCATCGAAAATAGATAAATGTACTTGGGGCTACTTTTCGCATTTTTGCATACACAGGTTGAGGTCCCAGACGGAAAGTCGATATGTCCAGACCGTCCCAGACGGAAAGTGCCTATGTCCAGACCGTCCCAGACGGAAAGTGCCTATGTCCAGACTTTCGTGCGTTCATGTCCAGACTTTCGTGCGTTCACCAGACTTTCGTGCGTTCATGTCCAGACTTTCGTGCGTTCACCAGACTTTCGTGCGTTCATGTCCAGACTTTCGTGCGTTCACCAGACTTTCGTGCGTTCATGCCCAGACTTTCGTGCGTTCACCAGACTTTCGTGCGTTCATGTCCAGACTTTCGTGCGTTCACCAGACTTTCGTGCGTTCATGCCCAGACTTTCGTGCGTTCACCAGACTTTCGTGCGTTCATGTCCAGACTTTCGTGCGTTCATGTCCAGATTTTCGTGCGTTCACCAGACTTTCGTGCGTTCATGTCCAGACTTTCGTGCGTTCACCAAACTTTCGTGCGTTCATGTCCAGACTTTCGTGCGTTCATGTCCAGACTTTCGTGCGTTCACCAGACTTTCGTGCGTTCATGTCCAGACTTTCGTGCGTTCATGTCCAGACTTTCGTGCGTTCACCAGACTTTCGTGCGTTCACCAGACTATTCGTGCGTTCATGATCAGACTTTCGTGCGTTCACCAGACTATTCGTGCGTTCATGTCCAGACTTTCGTGCGTTTTTCCTTGTTTCCAGACCATGTAAATTTGAACGCACGACACCCCCGTCCTGCGTTCATCTGGGTCTGGACATATCGACTTTCCGTCTGGGACCTCAACCTGGGTAGTACCTCAAAATAGGTCGACTAATTTTTTTTTAAACATTTTTCAGAAGCATTCCGAAGTACTTGCTGTTTTGTTGTTGATATGGAAAAAAAAAAGAAATAAACTTTCTCAATTCAATACTGGTGTTTGCAGATTGATCTGCAATTTCCAACAGAGAGTTGAGAGAGCAAAACATGGAGGCTTTTGAATCTAGTTTCTCGCTTTGAAACAGATTGTTGCTTCTCACAATTATTTTCTTGTATCAGAACTTGGCAAGTCAAAATCATTCTGAGCTAAAACTATATTTACCATTTGATCATCGACAATCCATGCATGACATTTTATGATTACCGTGAATCATATATAAACCTGTATCGCTACCGTGAGTCATATATTAATTTCAAGGAAACATGTGACCACTCAACATGGGTTATTTGGTTTTTGGTTGCGTTTAGAGTCAGTTCAAATTTTTATGTTTCTTCCAGTATTCTTAAAACTTGTGCCTTGGGGATTATTAACTTTAGTATTATTACCGGTAATCACTTGTTTGAAATAAAAGAAAATTTCATGATGACCCGGGTTTTATTTACCAACCTGCCATTGTATGTCTTCGTGCGCTTTGCTTGCTATCACTTCTACTCCAACTGCTGGTCACTCGATTCCCATTTTCATCAATCTCCTCAATTGAAGTAACAGGAAGCATCCTCAGTCTATTCCCAACATTGTCACCTTCCCCAGTCCCACCCAGTGTCCTCTGGTTGAACGGGAGGTGCCGGTATGGGTGGTTGAACAAATGTTGGTTTTTGTGTCGGCGATTCGGAGGCTGAAATTGGTCGTTTGGCCCGTGGTGTTGTTGTCTAGCTTCTAGTGCACTTTGAGGCATCCGGTATCCGCTGCCAACGGAGACGAATTTCTCCTTGTGCCAGCTAAAACAGATTCAAGTAATAAAGAACAATTGAACTAATGCAAAAATGACACAATGGTTGTAAAAGGCATAAAATAACGCCAATATATTACGAGACTTGACAAAGTAGCACCAAATAATTGACCAAACAAGGGAAGCTTAATCTACAAAACATGAAAGCTCAAGATAGGAAAGACGGGAACAAACAAAGAAGCATAAATTAAGCGGCAGATTAATTGCACAATAATCCTTCTTTTTAGTTTTGAATGTTGGTGCTTTTTAATGTTAACAACTTTTTAAAACTGACTATCATTTTGAGAGAACAATCTGCAATTCAGATAGAATAAAAATTATTGAGTGATAACTCCGCAAATCAAAAAGTTAAAATAACGATTATTACGAATGAGAGACTATTCTGCAATTACCTCTCAACTATTTCTTTTATTATTCTAAACATATTTTTTTTTTTTGGAATTTTTAGTTATGTCAGATGATGTCTTCTAATTTAAGTCAATAATGAGTTCCAATTAAAGTCAAATTAAAAAAGAATAAGTCGAATTTGTTGATTGTATCGAGGAGTTTAAGTAAGAGTTTACGAAAATGATAACATAAAATGGGGAAAACACTTCCCTCAGTGGTATAAAAATATGTACCAGAATGTTAAATCTAGTATAAATTTCTCTCTTCGCAAAAAATTTCGGTAGCTTTATCTTAATTGTCTTATATTCGCTTCCTTTCAAAGTGGATTCAAATTTTGTTAAATGCCCGTACAGCCAAACGTAAATGCTTTTCACTTTTGTTTAATCATATTTGTCATTTTGAGGCTTTTAATTGCTTTGTGAAAACCGTTTTCACAAAATTTAAGTGCTTTTCAAATTGAGCGTAAATCGGCGGTGGAAAACGCCAGCCACTTTCCTTGTAAGTAGTTTTTCGGTACCGGTAGACGCCCTTAATGATTAGTCTATTACTCTTTAGAACCGTGTCCGGACAAAACAGTCCCAGACAAAACAGTCCCAGACAAAACAGTCCCAAATTGCAAAAAATTCCCAGACAAAACAGTCCCAGACAAAATAGTCCCAAGAAACCAGACAAAACAGTCCCAGACAAAATAGTCCCAAATAAAATGTACCTAATGCCCTTATACCCAATGTACTTTGAAATGTTCGTTCAATAATCCGACAACAAATTAGCAGTCGCTATTACCCGTATGTTTTAACATACTTAATGGCCATGGTCATGCCTCAGCGGCCCGTGGGACTTGATATGAAAATATCACAACCGAACATGGGATTAAATTATCCGCTTGTTAAATCATACGTGTGAGAGCTATTATAATGGCTTTGGGACTATTTTGTCTGGGACTGTTTTGTCTGGTTTCTTGGGACTATTTTGTCTGGGACTGTTTTGTCTGGGAATTTTTTGCTATTTGGGACTGTTTTGTCTGGGACTGTTTTGTCTGGGACTGTTTTGTCTGTTCACCCTTTAGAACAATGATCTGTTAAAAACGACTAATTAGAGCCGAATAAGTGATTTATCCTTTCGCTAGATGCTCAATTTTTCCCATAATAATTGCTTTTTAAAGCAATTAGAATATATCAAAATAAAAAAAACTAATTTCAAGACCGTATTATTAGCGTTAGTTTCAGCGCAATGTTCAAAGTTCAATTTAAAATATGGGCAGCTGATTCGGAGTGAAAATCAACCCCGATATTCAAATTTAAGTTTTAAACGTCACCCTTCTGTCTGGGTTTGGTTGTATCGTTGGTGCACTGCAAACTGATCATCGTCAATATTTTCACTCTGATCGTCTTCATCATCCCAATGCCTGTTCTGATCGGACTCTCTATCAAACTCGACCACCATTGATGTTGGTAGTTTTTATAGTTTTTAAGTGACGGAACCAATACAGATTATAAACTATACGAGGCCACAAAAGTATCAAGTAAAGATTGCTTTGAATGAATTTATAACGCAAAGCAGATATTGAGTATCGAATATACTTTTCAATTGATTTATTACGGCGGTAATCGAGCCGTAGATCTGACGTAAACAGCTTGTATGTTTAAAAAAGTTGTGACTTGTTTTTGAAACGAGTGGTTATAAAAGAGTAGCTTTAATAACATCTCAAAGTAAAGTGTAATATTCTACGTCAGATAGTTTTTTGAGCTATGCATTATCAAATTTGTGAGATATAACAAACATATAAAATTTAACAGTATTGTCGCCGTTTACTCGGTCCATTCAAAATGTAAAAATCATGCTCATTAATATTATATTAGAAAAAAATACAAAATGTAAATGAACAAATTCTCTACTATTTTAACGCCAAAATGTAATGCGCATTGGCATATGCGGTTTTGTCTCAATAGTAACTTTGCGTGATCTAAGTGACTAAAATTTGAACAGATAAAACCCATTTACTAGATTCATTACTAATGGTTGGATTTCGTCTGTTTGTTGATAGCCGCTTCCAATAATTTTTTCTTATTAATAAACACAAACAAATTCAAATAAACACATAAAATGATTCTTTTTGCTCAAATTTGAAGCTACCGCCGACATTTGTACGTGCGCGCGTGTGAAGGAGAGTGCTCGTTTCTCGCACGCAAGTAGTCGATGATTTAATCTCTTCCATCCCGCTGACTTAAAAATAGTGCATTGGTTTCCAAGAATCATCAAGAATCTTAGAATCTTAGTTCAGTCAACTTAAAAGTATAGGCCAATAAAATAATGATATCACTAAGAATGATAATTGTGCTTGATTAAGACGCCCCTAGTTACCGACATTGTTAGAGTTTGCACTCTAGTAAGTAAGTTGTGATCATAAGATGGAGTTTGAAATGATAGCTCAACCTAAGAGAGCATGGTAAGACTCTCGCAGTGTAAACCATTTGGCTCTGTTATACTCAATTGCGATGGATGAATCCAATTGAGTTGCGAATGTTCGATTACAAATCGAAGTGGGCAATTGCGCCGCAATTGGCGAGCTACTTATTTATATCTGAGTTGTTAATATCTAGAATGGTCAATCGCGGTGCGATTGGCACTTGTCCAAAGTGCTGAGTTAAATTGGGAAGCGTTTTGCAAGATTTAAATTAAACTGAATTCTAGAGTTGCAAATGGGAGACTGAGAGTTTTAAGTGATTACAAATTAAGAAAAGGTTTGTTCAACTCAATCACGAACAAGGAAGCAACTTTAAGATTTGTTTATAGTATCAACAAATGAGTTTCCTGCCTATACAGTATGAACGGGCATTACTTTACTAAAAATGGTAGGAAATAAACTTAACTGAAATCAGAACAGCACATGCCCTTCAAATGGAACTAAAAAATGTAATTTGCACTAAATACGGATATGGATATGTGAAGGGTATCCATTGCCGTATGACATTTCCCCCTCTTTGAGAGAAAATAAAGTTAGTAATTAAAACCAGAAATTTACTAATTATTCACCGGTTACTAAATAATAGAATATTAGATAATAAGTAAAATATAAGAATTTATGAAGTTTGATGATGCTTATTCTGTATCAGAATTTTCTTCTTTTTCTACTTGGAGAACGGTCATCTCCCTAAGCAAATTTTGGGGGTCCTCTGTCCAATCCGATGAATTTCTTGTAGAAGTTTCTCCAATGTCCTGTCGCTCATTTTCAGAGTAATCTTCAATGTTCCTAACTTTTTCTACAATAGTTTGAGATGTCTTCTTTTTCAGCGTTCGCTTACTTTTTCTTACCAAAGAGGTGTCCGAGTCAGAGGTATCGCTAATTGTGAGCTGTCTTTTACTCGACTTTCTCAGAATAGGCGTTGGTGGTTTTGATAAAGCCATTTGCGTCGCAGATGGGCCAGGTGCATCAGAGTTGGTCGATTGTGGTGCGTATGGTGAAATTGGACTGAATTGCAGAATTTGCGTTAGATCGGGCCGATTAATAAAAGCTTCGTCATGTTTTGGGTTTCTTTTCGGAATTCTAATTTTCAGGGATCTCGCTACATTACTCGCGGAGGAAATACACGATCTGCCTGATGAGACTACACTAACATCGTCACTGCTTTATGTTTCGCTTTATTTTCTTATCTCCTGTATTTTTTCTTATCAGATCCCGCTTATGTTTGTATATTTTCTGTTCAATGGTCTTCTCGTTTATCTTTTTCGGCCATCTTTCGATATATTGTGATAAATCAGGGTCCCGTTCCGCACGCGTACCGAATTTTCAATGTCAGAATTTCTGACTCGTACCTCCTGTCTGTTCGGTTCCTTAATTACACTAGTTGTAGGGCTCTTTTTGCAAACTGTGCTCCCAGGTGCCAATACTTCGTATAACCCATCCAGGTTTTTCTTTTGTCTTTGGTTCTCGTGGAGTTTTCGAGCCAGCTTTACTTGGATGCTAGGTTCTGAGCAGGGAATTGATCTGGAAATTCCCTCCGATTTAATCAGTCGTTGTTCCCCGTCATTTCGTTTGTCTTGTTCAGCTCTTGCACTAGCACTCGCGGCACAAATGACGCGTTCGATTTCTGTGTCCGAACAGAGGGCCGCATCTGCCCATTGTTCCTCTGACAGGTATGACCGACGCGGAATTGTATCTTCGTCTAAATAATATTTAATTATTGCATTATAATTCAGATTTTTACTATAAGATTTAGTAGTGATATTTTATATAGGTGTGTTACATTTCCTACCAAAGTGTGCCTCAATTGGTTTGGTGTTTATTGTTTTTTGTTTAGATATTCTTAGTCGTTGTATTAATGCTTTAAGTGAATTTTCTAAATCAAATTTTTTACCTAATTGAGATTTCATGCAAGATAATTGACGTTTAATTGTTTGAATAATACGTTCTACTAACACAACTGCTCTGTGATCATTTGCTGGTGCATAGATAGGTGTAATATTATTTTCTGTACAGAATTTTTCAAACTTTTTTCCTGTAAAATATCTAAAATTTCCTGTAAAAATAAAAATTGAACTACAGCACTACAGCACATTATTGAACCAATTAAAAAATCGTTTAAAACTTTTAGATAGCACAAAGTGACAGAAAAACGAGAACATATATATATATATATATATATATATATATATATATATTTATATATATATATATATGTATACATATACATATAAATATATATATATATATATATATATATATATATGTATATATTTAAAAATTTGAGTACATTTGGGCCTGAAGCGTTATTTACTATTTCTGCTGTGGGATATTTTGAATATCTATCTATACTTGTAATGAAATATTTTTCTATGCCTTTTTCGTTCAAAATTTGACCGCCAAAATCTATTTGTATTTCGTCATTTGGTTGACTACATTTTGCAAGAGGTGCCCATTTGCGGTGCGAAATCACTGATTTAAGGTTCTTACCAATTTCCGTGCAGGATTTGCACTCACTGGCTTTTGCCAGTATATCTCTATGTATGTAGGGCCACCAAATATTCTGTGCAAGGGATAGCATGGCAAAACTTCCGGGATGTATTGAATGGATGTCCTCCAATACCGCGTCTTTAATTGCCTTTGGGATGGCTATACGCTCATCCAAACACACACAGCCATGCTTGACACTCAAGTCCCGCCAATACGAAAAGAGATAGGGACTTATCTCTTGCAGTCTGTCTGGATCATTCCGAATGACACAATCCCTAACCTCCTTGACGATTGCATCCTTGCCTGTTAGGATGGCCAGGAACTTCTTGTTGAAGACCTTGTTGAGAGTCTCGGTGAACAATATATCGTCTGTCTCCTCAATCATGCTACCAGTGGGTGTTTCTGTGTTTGATGTAGTGTTTGTTCCTGGCGTAGATTGGGTGGTATCTGAAAACGTCACCTTGCTTTGGTTGGTGTTGATTTGGATCGGGTAGCTTTGGCTTTGGAAATTGTACTAATAGAGTTGACTGAATTATCCAAGATGGAAAATTTGTTTTGTTTATTTATTGTGAAGTTATTTGTGGGTTGAATTTGGGCAAAAAGCGAGTGATTCTTGTGCAAGTGGTATTTGTAATTTGGAATTTTTGTTTTCGCGCTAAATTTAGCGTTATTAGGTGGATTATGTGACTTAATACCATTAATGGTCTTTATTGGGGAAAATTGTTTAGAGTGTTCACATTCTTTACTGTCTGACATTTGCACTTCTTTTGCACCAAATTTGTTAATGGAATGTGAATTATTAATTTTACAGTTATTTGGTGCAAATTGGAATTTTGTAACTTTAAGTGGCATTTGCGATGCAATTGGATGTTTAAAATACGGATTAGATCTAGAAGTAGTAAGTGTTAATTGCGTCGCGAATGGTGTTTTCGGTAGCGAAGGGAGTGATTGCAATGCAAATGCTTTATTGCGTATATGTGAATTAGTTTTTTGTAATGTATGCAGTTGCGGCGCGAATGGCCGTTTTAACTTATGTGAGGGCCATTTTGACTTTAGTATGCTATTGAATTTTTTAGTTGCATTTTGTTTATTGGTAATCAGGTATTTCATAGAATCACGGATTTTTGAGATTGTTGCCACAACAAAGTGCTCGTCATATGCAGATATCTTTTTAGCTCTCGCATATGGATTTTTTGAGATATAGTCGACGAGACCCATTTTTGCACCTGGCATATGATTGTGAAGTTCTATTGTGAAGTTGTACGGAAGTAGTCTATCTATCCATCGTGATAATCGGCTGTTATACGATTTGTTTGATCTGTGCCCTTTGAGTATGGATAGGAGAGCTCTATGGTCTGTTACTACAGTAAAAATTTTTCCCGTACAAATATCATTTAAAGTAGTCAATTGACCAAACTATTCACAATAACTCCAATTCATTAATACTATAGCGTTCCTCTGTTGAGTTGAGGAATCGTGAAGGGAATGCTATTGGTTTCCAACCGTCTGGTGTAATTTGCTCCAATGCGGCTCCCAGTTCAGAACGAGAGGCATCACATTTGACTCTGACATCAAGTTTTGGGTTATAATGGCTATTTTCTGCGCTATTGGCAATTTTTTCTTTAATCAGATTGAAATATTTTGTGTGTCCTTCTGTCCAGATAAACTGATTTTTTGAGAAGTGGTCGAAGTGGGTGGCACAATTGTGCAAGATGTGGTACGAATTTACCAATATAGTTTACTGACCCTAAAAATGATCTAAGGCGCTTTAGTGTCGTTGGTGGTTGTATTGTTAATATTGCTGCAGTTTTACTTTCTAGGGGTGAAATTCCAGTTTGTGTAAACATATAGCCTAACCATTCAATTTCAGTTTTTGCAAAATGGCATTTCTGAAGGTTAATTCTTAGATTATCGTCATCTAGCTTTTTTAAACATTTGAAAACATATGCCAAATGGTCTGCTTCAGTACCGGTACGTCTTGACGATTATGATATCGTCCAAGAAACAATATGTGTTTTGTAGACCTATAAGAGTGTAGTCCATAGCTTTTTGAAATTCTTCTGGCATATCTGTAAGACCATAAAAACCAGTTTTGAATCTATATGTACCAGTAGTAGTGTGTTGGTAAGGTGCTGCGATATTGTATCAATGAGCATATCAATATTAGGCATTTGATATTTATTTTTACGTATGGCTTTATTTAATACTTTGGAATCTAATGCGAGTTTTATTGATTGGTCTTTCTTTACTGTGATAACGATCGGGGAAATGAAATGTTCATCAGAGCAACTAGATAGTTTTTTGATATGACCTTCAGTTTGTAATCTTTCTAATTCCGCCGACACTCTAGGTTGAAGATTTATCGGAACACGACGACCTTTTTGATGCTTTGCTCTAAACTTTTGATGAAACTTTGATTTCGCTACATGTGTTTTGGACAAACCAATTCTTGATACTAAATGAGGAAATTGCGTCCCGATTGTCTCTTTAATTTTACATGTAGAGGTATTAATGTTATTAACGCATTTACCATTATCGGGTTGTTGTTGTACCACTGCAAGTCCCAGGGTTGTGAAAAGGTCCCTCCCGATTATATTTCTGTGCCCATCTTCTACCGCTGTCAACATTGCTGCTTTATCTTTCCACTGATTGTAGGTGATTGTGGTTTCCAAATGTCCAAGAAATTTTATGGGTTCGTTTGAAAAAGTTTTCAAATTTCTTTTGTCTTTCGTGTCGGTCCACTATGCAGATTTTGTGGTTTGGAGGATTTTGTTTGCCAAAGTTTCCGTTATGATGCTAACTGCACTTCCAGAGTCGATCACTGCGAGCGCCTTAATTTTCCCCTGTTGTACCTCTACATTTAGTGATTCCAGCTGATGTACCGAGTCTGACGAAATCACGGCCACGTAATCATCTGAATCGCTATCGTAGTTTGAGTCATACACCTGTTCATACAGTTGTTGGTTGCTCGTTATGTAATTGACAGATTCTTCATCATCACTCCTTTCGGGAGACTGATCGATTTGATTGACGTTTGGTTGTTGAGCTTTCTGTGTTCGTCCCGGTGAATTTTTTGGTTTGCGACTTTTTCTTGCGAAATGGCCAGTGATGCCACAATTATTACATTTTTTACCATTCGCGGGGCAAGTCTGTTTATGATTATGACTCCAACGAAGGCCACAATTCATACAAATGCTTGTGTATTGGTAATTCTGAGGTACAGTTGCGTATCGTGTAAAATCTCGCTTGTTTTGTTGGGCATTCGCGTTGCGATTGCGTATTTGGTGATTGTTGATTAAAATCACAGAGTTTGAGCCTGACATCAAATTCTGGTTTATCTTGTGTTGATTCTGCGCTCCCATCTCCATTTGTATAGCTATCTCCAATACTTTGGATGGCTCGACTGTTTCTTTCAACAGTTCTTTTTGAGTCTCATGATCAATCATAATTAATATGAATTCATCGCGAATCAGGGTAGTTTCTTCACTATCTAGGGTACAATTTTCTGCTAATTCTATGAGGCTACCATAGAAACTTTCTACAGATTCTCCCTTTTGCTGCTTACAAGAGTAGAAAACAAAGCGATCATAAGTTATGTTACGAACTTTCGTGAAAGAATCCTCCATTGCCTGCCACAATTCTTTGAAAAGTTGTTTCTCTATTTGGAAGTGGGGGTGTTTACTCTTGAAAATTCGTCGTCCCTCCGTTCCAATACTCAAGTACAACAGTGATATCGCTTTTTGTTCGCAAATTCCCCACGGTTTATCTCCACACAAAATCCCAATCTCATCAAACTTTTTACAGCGATTTTGCCAGTTGACTTTCAATTGTTGATTACGGACTTTCCGATCTCGTTCCGTCGCTTGTGTATGGTTTTCTACTGGTTCTTCATAAGTTGGTTCGGGTGGGTAGGTTACTGTTGATGGAGGATCGTTTAACAGATTGTCTAATTGAATTCCCTCTTTAGCTAGTAGAGCCAATTTCCACTGTTGTGTCCATTTGTCCCACGTCAGAGGAGGTGTTGCTGTCGGCTTTTCCCAAAATGCCTCTATGTGAAGTGGTGTCTTCTTGGAGTCTGCTGCTGGCTGCGCCATGTTATGCTCAATTGCGATGGATGAATCCAATTGAGTTGCGAATGTTCGAATTGAGTTGCAAATCGAAGTGGGCAATTGCGCCGCAATTGGGGAGCTACTTATTTATATCTGAGTTGTTAATATCTAGAATGGTCAATCGCGGTGCGATTGGCACTTGCCGAAAGTGCTGAGTTAAATTGAGAAGCGTTTTGCAAGATTTAAATTAAACTGAATTCCAGAGTTGCAAATGGGAGACTGAGAGTTTTAAGTGATTACAAATTAAGAAAAGGTTTGTTCAACTCAATCACGAACAAAGAAGCAACTTTAAGATTTGTTTATAGTATGAACAAATGATATTCCTGCCTAGACAATATGAACAGACATTATTTTACTAAAAATGGGAGGAAATAAACTTAACTGAAATCAGAACAGCACTAGCCCTTCAAATGGAACTAAATATTGTAATTTGCACTAAATACGGATATGGATATGTGAAGGGTATCCATTGCCGTTTGACAGGCTCAGTGGAGAGCGCAGAATTGCAATCAATTAAGAGATTGTGAGGTCGCAACCCACAAAGGTCCCAAACTTTAGCCTCACTATAATTGTGTTGACATAGAATCAACATAACGACCAAAGAGTTGCTCTAACTGACATCATCAGAACACACCAGGAAATATATTCTTGAGCTTCGAATAACATAAAAATTACAAGCTCTAAATTTCGCCGTTTTTCTGAGAAACTCAAACATCCTACCTATTCCCTCTTTATTTAAAGTAAGTTTGTCAATATCAACTATTCGTATATTTCAGATTGTTTTCTGTTTCAAGCTGAAGACCTCAAAAACCCGTATGATTCAGTTTGGTTTTACTGTAGAAGCTGTTATTGATTAACCATCTTTTCGATGCGATGGTCCCGAATCACTGCTCCCAGCCAACTTGTGGTTTTTGTTGACGCTGGTTGTTCAGTTCTCATATTAACATTTTCTAGCCTTGCAAAATGGTTGTCGCACACAAAAATAGTCTGAGATTGGTGTTAAAGCTTTTCCAGATAGTGAAAATAGCTTGAAATGTCTTCCATTTGTAATTCCCTTTGAAGAATATCGGTTCACATTAGACAAAATCTGCTATTGGTAGCTTAGTTCTGGTAGCTTTGTTTTTTAACCCACTAATAGCTCTGCCGTCTTTTGCAACTCTTCTCTGAAATTTTGTGATGTGTCAGCAGTGCTCTCTGAAGAAAATCTTCAAATGACACATTAAGGTAGGAAGTCAATGTTTGAACTGTTTGAAAAACCCTGCCTTGGCACATGGAAGGAAAACGAGTGGTTACATTACCTTAGTTACCATCGCTGCTCTCTGCTTTTTCAGATCACTGCCTAAAATTTGAGACTTTTATCAAATATGTGAGAAACTTTTCTTTGGATTAATCTTTTCTCGCCAAGATTGGACAAAAGACTAATTCATTTTTGTTTTTTCGACCAGTTTTTTTCTGCAGAACATGCTTCTATCCTGTTTGAACCGCATCAGTTGTTATGAATGTATTTTCTTTGTCTGTAACAAAACCGCTGAACATGTGGAGCCGTTCCAAAACATCGGTAACTGCTAGGCCGTTTGGAATCGATAGACTAATTGTACACAAACTTATTTACATATACATGCAATTAAAATTTTGTGTTGCCATCTCCCTAACAATCGTTTTCGCAACTGTTTTTTTCTGATGTAACGGCTGCTCTCCTATCAAAGTCAAGGAAAACTTTACACCACCCAGTTCGTTTCAGCGGTTTCAAATCTGTCCGGATATTGTGTTTTTGCAGTTAACGTTTGTGAACTGTATTATCCGCTATACTCTAGAATGCCGTTGCATTACTTGATACTCAATAATTTCAAATAACTAATTGTTCAGCTTTGCTGAATAACAAACTTGTTTCAAATAATCAACTTTTGCTTGAGTTTTGTTTAATAACTCAAATTATAATTCGAAAATGCAAAACCCCTTATGTGCAGCTCTAGGTAACTGTCCTAGCAACTGGTTAGGGTAAACAATTTCTATCTCGCAATGTTTTAATGTTCTTGGCGACCTTTTCCCGATAGTCAAAGTTAACAAATGTGACCAAATTCGCACTTTAATCAAAGTTAACAAATGTAACCAAATTCGCACTTTGTGCTTTTCAGCGCACTCAATTGCTCAATAACGCAATTTGTGAACAATGCTAGACTTCGTTAAATCCAGTAAGAGAATCTGATTTTATGCTTTGCAAAAAGTTTCTCTTACTAAGGAACTTTGTTCCTCAGAAAGAAAGTTTTGAGAATAACAAAGTTAATTCTCTTTTCACAAGTCAAAGTGAAGTTAAGACTGTACAACCACTAATATAATCTACAGAAACAAGACACGATAACAAGTAATTTACCGCTCAAGAAAGTGTGCTTCAATACGCACTGTATGTTAGTTTTAATAAGACAAATTTAACAAGATTCAACTGATTTTTGGTAGTTTTTCAAGCTCCTTTTATGCTGCTAGTCACGTGGATTTACATGTCAAATTCAACTGTTGATTGGTTGTAGATAATAATGTCGACAGAATGTGAACCCTTTTCCATAACTTCACTTTTTTAGTGTAAATTTGATGTCATGGGAAATTTGTTAACCATGTAGAAATTTTGTCGAACATTCTGTATCAATAACAGGTTGATTCGCAATCCAATCGCAAAGGATCTGATGCAATACTGTTAAGTCGTAGTATTGTTTCGCTGGTGGTTAAGGTAGTTCGAGTTTGAGTTTCAGTTTAGCTTCATGTATGACGATTGTGTACTTATAATAGTTGCTAAATAAAAATGTTGAACAAAATGAACATATCTGTATGGCTCCGATAGAATGTAGCATTAAATTTCGCTTGTCATGCTATTCTAAATTGAACTGCTTGAAATGACCTTGGAGGGATATTCAATTTGATAATTGAGTAGTTAAGCTCAGCCGCAATATCGCCGGCCCTGTTTTCCATCGCGAAAAAATCTTTTCCAGGTAGTACTGGGGCGAGCTTGACTACTGGTCTGTTGTACACTCCGTCGTTCGTTCGAACTATCGCCGATCGATTCACACCGTCAGACCCATCGATGGTCTCCGTAACCAGATCTAGGTTGTAATATCCACGCTTATTGCTATTTTTGATCAACCAAACGAGATCGCCTTCTTTAAGGATTTCGTTCGCTGTAGATCGCCATTTTTGCCAATTATTCAAAGCTGGCAGATATTCTTTACTAAATCTGTTCCATATGAGCTTTGCATAGGTTTGAGTCTGTCGAAAGAGCTTTCGATGATCCACAAATTCTTCTGCGCATGGTAGGTAGGGTAAGCAAAAGTTCCTGTTGCCAAGCAAGAAGTGATTGGGGGTCAATGCTTCTAAGTCAATAATGTCCGAACTGACCGGAGTCAACAGTCTTGCGTTCAACATCTGCTTTACAATACACATCGTTGTTGAAAGAACGTCCTCGGTGACTGATCTGTTCCCCAACACTGCATATATTGCTTTTTTGCAATTTCTCACTAACCGCTTCCATACTCCTCCAAAGTGAGGTGCTGCGGGTGGGTTGAACTTCCATCTGATTCCTCGTTGAGCTAGATGTTCTTCGATCCCTTCTTTGTTCCATGCCGCAACGTACTCTGAAAATTCTCTTCCAGCTCCAAAATTTTGTCCCGTTGTCACTGATGATTGTAATTGGTTTGCCTCTTCGGGCAATAAATCTCATTATAGCATTGAGACAACTGTCTGTGTCCAACTTAGGTACAACTTCAATATGCACCGCTCTCATAGTTAGACATGTGAGAAGAAAACACCATCGCTTTTCATTTCTTTGCCCAATCTTCACAATGAAAGGGCCAAAGTAGTCAACTCCAACATTTTTAAAGGCTGTTGAAGCATCTAACCGCTCTTCGGGTAGATCTGCCATTACTGGTGCTATCGTTTGTGCTCTGCCTTTTTTCAGGTAACACACTTGTTCTTGATTGATCTTAAGGCGTTTTGTATGCCTAGGATCCAAATCTTCTGTTGACCAATGTTTTTTACATGCTCAGTGCCCTCGTGTTGATTGTCCTTGTGCTCGTTTCGCCAGAATAATTCAACCGCATGATGTTTCCAATGTAGCAAAATTGGATGTTTTGCATAGAAGTCCAATTGACTTTTGCCTATTCTGCCTTTGGCTCGAATAACTCCTCCTTCATCTAGGAAAGGTGAGAATTGTAGGATTTTGCTGCCTATTGGAATTTCCTTTTCAATTTTCAGAGATTTCATCTCTTCACCAAACTGTTCTTGCTGTAGTAACTTGAAGACTGTTGCTTTTGCTTTTTCTCTTTCTTCACTAATGACTAAGAGTGTTGCTGGTTTGTATTTGCTAAATGCTCGCCGTACGTATGCCACTGTATTTACTAGTCTGTTGAAGTTACTGAATCGTTCCCATTGAATAACAGCTTTCTTCCCTTCAGCCTGTATCATGAAGACTGATCAGGGTATATTCTCTTCATCAGATGCAAAGATTAGGTTCACTTGCTCTGGCCATTCACTTTCTGGTCGTTTCAACCAGGCCGGCCCAGAGAGCCACTCACTTCTTTTGAGTTCCTCAATGTTGATTGCTCTGGTGCCAATGTCCGCTGTGTTGTTAATACCGCTGACATGTTTCCACTGTGAAACATCAGTTGTATCTAGTATCTCAGCCACTCGATTGGCCACGAACACTTGTTGTTTGCGATAAGAACCGTGTATCCACTGCAATACTGTAGTTGAGTCTGACCAAAAACTGCAACTATTTATCTTCATTCCATGTTCCTTGACTTCACTGCTATGACTGCCGCTTGCAATTCCAATCGCGGTATTGAAAGATGCCTCATCGGTGACACTCTGCATTTTCCAATGACAAATGCTAAGTCAGCTGAGTATTCTTTTGGTCATGAAAGTAGATAGGCTACTGCACACATCGTGTCTTCGGATGCGTCAGCAAACACATGAAGTTCAGCTTTATCCCTCTCTCTGCTGAAGTATCTTCTATCGATGCTTGTTTCAGCCACTATTGGAAGTTGTTCTTTCCACCTCAGGAATTCTTCTTCTTCACTAGGCTCCATTTCGTCGTCCCAATGTTGTCCATTCTTAGTCCAGATGCCTTTCCGAAGTCGTCTCATGTGAACACTGAACGGAGTAAACAATCCGATCGGGTCGAATACTGAAGATACCAATGAGAGAATCTTCCTCTGGGATATAGGTGTTTCCACTTCCTTGTTCCTACCTCTGCATACTTGAAGACTGTCATCAATAACGGTCCATTGTAATCCTAGCACTGGAGATCCTTCCGTATTGGGTTCCACTTCGACTTGCTTTGTGTTGCTGATTGACTTCAAGTCTTCTGGGATTGCTTTGGTAACTGCATCGTTGTTGCTTATCCACTTTTTCAGTTCAAATCCTTGTCCTAAGAGAAGAGGTTGTAGTTGATTGAGGACTTCAATTGCTTCTTCAGGGGTTTCTACTGATTTGATGAAGTCGTCCATGTAGAAGTTGCTTTGTATTGGCTTTGTTGCTATTGGATACTGTTCTTCGTTGTCCAGTCCCACTCGCTTGAGAGCATAGTTTGCACAAGCTGGAGAGCTCTTTGCTCCAAACACGTGACGCTGATATTCGTATATCTGAACAGGTTCATTTGTTCTTCGACGCCATAAGAACCTCAAGCAACTTCTATTCTGTTCGGGAACTTGCACTTGTAGAAACATCGATTCGATGTCAGCTGTCAGGGCTATTGGTCCTTCACGGAATCTGAATATTGTTCCAATCAACCCATGTAGCAGATCAAGTCCTGCTAGTAGCTTATCATTTAGGTATACTTCTTTGTACTTTGAGGCAACATTGCAAACACGTCTTACTTTGCCAGGCTTGTTCGGGTTTAGCACTGGATGGTGTGGCAAATACCATTCCTTTCCGAAGGTGCTTTTCGCTTCGGACCCTTTCAATATCTTTACGAATCCCTTTTCTACATCTGTATCTATTGATTGTTGATACAAACTCTCCAGGTTTGGGTCCCTTTGGAATCGTCGCTCCCGTGAGTGAAGCTGACCCAAGGCTGAGCTGTAGTTGTTCGCTAGGTTTGGCTCTGGTTCACTCCACTTCGTACCGCTCGCCTGTGAACTTCTTCGAACTATCTAGCATCTTCTGTGCCTGCAGTTCCTTCTTTGACTGGCTGACGACGTTGATTTTGGAGGCATAGGTTTCTACTTCCCATCAGGTTTGGATATTCTCAGCCACTTTCACATCTTCAGTGAAGACGAAATGACAAACATTTTGTCTTCTTTTTCCGTCATGGGTCCACTGACTACACATCTTAGCTCTGTTTGAACGGCGAAAGGTTCACTTCATGTTCCTATCTTGTGGTCCAATGGGCGTTGTAGCTCATATGCTTCTTGGCCAAGGATGATGCCAACTTCCATCAAGTTGAAGCTTTTGTTGGGTAGAACACTCAAGTGATTGAAGCTTTGCTTCAGCTTGGTGTAGTTGTAGTTGGTGTTTCCCAAGGAGATTGACGGGTGTGCAAACGCTTCGATTGAATGCACCTTTGAATGTAGTCCCTTTTTTTGAGAGGAACCTTTTCTGTCTTCAGATCCTTTGTTCCGTGTATGCCAGCTATGTTGAGCGTCACATCGGTGCCTTGGGCTCGTAACTTCTCTTGCACAGTTTGATCGATGAATGAAACCGTTGATCCACTATCGAGGAAAGGATATGTTCAGCCTGTTGCCACTGCTCTGTATTGAGACAGGAACTATCTGAAGAAAGCTAGTAACTTCGTTACTCTGGTTGATTGTTGCTGCGCTTACGTTGACTGCGTCATTGCCCTCGTCCATTTGGTTTTCTGGGTGTAGCAATCGTTTGTGCTTCTTGATGCATCCATTGATACCGCACGCATTGACTTTACAATTTTTGTTTGCATGTCCTTTACCTTGACATCCGTAACATAAGCGTTGCTTCCTCACTGCTGAGTACCGATCATTCACACTCATGTTCTTGAATAGTGGGCAGTTCCATTTTACGAGTGCCATCAGCTAGCGGACAGTAATCACCTTGCGTTTGCTTCGTTTCTTTCACGTTCGAAATTGCACTGAAGATCGATGTTTTCGAGAACCGTTTGTCTCTATTTGTGCTTCTTCGGTCTTCTTCTCTTCGCTCTCCTTTGAAAGCTGAAAACCCTTTGTGCACGAATGCTATCCTAGAGAGCCACTTTTCAAACATAAACAGATCAGGCCAATCTTCATCTTTATCATCAACATTACACCACCACTTTTCTTTGAGAACTTGGGGTAGTTTATCTACTGCCATATACAGTGTCGAGCTCGATTGCAGATCACCAATCTGCTTGTACTCTTTGAGCACATTCACAAAGTTCGAAACAATAACTTGGAAACTGATCAGACCTGTTGAGTCGTGAGGTTTCACCTGACTTGCTTTGCGAAGACTCTCCAGTTGTGCATCAATGATCACATGAGGCCTTCCAAAATTCCACTCCAGAATACTCCATGCAGCACCATAGAACTGCCCAGAATAGCCCATTCCGGAGATTGCTGACATTGCCTTGCCTGTCAGTAGGGTGTTCAGATGGCTCATCTTCTCTGAGTCTGGTATTGGTCGTTGATCCACTGTAGCAATGAACTTACTAGACCACTCCGGCCATTCGAGAGGGCTTCCGTCGAAGTTGTTCAACTTCAGCTTTGGTAGGTTACTACTACCTGCATAGCCACTGTTGTGCCCTAGTACACCAGCTCTGGGAGAAACATCTCGGTCTTCAACACTTAAGGATCGGTCTCGTCAACTGCGATAACGTGAGAAGTGACTATACCTGTTCACTTCAGGGGTTACTTCGAAGCGAGCTGTTGTTCATTCTGGTGTTAGAAGGTTGTCGATCCTGCTGGCCCAGTCTCAGACATCTCTCTTCTTTGGGGTCCAATTGAAGGGTGATTTGTCTCGAGCACCAGTCGATTGGGAACGAGCATCATCGTTCTCTAATACTGTTCTCTTCACTTTGCGCTCTAGCTCGCGCTCTTCCTCCAATAGTTGGTGCTTGGTTTCCAGTTCCTTCATTTGCATTTCCAGCTCTAGCCTCCTCCTTGAAGCGTGCTTGTTCCAGTCGCATCTTGGTTTCAAATTCGATATCAAATTTTTTCATCCTTTTCTCGCGCCTTTGCTTTGCTGAAGATGTTTCCGAGACATTCTCCGTCTCTTGGCCATTTGCGGTTGCTCCATTTTGCACTGTTTGAGCAACTGGGTTGTCCGTTGGGTAGTTGTTATTGCTCTCGTTTTTGCTAACTGCTTGGGTTGCGTTGCTTTGCTCCGCATTTATTGCTGGTTAGGTGCCTTTGCTTTTATATGAAAGCCAATGATAGTCCAAACTTGCTTTGCACTTCCTTGTTTCTTTCAGAAGTTCTTCAACGAATTTAGCTTGATAGGACACAAGCTTGTTTCGACGCTGCAGTTGCTTGGGTATTTCTTCCTTTAGAAGGTGAACAGTCTGTTGGTAGAGGACCTTTAGTTTGTGGGGTCGATCAGAATCTTCAATTATTTTGTATAATTATCCCTGTTTTAGTGTTGACTTCTTCCAATAAATCTGGGAACTTCTTGTCGTACCTTTGAGATGCTGATTGAAGCTCCTCTCTGCTGGTTGTGCTAGGATTGCCTGGTTGCCTTTTGCTTTGCTTGTTCCTTTTAAGCGAGGTCAACTCTTCAATGTGTTTTGTGAATTGCACTCGCACCTTTGGCTCTGCCTCACTGGCGTTGCGTTTTTGATTCGTTTGATCTCTTTGGGGGGTGCCTTTGGCGCTCTCTTCATCAGATTGGACTGCAGTTTGCCTTCCACTATCCGGGCCGGCGGATCAAATGTAAGGGCCGCTCTCCTATCAAAGTCAAGGAAAACTTTACACCGCCCAGTTCGTTTCAGCGGTTTCAAATCTGTCCGGATATTGTTTTTTTTAGTTAACTTTTGTGAACTGTATTATCCGCTATACTCTAGAATGCCGTTGCATTACTTGATACTCAATAATTTCAAATAACCAATTGTTCAGCTTTGCTGAATAACAAACTTGTTTCAAATAATCAAAATTTGCTTGAGTTTTTTTTAATAACTCAAATTTTAATTCGCAAATGCAAAACCCCTTATGTGCAGCTCTAGGTAACTGTCCAAGCAAATGGTTAGGGTAAAAAATTTCTATCTCGCAATGTTTTAATGTTCTGGGCGACCTTTTCCCGATAGTCAAAATTAAGAAATGTGACCAAATTCGCTAATCAATCAAAGTTAACAAATGTAACCAAATTCGCATTTTGTGCTTTTCAGCGCACTCAATTGCTCAATAACGCAACTTGTGAACTATGCTAGGCTTTGTTAAACCCAGTAAGAGAAACTGACTTTATGCTTTGCACAATGTTTTTTATACTTAGGAATTTTGTTCCTCAGAAAGAAAGTTTTGAGAATATCAAAGATAATTCTCTTTTCACAAGTCAAAATTAAGTTAAGACTGTGCAATCACTAATATGATCTACAAAAACAAGACACGATAAAAAATAATTTACCGCTCAAGAAAGTGTGCTTCAATACGCACTGTAAATTAGTTTTAATAAGACAAAATTAACAAGTTTCAACTGATTTTTGGTAGTTTTTCAAGCTCCTTTTACGCTGCTAGTCACGCGGATTTACATGTCAAATTCAACTTTTGATTGGTTTTAGATAATAATGTCGACAGAAAGTAAACACTTTTCCATAACGTCACTTTTTCAGTGTAAATTTGATGTCATGAGAAATTTGTTAACCATGTAGAAGTTTTGTCGAATATTCTGTATCAATAACCGGTTGATTCGCAATCCAATCGAAAAGAATCTGATGCAATACCGTTAAGTCGTAGTATTGTTTGGCTGGTGGTTAAGGTAGTTCGAGTTGGAGTTTCAGTTTAGCTTCATGTATGACGATTGTGTACTAATAATAGTTGCTAAATATAAATGTTGAAGAAAATGAACATATCTGTATGGCTCCGATAGAATGTAGCATTAAGTTTCGCTTGTCATGCTATTCTAAGATGAACTGCTTGAAATGACCTTGGAGCGCTATTCAATTTGGTAATTGAGTTGTTAAGCTCAGCCGCAATATCTGAAGACGTGTGCTTTTACCGGTAAAAGAGATTTGTGTTTCTTATTAATTCATCTTTTCATTTCTTGACAAATTGTGTTAAGTTTGAGCTCCGAGTTAAGGTCTGATTGGATCATCCGAGCGGTGATAGGTTTTGTAAACTCTGTAAACTAACATGTTTCGACCAATTTCTGAGTTTTTAATCTTTTTTTTAAATACTGAGCATCAGAATGAGTTATTTTCTCTAATCGAAGTTAAACAAAGTAGATTATAGCCCATATTGTTCATTCTAGTGCGTTTTTGGAACTCTGTTGTCCTACAATATTAGGCTCAGGGTTTGGATGTTAGTGTTGAGGGTGAACAATTTTTTGCCCAAAATTTCGCGCCAAAACACATAATCCACACAGCAGAGGTTTCAGCTTGGTTCTGGACACCATTGTTCTGGTCTCTAAACCCTGTCAAAAAATTTAGAAAAACGATTTTTTGAACTTGATTTTGAACTGAAAATAAATACGAGCTGTTATTTATGGTACTAACCTGTATGAAAATTCTTGAAGAGATTTTAGATTAACTTAACTTGTTTGGGATGTGAAAGTTTTGACCTGTCAATATTTTATGAGACGTTACAACTAACGAAGACTGCAACTTTACTAATTTCGGCTGTGCTACCAGTGTGGTACAAATTGTGGTTCCAAGTGATGCCGAAGACATTTGGGTTCTGTCCTATGGCTTCGTTAATTTCATCATGTCAGATCCAAAAATCATCTCAGAGTTTTTTGTATAACATTCCTCAAGTATTTTAAGAATCCAAATGTATTCATTTCCGAAAACTATTTTTCAATATTTCTTTTGATCCTGCTACGTTTTAGAAGAAACCTTTTTTATTTTGAAAGATATATAATCTTGTGTGACCTTATATGAGATAACTATCTATACACAAAATGAGCATTGGGTTGCGTATAGCGTACACTTTTTGATCATAGGACAACCCTGGTGATAATATTCAGTTAAACTAAAAATGCGGATGCCCGTGTTTGAGAAAATTAAGGTCTTCTTACATAGATTAAGTAAAACAAAGACAGCCGCAGTTAGCAGAATGTTTTACGTGCCTTATCTTTAAGACGTGCCATAGATCCGATGAACCACTTCAGGTCTGGCGGTTAACACCTGGATATGGTTATCCAAACTACTCAAACAAACAAAAATACATAACTTGCACTTAAGTTTTTTAAACAATAACTAAAGATGTTCATTGTGAACAATAAAGATATACAATTCGGCTTAATGAGGAGTATTGATTCACTCGGATCTTTTCTGTTTATGCTATTGCATGTATAAGTGGGGGGGGGGGGGGGGGTGCAAATGGACGTGGGGGATCCATTGACTCTAGAGTTGAATTCAATGACTAACTGTGGTCTGAATCTGCTAATTGGACATCCGTAGCAGAAGTTGGTTACTCTCCTCACAGGTCCATCTTCACCCGTTGAGATTCCCTGTAAACAAAGGACAGAAATAAACAAATTATATATCTAAGAAAACGTAAAAGTAATTCAAACGAGTACAATGTGAAATCGGATTACGTCAGATCGGATCTGAGACTAAATAAAATTAATCTCACCGTTGAGTGCAATTTTTCCCTGCTAATGACTAATCCATTGATAGATAGATAGATAGATAGATTTATTTAGGTTCTTCGTATAAATACAATAAAGCAAGGATGATCAACAGGGACATCAAGTTCCTCTTTTCAGATCACCATCTCAATATAATATGAATCCAATATAATATAATCCAAATAGTTAGTCATCTTTATCCTTTTTCGGCACAAAACTTACCAAAGATGGTAAGTTGTATTTGAAGACAGTGTGATTAGATCGATGCTGTCGTCTCTCTTGATTTCGTTTAGCGTGTTTGCGTCTAATGCGCCCTTTATCTCTCTCATTACCCCCTGTTCCCAACGCCCACTGTGTCTCACGCCCTATCCTCCCATCCTTAAGATGAGGTAAGGCTGGGTATAGGGTTGCAGGGTACACAAAAGTTTGGTACTTCTTCAATCTCCGGTTGAGAGGGTGAGAGGATGGGTAGTAGTTAGATCTGATTTGATCAATCAGCGGAAGCTCGTACAGAATAATCAGCATCGTCTCTGTTTTTGATTAGTAATTTTCTCAGCGCCCAAATTGGTTTTCTGTTCTAACACGTTGAAAGCCCTAGTTGAGCTCTGACAGTTATCTTGCAAGATTTTGAAAGACTCTGGCGAGATTCTGTTTTTGATAGATCTTGTAAAGTAACCGTTTGTTTTAGACACTGGAAATTTTAATTTAACTTTTGCAAACACTATTATGTCCACAGTAATTGGTCAATTGCTCTGTCATCAGTTTTCAGTTCAAATCGTTGTTATTTTTGTCCTATTGAATTGTGTAGTATTTCTTCTCTTTCTACAGACATCTGGGAATTTTCTTAAGAATCACACCCTAACAGACTAGCTCCCCTACTGAATTTGGACGGACCATTTGGTCCATTTCGCCCATCGTTTTCCGCAAAATGTATCTGCAGATGGATTCGGCTCAAAATGTGAAATATGGTTGCAAAAGAATTGTTTGGAAAATGCTTAAATTTTTGACACCAAAAATCCACAAATTGGCAAGTTTGGCAATTTTGTGAAATAGAGTGAAAAAAATTGTCCCTAAAACTCAACACTTTAAAACTACAAAAATCTACAGTTTGGGTTATTTAAATTTCTTACGATACATCCTTTAAATCCAAAAATAAGGAAGCCGTTACTTTCCATTTAAATAGCTACTAGTCCAACTTGAAATACCCTTTGAAAATAACAGAGTGAGGAATTTTCGAATTAGAAACATCAATAACAATTGAATTCAGTAAAAGTGTACTCAAAAATTCCGCTCAGTTGAGTTCTTTTTGGGTTATTTTAAGCTAGGTGAGTCTGGCTTTTAATTTCACGGACGTTTCCAATATTTACAGTTACTGTGGTTGTATTGGAAGATTTTAGTATATGGGCATTTATTCCACAAAATGGTTGTTAAAGGCTTCTTAATGGACTGATTTTTTGATACTGCTCTGAAAATGTTATCAATATCTGAAAATTCCCCCTGTTCTAAAAGTGATCAGTAGCAGGAAAATTGTCCCTAAAACTCAACACAGGGACATCAAGTTCCTCTTTTCAGATCACCATCTCAATATAATATGAATCCAATATAATATAATCCAAATAGTTAGTCATCTTTATCCTTTTTCGGCACAAAACTTACCAAAGATGGTAAGTTGTATTTGAAGACAGTGTGATTAGATCGATGCTGTCGTCTCTCTTGATTTCGTTTAGCGTGTTTGCGTCTAATGCGCCCTTTATCTCTCTCATTACCCCCTGTTCCCAACGCCCACTGTGTCTCACGCCCTATCCTCCCATCCTTAAGATGAGGTAAGGCTGGGTATAGGGTTGCAGGGTACACAAAAGTTTGGTACTTCTTCAATCTCCGGTTGAGAGGGTGAGAGGATGGGTAGTAGTTAGATCTGATTTGATCAATCAGCGGAAGCTCGTACAGAATAATCAGCATCGTCTCTGTTTTTGATTAGTAATTTTCTCCACTTCCATTTAATACCATTTTCTCCATTTTCTCCACTTCCATTTAATACCAAATTTCCACAAAATGGTTGTTAAAGGCTTCTTAATGGACTGATTTTTTGATACTGCTCTGAAAATGTTATCAATATCTGAAAATTCCCCCTGTTCTAAAAGTGATCAATAGCAGGAACTCCTCTGTATAAAAAGTGATCAGTAACTTTTAATTTCTCAAAAATTTTTCTGAATGAAAGGTTGTTAGTAACTATTGTTTTCTTTAAAAATTCCAGCGTATGAAAACTGATAATAAATATTGTTTTCTGCAGTATCCCTATGTAATGGAAATCATCAGTAACTATTAACGTTAAATCGAAGTACGTTCTTTTGTGTTTTGTAGTTTTTTATATTTTGCCATAGAAGTATTTTATCCCATGTAATTGAAAATGCTCAGTTTTTCGTATTTTGTTCGAATCATTTTTTGTCAGAATCCGACAAGAACCGTGCAACAGTGCATCATATCAACATATCACCAAATAGTTTTCGAGGATTATTAAAATTTCTCTGAAAAGTCTCTGATAAAAGCGTATTAGTTGCTGTTGTTTCAAACGTATCATACATACATATTATGAATATCATTTAACACCTATGAAGGGTTTCGTTGATCTTAATTTCTAATAACGTATAGAGATTTGCTGCTACTATTTTATCCAAATTCTAGCAATTACATATATATATATAAATATAATATACAAATAGCTAAAACAGGAACCATTTTTCCTGTATCTGAAATTTAATAATCGGATTAGGGCGGAAATTACAACTAGCTTAGAAAATGGATTAGTGCTGCTTTAGCGAAATCTACGCCGAAGAGATCAATTTAGTTTACCAAGAACACGCTCCCATGCTTAATTGTTGAATTTGCTGACAAATTTTGTCACCTTAATCCACAGTCTTAAACTCTCGTGTTCCACAGAAAAACAAGATGTGGAATATGGTGACGAATTAGGGTGACAAAATTTGGACAGGAATTTGAGATAATCTAGTTCAATTTCGATTTTATAGGGGCGCTAGTCTGTCTGTAATGACAAGGTCATGTATTAATATCGGTAATGGTACATGTTCATATATAATCTGTATTCATTTGACTTCATATGACTTCTCGGTAATCATAAAATAACAAAAAATTATTGAAAGTGGAATTGACCCCTGGTCGACACTTGTAATTCATCATCTCACATGTTAGGGGAACAGACCAAACTATCAGTAAGTTGTTGAGAGCCGGTAAACATCTTTGTTCCGATGCAAAGATCGTACTAGTAAATAAGGTCCTGTTTGTATGATTTTATATATGATCCATGTATGGACCCTATAAATGGCGACACGGCCATGGTTATGCGCGTCATCGCGTCAGCTCAAAAGTGATGAGTCCAAATTGCGACAATCTGACACTTTTTTAGTCTCGCACATTTCCAAAATTGACTTATCGTCTTTTTTTGCCCCAGTCATGAATTATAGATAGATTGTAAAAGTGCAATATCTTACAAGATAACAGTTGGAGTTCGTCTTGGGCGTGTTATGTTTTCACGGCTACAATTTTCTGACTCTGGAAAAGATCTGAGATTAATTTGCTGAAATTCTTAGGAGAAGAGAATTAGGAATGATCAGTATGAAAGTGTAGACCACTTTGATACTGCAAACTTTTTGTCAAAACCGGATCTCTTCTGTGCTTCATGTTTGAAAAAAATAAATGAGGTTATTGGAACAACTTATCCTGTAATACAAAACTGCAAATTTTTATTCCATTATGCCATTATACAGTCATTAATTGTAAATGATTTATGAATAAGTTGCATACAATGCATTGAGTTATAAACAAAAAGGAAAAATATAAAGAAGTAAAGTTAATCTTTCTTTCCCCATCTGCGGCTTAATCTGCAATCTAATCCACAGTAATCTCGGCTGACTTTTCTCCCTATGGAAATGTTTGGCTTTTATTCGAATATTGAACTACAAAGGTAAAAAGGAAAGCTCAATTTTATTCATTATCATATTCTCAGTGAAATAAGGTAGTTTTGGATGGAAAAGTCATCGTAAAACATTTTTTATAGCTTTGCCCTAGTCCGAAATCTGTGGTTTTCTGGCATGATGTTGCATATCACAGTCTGTCATGATTGTTGCAAGGTAACAGTAGTCGAAGTTCTGCCAGGCTTCGTTGACCTCTTATCGGCTATTTCTCAAATCATGGTCATAAGCAGAAAATTTAGACCAATGTTGAGCATCCCAAATAAGCTTCCTTTTCAGCTTTTAACAAAATAACATCTGTAAGAGGCGGTGTCCTTTATTGGGAAAGAAGATCTGACCGCTTTGAATTATTATCCCGCAAACTGGACATTTTATCATGATATAAAACCAGATTATGTGTCTTACAAACTCCTAGCCAGGCGATGCATATTAGCGATTTTGAGGTTTTACACAATTGAAAGAATATCCATAATCAGTGTGCTCTTACTAAAAATTCTTTCTTATAGCACCTTTTTATCTGCTCCTTAAAAGCTTCACGAAAAGGCAACACAAACTTTAAAAGCATTACATTTTAAAATGGCGTGAGATTTTGTTTATTCTCAAATTGAGCTATCAGGAGGAACTAATCTTTGATCAAATCTTGTCCATCCGAACTAAGATTTGATCACAAACCTTACTTCACAGAATTGAGCTCTGTTCAATTTTTCCTATGGACAACTTTTTCGAGCGCACATACAAGGCTCAATCGCTGATTGGTCTGTCCCTGGTTTTACTCTGTGCTTGAGCGACGAGTAGTTTTTTGGATCTCAAAAAAAATGGCGACAGAATTTGGTGACAAACTCGAGTAAATTTACTCTAGAAAATAGACTTTTGCCTCATCGTTTCAAAAACTTCAAAAATTATTTCAAATGTCAAATTTTGAGCATATGCGGAAAAATCGTTATTTTGATGTTAATTTGAATGCTTCGAGTTTATGGAAGTGTAAATATTCACAAAATCATTCAAAGAAATAAACGTTTGAGTCGCAAAATTGGAAACTGCCTGTTTTTGAGGTACAATTTCAGGAAAAATCATATTTCCATTTTCTCTGAAATTTATATGAGCTAGCTGTCTAGGAATTGAAATAAATTTGATAGCAGTAAGCTTAAGAATCACAGAAGTTTATATAGAGGAAATCTAACTAGCAGCTTGAAAGTTTTCCGTAAGCAGCAGTTTCCATAAGGCGATTCCCATTTGAAACATTTCCAATAGATGATTAAGCTCTTAAGTTAACAATACAAAGACCTAATGAACAAAATGAAGTTAAACACATTACACGCGGGACTCAGTTTACTCTTGATTGAGAGATACGTATGAGCTTCTATCTGTATTTTCTTCATTAACACCTTTATCAGTTCTCAAAAACTGGAAGCTCGATTCGATTGATTCTCAGTCAATTCGCACAATTTCTAAGGGACACAGCTATCGTAATAGTAATTCAATTGTTCTTCAAAAACACACAATTTACATTGTAGTTTTGCCATTTGGACGTTTGCTTTTGTCAACAATTGTACGTTAATAGTGTCTAAAATTCATCAGTTTTGAAACTTTGCCTTTTGGCAGTCCAATTGTTCATTTTGCTCTTCTGGGTGTTCACATGTTATCTTTTTTATCACTTTCCTCCAAAATTCATTGGCAGGATCTTGTGACCTTCCCCAGGACATGATCCTCCGCGCATCGCATTGTGACACTCTCTGTTTCGTTCGTAAATGTAGAGACCGTTTTCAAAACCTGTCAACGCCCACAAGTCCCACTCTGTCCACTGTCCTTGGAAAGTCTTACCCCACATACCACAAGTTTTGCCTTGGGCTGTTTCGATTGAGCTAGAATCATGAAAACTAAAACCTTTATAAAGTCATGACATGTAAGTTCTCGAGTCGAATACTAATGTTAATATTTTAAGGCTTTGTAATATTCGTTCAAGACTAACAAGACGTAGTTAGATCCCTCATGATTCTGATACGATTCTTACAAATCTTTAAGGATTAACTTTTATCGCACGATTCTTTCACGATTAATTTTTCTCACAAGATTCTATCACGATTAACTTTTCTTACAAGATTGTTGCAAGATTAACTTTAATCACAAGATTGTTGCATAATTTTTTTCTCACAAGATTTCATACAAGAAACGTTTACTTATAAAAACTTGCAAGATTTGTTTTTCTGAATGAAGCCCCTAGATCTACGTAAAACAGACCATTTTTGAACAAAACTCTTACAAGATTAACTTTTGTCTTTGTCTCTGCTGATCGACAAAGGAGAAATTCTTCTGGGGAGTCAAAGAAATTGTCCAAATCAGGAGAGACTTCACATGTCAGCACTTATTTTGTTAGAGTTGGTCTAAAACGCTCAGGAATCATTGGCAATTGAATAATTCACCATTAATTTATTAACTAATTTTAACTTATTAATTTTAATATTCGAAACTTGTGGTTTTAAGGTAATCAAAAATCAAATTAACGTACAGATTGAGCTGAGAATGATGAAGAACCCACACCATATGATAATATAGCTATACCAAAAAACTATGGTGAATTGAAGAGCTGGCAAAAATAAGCAAATTCTATTTGGTTTCCGAAAACAGGCGGCCTTTCCGTTAATCCAAAACAGCCTAATTTTTTAAAGCTTCAATACGAACAAAAATATTAAGTAAAGCCTAAAAATAGCATGTGAGGTCAATTTAGGCAGCATAGTAGTAAAGAGACGACTTAAATAAGAACGAGTTACACCTCAAATCTTTAGAGAAGTTTTTCTATGTGAAAACAGTGAGAAAAAGTTTTGGTAGCTTATATACCTGTGAATCTTTGAGGTTAATTTAAGAACTCTGAGGTTAATTGGAAAGCTTCCTAATTAAAAAGACAATATTTTTTACTAGAGCATTTCTAGACTAATATCTTTTTTCAAAAACTTTAAAAACTTTTTTTCCTGAAAAAAGAGACAGAAATCCAAGTTCTTTTATGTTGCCTTATTTTAAAACTCTAGAAAATTTTCTACAACAAAAATACAAACAGAGCATAATATTGAGAAAAATGTGAGAACAAAATTTAAAAACAAAATTTTCTGTTTGGAAAAATGCGTGGTTTTTAAGCAGGTAAGATCCTTGAGCATCAGTTAAACTGAATGCATCAGAAACTGCCTCTTCTCAATACAAATTTTCATGACTAATGATAATCAAGCAAGCCGCAAAAAAGAATATAAATTGGAGAACTAGGATTAAATGAAGTTGACCGTTTTTCTCAGAACAATTTTTTTTCAAGTCGAAAAATTTCTCGAAATTATAAAGTGACCAAAAATTCACGAAAATCTGATTTCTCTCTTATCTCAAAGTTAACCGTCCACGCCCTAAAGCTTAATGTTTTTTGTTGCTTGTGTGATTTTTGTTGCCTGATCTGATTTCTCTTTTATCTCAAAGTTAACCGTTCGAGCCCTGAATTTTAATGTTTTTTGTTGCATGTGTTTTTTGTCTCAGTGTGATTACCCGTTCTGCCACTTGAAGTGCGCACCTTAAATTTAAACTTCAATTGACCTCACCCAAAAAAATTTAAATAATCTGAAATTAGAACTCAACACTAGCTTACTGAGAACGTGAAGTTGCGCTAAATAACTCATATTCATTGTTGCTGAAAAATGGCACAAAAAACATATCTGATATTTTTTGTTGAATATCAGTTGAGACCAAAGAAGTACAAAATGCACAATGAGCCTTTACTGATTGCTGTTCAGTCAACTGTGAAAGCGGTCAAAGTGTATGCTATCACTTAAACTTAAAATTTCTCTTATTTTTCCAAGTTTTATTTAAAATATCTTTATTTTTTTTCAAGAAATTTTTAACAATTAACCCTTCATAGAGAGATCTCAACTGATTTTCTCCATGTTTATCATGACTTCAATAAGCATTTGAAATAAAATGAACGTTGGACGAAAAGTTAGTTTAACACATGTGAGGGACGGGACGGGTTAAAAATTCTTAAAAATGTATATTTCTGTACTATATGGAGAAATTGACAAATCAAAAAAATAATTTTTTTAGAGATACCCTCGAATAAACCGCTAGATGTCGTAATTCTTTGACTTTTGCCTATTGTAGTTAAATATGATTTCAAAAATAGGCCTAAATTACCTGAAATTGTGGGTAGAATTTGTAGAAAATTTTTACCCAAAAAATTTTTTGTAGTGAAATGTTGGAGGCGGAGAGCTTCAAATTGATATTACATATGCTATTCTGGCTGCTCAAAAAAAATCAAAAACTCTCTGAACAAAAAAGTGAGCCGAGAATAAAATTTCTCCAAATTTGTTTTTCAAAAAAATATTTGGGAACAATAACGTTGCCAATAATTAGTTATGTGTTTCGTTTCAACTCTGCCTTGTTTTAAGTCTGCCAGGAAAAATAATCAAAGCCTGCATGCAAAAACACAGCAGATATTGTTAAACAGCACGAAACAGTGCCAATATACAGAAAAGTAGCAGCATTCAAATACATTTTATATTGAAATATTTCAGATGTTATAATTTAAGAAAATGATAAAATGCTTGATCTATAAATTTCTAGCATGTAAAACTAACTAAGCGGCTAGTCTAATTTAGTAGTCTAGTTTTAAATTTTTTAAAAAAATAGTGCAAAAATTCAAAATTTATGAAGTCATTCTTACGATATATCGGCATGACTTCCATTGACATTACAGGCGGGAACGAATTGCAGCCTCATTTCGGAGTAAGTACAGGATTGCATGTGTTCAAAGGTTGCGTTGAAACTGAACGTGTCAACTTTGTAGAGATGACATCCTCTGTGTACTCTCTCGCAGAAATTGAACGAGATGCACTCTACAGTCTCAAGACACAGGGAAGCACACCGGAGTCTAAAATGTCGCAGACTTTATTGCACAAATTTGAATCACGCCCAAATTTTTGTCTGGATTGTTTCAGCGTGGCCATTTTTTGTCTGGATCCCCGGTTCATATTTCCACCACCTCACCTCGATCAAAAACGGTCAAAATGTGGTGGGAAATGACCATTTTTGATCGGTTTTGACCGTTTTCGACCGCTAAATTTAGTAAATGATTAATTTTGGCCGTTTTTTACCCACTATGTAAAAATTCTTTGAAGTTTTGCTCAATTCTCAATAGTTATCTCTAACAATTTCTCAAATTGGTGTCAAAAAGTTTACATTACCTGTTTTCAGTACGTGGAAACGACAGGATTGAGGAGATATTGAGCAGTCTGACATTTGGAATAAATTTTTCAAACGCAATCTCACGAAAAGCCAGTGGATACCTGCTCAATGAAAATACCAAAACATTAAAAGAAGCAAATATGGACACTGCAAATCTTAGACAACTCATTTCTACCGCTTTCAGATTTTTCGGAAACTTTAAAATCTTGAGGACTATGATTTTAAGTGTCTTTTTATTTGTTTACCAACAATTGCCAGACTTGCTGCGCCTTCACAATTTTGAACAACCAAAGAAAACAGTCTGATTTGGAAATTTGGAACCAGAGGAAAAAGAATTATTCAGTTCTTCCACTACTTAAATACTATCGATTCAAACTTATATTTTATATATTTTCACTTATGTCTGTACAAATGCTTTACTTCCAAAACAAATAACAGACGTCCACGATCTGGTGATAAACATTGAAAATAGCAAATAGCACTTTGAGATTGAAATTAAAATCAGTACAATTTGTTGCTGTTTTCTGCTTAAACATTTGAACCACCTCGGCGAAAGTATAGCCTTGTAAGACAGTAAGACTTGTTTTTGCGAAATTCATTATAAAATAACACTTAAAATGTCTCTGAAATGCAAAATTTCCTCGTCAATCAGCAATTAGATTTTAAAACGCACTTAGTAATTTGATGTACATATAATTTGGTACTAACTAAGTTCTCGTTCAACTCCGCTTAACTAAAATGTCGCCAGCAAGTATTGTGAACAGAAGTGACAAATGCAAGTATATGTACTCGCGCAAGAAATAGTAAGTACTGATCATGGGGTGATTATCTTGTACGATCTCGCAGGTTCCTGCAAAAGTTCCCATACGATCTTGCAAAAAGTTTATACTGTAAGATCTTGCAAAAGACTAACGTTTACTATGTTAAATAAGATGAGTGTTTATGTTGACAGATTAACAAATTTTTATCTCGTATGTTTGCGTAAAAAAAGGTTACAGAGCAATTTATTCTCTTTAAAGGTTTTGTCCCATCTTGCATCTTGAAAGCACTTATAAGCTAACCATTCAGAGCTGTGTTTTGCACATCAGTCAAAAAGCCGAAAAAATTAGAGATTTTTTGCCAGTTCAAAAAATTTGGAATCAACAACTGCATCAGGTTGAGGTTGAAAAAGCTAGATATAAGTTTGATAAATATTTCATATCAAGCTTCCGACATAGAACGGTTGTTTGATTCAATAACAAAAAAAGAATTTTAATAATCAAACCTATTGTTTACAGTTTATAACGCTAAAACATAAGATTTTTTTTTGGTTGTGCGGGAAGGGGCTTTTTAAAAGTGCTCCACGAGAATCGTTTTAGGAAATTGCTTGAATGTTATAATAATTAAAATAATGATTTTTGAAACACAAATTTTGGTAAGTAATCAGAAGAGGCAATTGAATAAAAAACGATATATTCTGTTTAATGCCTTTTCTCTGATTCTTTCAGTATTGTCGGAAATCGAATTGGAAAATTAATTTACAGACATACAATGAAGGTAAATTTTTTTAGGTAATGTAGAGTGCAAGTTACTCAAAAAAATCAAGTTATTCAAGAGAACAAAGCTAAGTTGTTAGCTGCCTAGGTCAATTTCCTGTTCACCTGCTCTGATTTAGATAATTATCAATGGCTATAGTAAGCCTGATGTTGACATCCTTCATTTCATCTCTATGTGCCTCTAGGGTCAGAACGGAAAAGGTTATATTCGGAAAAGGTCAGTTAAGCAAAACATACATGGGCAGAGCAAGGAGCCCTACTATAACTCAAGTTGCGCAATTTTAGATACGGAAATTACGACCCATTGTCATCTCTTAAATCAAAACAACCATCTTGATCTATTAATGGGATCTCCGATGAAAATGTCCAAAACATACTTTAAAAACTATTATAGTACACTCGCATCATTGAATAATTCAGATTATTACCGTATTATACAAACTTATAATTCACCCACCAAAACTCATGACATAGCAGGAGTTAATCACGCAGTTTCAAATGTAACAATTTCTAAAACAAAAAACTTTGGACACTTATTTTTTCTTTTCACAATTGTTTAGTTCTCTCAAATAAGAATGGAATAACAGATAGAGAACAGCTTTTCTGCACAATAAAAACACAGAACTTCCAATCTGAAAAATGAATTTGTGGTGGCGATGATGGAGACAAGGGGCCCTATAGCTCACTACTGGGGTACAAGATCATCCCAATTATCCCAAGGCATTGCCCAGAGGACAAAACAACAAATGTAAGAGAACTCACAGAATCAAGAAAAATGCATATGGGCAAAAGGTTTCAGAAATTAAAGACAAGAGAAACAATGTGTGGTATCATCTGGTGTCAAGGTGTGGTGTCAACTTTAGGCGCAACAGCCCTTATTTTGTTCAAATATAACTGTATGGGGAAAGAGAGCACAGGAGATAGTTCTTAGACGTAGTAGCGTTTGCGTGATTGATTTAACAGTGTAGATGCCCCAACACTTATAATATTCTTACAAACTGGCTCGACAGTAATTCGAAGAAACTGAGATATATCTTTATATTTTCGTTATCAGATCAAAGCAGCTATTTACGGCTACAAGAAACATGAAAATTTTTTACAGAGACACTTTTTCATTGCTTTGCTTTGCAATGCTTTTCCACTATGAGGTATGAAAATTCTATCATGAAAGAGAGCTTAGACCCGGACTTGAGGAAAATACTGCAGAAATTTTATGAGAGCGCATCACAGAGGCACAGGGCACACTTGCTTAACTAGAAGCCTGAATTACCCCAGAAAAGAAAATTCTTTCGGAATACAACTCCTAGACACTTTGCAAACAACTTCAGGAGCAAAGAGACAACACAATGCAGCATGTGTGGTGAGAAAGGGACACCTGGAAAAAAATTGCAGAAGACGAAGAGAAAGGAATAAACTGAGTCAGTGACAATTGATTTAATT
>NC_134475.1:23400582-23613082 GCF_964194025.1 Convolutriloba macropyga
AGTCGAACTGTCGGCACAAAGGGAAAAGATCCATATATATATATATATATATATATATATATATATATATATATATATATATATATAGATATATATATATACATACATATTTAAATAATTTATGTATATAAACATATATATATATATATATATATATATATATTATATATATATATGTGTGTGTGTTTGTGTGTGTGTTTGTGCGCGTATTTTTGTGTGTTTGTGGGTGTTCAGATGTATGATTGTGAATTTGTTTGCACTGGCTAAGTTTGTGTGTGTGTGTGTGTGTGTGTGTGTTTGTGGAAAACAGAATTATATTTCAACCGTTTTTTTTTTATTTTTTGCCATATTTAGAAATTTTTCAACAATTTAGCAAAATGTAAAAGTTTTAGGCGAGTAAGTCCCTGGGCATATAAAAAATCCAAATTAAAAATTCTGTTTTGATATCTTATAAAAATTTTTAAGAATTGCTTGCTCTATTACAAAAAAATTTTTTTCTTGACAAAATGTTATAGTGTTGAATAAAATTATCACCTCTGTAGAATCCGAACTGTCTGTGCTCCCAATCAATGCAGAGTAGCTTTTTTGTACAAGTTTCAATGAAATTCTGTAGTTTACAAAAATTTATTATGGAAAGTCAACAATTTTTGCGACTTTTTATTGAGTTACCTTTAAAGCAGTTGAGTTACACCTTCTGTATTAACAAATATAGAAGGTAAAATTATTTTTGTCGTTTTTGCTTTTAACAAAGCATATAGCAGGCGGCCTTTTTAGTACTCTTCCCTCGGATCTCTAAATAATATTTCTTTGCGTTTCGAAATGTCATTTACATTTTTTATGAGTGTTAGATCTTCCCATTGAACAGAAACTTGGTACATTTTGAAAAAACATACTAAATCTTGATAGATCTTGCCAAGAAATTGCAATGGTACCTACCAAGAAAACATCAAGAAATGTACTATCTTGATTTTTTTTGCATGATTGTCGAGAAACAAGATGTTGGCAAGATTCCCGAGAAAGGTTAACCATGGCAAGGCAAGATATATCAATTATTGAAAATTCAATAGCACCTATAAACAAGATATAGCAGGAATTCATAAGATGAAGCAAGAAGTATCAAGGCAATTGCCTCTCCTGGTAATTTATCAGAGCAGCTACAATAAATTTTTTACACGATTCGGTTTTAGCACGACAAATAGAATTCTTTAAAGAGTTTCAAGCGCAATCAATTTCCGCATTTTTTATGTAAAACTTTCAGTAGGAAAGGTCAACCCAGGATTTTAATTACAAGAAAGATCATAGTAATAAAACATATGACCTTTAAGTCCAAAAACAAGTATTTTAATTCCGTTCTTAAAAAAACTGTAAATTCCGACAAAACTTTTTTTACTATGCGAAAATTTTCACGGTTACTTAACAAAAATTATTTCGCAAGTAACAAGAAAATTTTGTTCATTATGTTGGACATTGTATCTATGTCATATTATTATACACCAAAAAAATCAAACAAGAAAACAATGAAAGGTTATATCGTTTTTTAAAGTTGGCAATTTCAGCAAATATTCTAAATTGCTGTCCTCGATTTATAGGGAATGTACAATTGACAAGCAGTTATTTGCATAACTGGAAGAGATGTTGCTTGATTTACAATACAAAATGATCCGTATTGAACAGACAAAGCAGTGTTTCAACAGGTACAATACATTGTCATATTTAACTTAATTTTCTTCAGCTATGACCACTGTGAAATTAAGAGTCACAAAAAGTGCATGGATTTTGTCACTCGTTTTCATGGATAAAGGTAAAAATATTACTTTACCTAAAATTTGATTGCTCGAATTTATTAAGTAATAACTTGAGGCCCGATTCAGTGACTTAATTGCTCTCGCCAGCCGTGATAACGGCTGTTGCTTTCTTAATCAGTATTTTGTTTTGCTATGGTTTTTTATGCAACTGATCACCAATTAAGTTTTCTGTTAGTTTTCATAGTTACTTGACACGTTGCTAACTATAGTAGAAATTAGACACTGGAACTTGGAACAACAGTGATTGTTTGACAATTGGGCGAGAATTGAAAACGGACAAAATCTTGTCATTGTTATCCACGCTCACAGTCTTGTTTTTTTTTGCAACAAGTAAGTTAAAATTATAACCATACGGTTAAATATACCTGAAACAAAAAATATTTCAAATCATTCAAACAAGAATAATATAATAAACATCAACAAATTTCTTAAAGAATCACATTTTAAAATTTTCTTTTGATTGTTTTCTTCCTAAAAATAAAAATAACTTCTAAAAGCTCCTACGTTACTATTCAAAGGAATTTTTTCATGTTGTGAGAGCAAGAAATCATTCAACGTTTTCTTAAAAACGTTTTCATTTTTTGCCAACCGAAGCCAATGTGGTAACTTATTCCATTTCTGTACGCATTGACGAACAATCGAATTCATTCCAAAGCTGATTTTGGCACTTTGTCTAATTTTGAATTGTTTTGTTCGAGTATTTTGATGAAGACTCAGATACTCGTGAAAATTTTCAGAATTTTCGGGCCTAGCGACATCATAACAAAATTTGATTAGCGACATTTTTGCTATTATTAGCTCAGCTGGTAGGGTCTTTGTCTGGATTAGCAGATCTCTCGCTTTGTCATATTTTTGCGTAGAAAGCACACCTTTATACCCCAGTTAATCTGTCGGTTAAGGCGTTTTAGGTTTTTTGCAGATAAATTTTGAAAAAAGATTGCCGAAAATGATAAGTGTGAAAGCACAAGTGATTTTAGAAGAAGAATTCGCGCGTTCAGGGGAACTTGATGTCTTATAAGGTAAATTGATCTTATAGCATGAGCCATCTTTTTCAAGATTTTATTCAGCTGCTCTTCGAAACTAAGATTCCTGTCAATTTGAATACCAAGATATCTGCAACTTTTTTGTGTTGTGAGAACTTCGTTTTTGTAAAAAAAAATTAGATGCAAAATCTGAATTATCGCGCGAGAAAAAGATTAATTCGGTTTTGTTTGTATTCAAAGTTAGTTTGTTAATCTCTACATATTCTTCTGTTTTTTGTAAAATTTCCGTGATTTTTCCATGTAAGCTACCTTTCTGTCCACAACAGACAATATTTGTGTCATCTCCGATTTCAATTACCTTTTCCGTTGTGCTTATAATAGATGAGAAATCGTTCACATATAAAAGAAAATTGAGTGGTCCTAAAACAGTTCCTTTTGGCACACCGTGATTCAAAATTTCACAATCAGAGAATATGCCATTAAGTTTTACCTTTTGTCTGCGGTTGGCAAGAATTGAAAACAGTAATTCTTTCGCTTCCTGGGAAAAACCATACATTTCAATTTTTTGTTATGCGAAGTGTTATGCGAAATGGAATTGAACGCTTTTGCAAGGTCTAGAGAAATAGCAACAGTTTCTTTGATTTGATCTAAATTAGACGAAACTGTTTCTACCAGTTCTAGAATTGCATCAGTTGCAGACTTTTTTTTCTGAAATCCAAATTGCTCTTTATTATATTTTATGCTTATCAATGTACTCCATCATCTGATTCAGAAAGAGGCGCTCAAAAATTTTTGTAAAACTTGGAGTTACAGAAATTGGTTGATAATTTGTGCTATCTAATTTATCACCTTTTTTGAAAATTGGTGTTACATAGGCTAGTTTCATTTTAGTTGGGAAATTTTTCTCCTTAATGCACTCATTTAAGGCGAATTGTAGATGTACTCCTGTAGCTAATTTGCAAGACTTTGTGAGTCGTATTGAGATTTAACCAGGTCCTGCTGCTTTGTTATCGTCCAGCGAGTCAACGATTGAATAAAGTTCTTTTCTAGTCACAGTTCTGAATGTGAATTCAGGTATATTAAGTTTATCAGGTTATTTACAAGCAATATCCAAACCTTTGAAAACACCTAGAATAGCAAATGATCTATTCAGACAATTGACAATATTTTTTGGTTCCCTCGAAAATTCACCACTGTCTAATCTGATTTCATCAACCATGACAATTCTTTCATTCGGACAGGTCTTTTGTTCAATGAAATTCCATTGTTCTTTACTGGTTGGTAAATTTTGGAAGAAATTGATGCAAAAATTGTTGTGCGCCTCCCTGAGTCTCCTATTAACTAAGTTTCTTAAGCGCTTAAATTCCTTGTACGTCTCACTGTCAAGATTTTTTTTTCCATTTATTCAACAAAATATGTTTTTGTGCAATCAGATGTTTCAATTCTTGTGTTAACCAGAGCTTAGAATTTTTATAAGTTTCTCCCCTTTTTTTAACACTCTGAATTGGTGCGTGTTTTTCAACAATTTTCTCAAAAATATTAAGGAATGAATCAAACATATCGTTGCCATTCTCACATTGGCACACTCTACACCATTCGGCGAGGGCAAGATCTCTGTTATGTTTAGAGCGTTAGAAAATTCGAAAATTTCTCATCGTTTTTATGTTGTCACTCTCAGATTTCAATGAGAGGTTTGATTCGAAAATAACAAGAAAATGGTCGGAGATAAAAGGGGTTGTTGTGACATTGTAGGCAATTATCTGATCTTTTGTGACGAAACAGTGATCAATAAGTGTAAATGTTTTATCAGTACCTCTGGTTGCATCCCTTAGGTTAACAATTTCTAATCCTGAATTTGACGCAAAAATGTCTAGTTTACATTTTTCTGTCTTGTTCAGATAATTCAAGTTGTAATCTCCCGGCAAAATAACCTTATCTGTAACGCTATAGGCTCTGGATAATTAGGTACTTAATTGATCAAGAAAATACTCACCAAGACGTTTGTTTGGGCAATAAGAAACGTTAATAAGTAATTTTTCAGTCAAAGGGTCAGTTATTTCAACCCAAATGGATTCAAAAAAACTCTCATCAACCGTTTCAAGGCTTGATATAAAATCGGCGGTAAATTTTTTCGGGACAAAAATACCTACTCCTCCAACCTCCTCCAATCAGTGTCCAACCAGGTTTCAGTTACAGCGACAAACGTATTAATGGGAGCTCTTTGCGAAAAGTTTGCGAACTCTTCAAACTTGTTCTTCAAGCTTTGACAATTAATAAGGAAAAATAAAGGCGAGTGGCTTGTTCCTCTGTTTTTTAAATAACTTGAATACTCAATCAAATTTTTCAGATGAGGTCCCGGGGTTCAATTCAATGTCCCCTGACAGCTTGAGACGTACAAGTGAACAAAAAACTAACAGTTTTAGGAAGAAAACAAAAAAGTATGAATCATCTGTTTTTAAAAATTAACAAACATTAGGTTTGTTGGAATAATACTTTTCAAATGTGCGCTTATGAATTTCAGTATGATTTTTTCTTCCTATAAGTATACTGAAAACTAAAAATATCAAGAAAAGTCGCATTGTTCTATATTTCAACCAACCATCAGCCAAATTTATAATGAGTTGGAGGTTAAAATGCTTGTTTTGTATGGAAACTAAAAAAATTGTTGTTATCATAGTGGTCCAAATTTTTAAAACTTCGGTTGATAATTCTCGGTTTGATTTCAGTTTCTGACACCGTAAGTCCAAGATGCACGTTCAAGTTCCGAATATTTCTGACAAGTTTAGGTATACCTTGACTGACTGATGGATGTACTCCATCATTGCTGATATCTTTCGTTTCCCGTATATTATTCAAAAAAACAACGTCAATATCAAAAACGCCACTCAACTCCGTTGCAACATTTTCTAACGCTTCGTTATATTTGTCTATGTTTTCGTTATTTTTGCTGAAACCAAAAAAACCATCTTTAACTGGTGGAATTTTACAAAGTGCAACTTTGAGTGGTGACAGTTTCTTCTATAATTTCCGACGCAGTTTCCATTAAAATACTAGCTGTTTCAAAACCGCTATTTCCCGAATCAATATTGTTATGTCCAGCATGTATAATAAGATTCTCAATCTTGTGATAACCGTTGCATCGCTTTACAATATTTGATAATTCTTGAACTTTTGCTGAAGGTGTATAGCTGTACTTGGGCTCAGATCTTTTGCTTGTACTTTTTTGTATGTACTATCTGAAAGAATAAGTGTCTTTGTTGATCTTGCTATAAATTTCGGATAAAAAATCTTGGTTTGTTGTTGATGTTGTTGAACTTTGTTGTTGTCATGGATTTGGTTCGATGTTTTTTCGTTTACTTTGTCAATTAAATTATCAACCATTTTGTTATTTTGTTGTCGGAGGAAAGCATTTTCATCTTTAAGTTAATAATTATTTATTTAAATTCAAACATTTACTTATCAAATCTTCTTTCTTCATTTTTTCAAAATCTTTCCTCTCTTTATGTACCTCTATCATTGTTTCAAAAAAGCTGTGGTTTGTTTGTGTGTTTTACAAAAAGCGCATGCGAAACAGAATAGATCCGATTTTTCCTTCAGATAATTTTGACATCAAAAGTACACGACAAAAACAGGCATCGTGTACAAATGTGAGGGATATTTCCAATTTTTACGCAAATCTGAACTAAGTTTGCTTTATGTTACTGATGTATTTATACGCCTAAACTGTGGTAGTCTTAAAGCATGCTTGGGAATAATATTACTTCAAAAATTTGCTATTTGCACCGTAATGATCTTGGATGCAATGGCGATACCATGCGAAAATTTGAGGCTCAAAAACGCTGGCCATAATAGCGAAGCATAGCAGTATTGCTGTTGAAAATAAAAGAAAATATTGGTGTAATAATAAAACAGTAACGGTTCGCTAGAAAAAGCCACCGAAAAAATGAAACACCGACAATTAATTTCAAGGAAAAAAATGGAACACCGACAATTAATTTCAAGGAAAAAAATGGAACACCGACAATTAATTTCAAGGAATTCCGCTCATTTATTTCTTTTTTATTCCGCTCAAATTCCGCTCATTCCGGTCAAAAAATGTAAAGGCTTTGAGCGGATTTTGCTAAACTGTTCGCTCAAATTCCCGCTCATTCCTCGACTGGGGATTGCCAAACTTTTCAAAAGCATTTCAAACATCCAGAAATCAAAACAAGAGATCTACAAGTCAATAATGTTTCAGGTGAACAAACCGGGTGAATACTTGAAAAATTCTCGTTTGATGAAAGAAGCCAAGACAAGAGGGGATGTGATAATAGTGAATATGTCACCTAACTACCACATGCTAACAGTCCAACTACTCATTGGGTATATGTGGGTGCACTACAGTTGTCCAAGGGTCGACTACATTCTAAAGGTTTGTTAAGGAAATAGATTTCGCTTTTGAGTTTCGTTTAGTCAGTGCCAAGTTTCATGTTCCTTTGCACCTGGCACTCTACAAACAAACGGCTATCGTAATGACCATTATGCATTTTCATATCAAGTACCTTGCTGGAAATATCAACATTTTGAAATGACCCGAAGTCAGTATGGGGGTAAATCGAATTCTGTTGATTAAATTAACCGGACAAGCCCCAGGAGCATCTTTTGTCGAAATTAATTAAAAATTATACAACAAAGTAAACTAAAACGAAACATTTCTTATCTTGCTACAATTCGGTCTCTTGGAACTTTTTTGTGCGTCCAAACTTTTCCTTTTGTAATTATACGCGTAAACTTGTTCCTCAATGTCCCTTATCTTATTTTAGTTGAGAATTTTTCTATAATTTGAGCAAATTATTTATAATTGAACAGTAATTCCATCTTGACTCACCGTTCGATACTATTTGCATTTTTTTATTCTTTTTGAGTTCCTCATAAAACAGTGTATCTCAAGTTAGATAGTGAAACCCTTCTTTTTTTTTACAAATTTATTGATCGAAGGACTTCTAGAAGACTATTTACTTCTAAATGTAGATATGCTGCAGTATATTTCTGCCTTCAAGAAAATAAAATGCCTTGGTTTATGTTTTATAATTCTGTCAGCTGAATAGGATGGTAAATGTTGAATAAGTTAACGCAAATCATAATAAGTCCGTTCGAAAATTTTTTCTAGTTTTTTTTAAGTATCTAATGACAAACTTTATTATCTATCGCTGATGCCATTTCAATGCATGATTACTTTTTTTACTTTTTCCAGTTAACTTTTGAAAGTTAAACTTTCATGTTACTCTTTTTCAGTGCGTATGCAGGGGTACAATTGACTCTGATTTAGTTTTTTAATGCTGATAAGCAGAACCATTATTGATACAAAATCGCTATCTCAATAATAGCATGAAATAGTTCCAGGTTTCTTTTGCATAGAATACTTAAAATTGTTTGCGATGAGATGAAAACTAATTTGATGTCATTAGGTTAAACCTTAATAAATGATTTTGATTCGTTGTAATGGTTGTCGTCTGATCACAAACTCGCATGGCTTCGCGTACCTAACTTTCAGAGTAATTCAGTACTGAATCAAAATGATTCTCAGAAATATATCAGTATTGATTCAGACTTTGCTCATGTCACATTTAGCTCTGAAATCCTCTGATTCAGACTCTGATTCAGGCTCTGAATTATAGTATAATCTCTCGATATATTCAGTCTTGATAACTACAACGATTGAAACAAAGCGAATAATGAAATGAGTCTACTAAAACCATCTAATTAGAGAAGATGATAATCATTTAAATGTAATCACCTGATGAATCAGTACATTCAATAACATAATGGTAGCACTGATTTATACTATTGAGAGCAAAAGATAGTTATTAGGTTATAAAGCTAAAGCCATTGACGTTAACGAACTCTCCAGTCACCGATTCTAGAATGCCAGATTTTCCTATGTGCAGTGCAAGATTTTTAGGGTTTTTCTCATTGTAGGCCCCATCCCAGGTTAGTACTCATATCACGTATAGCTTCTTCAATCATGATAATTATAGCGTAACGGGGGATTATAATTGGAAAGACCCGATTTTTAAGCTGGCAGTTAAGTGACTGCGTCAAAAATAAGTTGAAAACCTGACTTAAACCGCACGGCTCAGCTTAGATCTCAATCAAAGCCCCCAGTTTCTCACTGTCTTCATATCTGAATCACTTGACCTGTAGATGAAAGGCGCAAGGCGGTGATTCCAAAGGCATCGCATCATTCATACATGTTTTTGTTCCGACCCCACTTGTGGGGGAGGAACTATATATTCAAATGTTTTTTTTTGTTCAGACATTTTTGGCCGATCGATATATTCTTTGTAGAGAAATGTGAGTGGTATCATTAAAAAGCTCGTCCAGCGCAGAATTCGCAATAAAAAAGGTTTAAAGGTTTTATGGCATTTCGTTTTTTCGAGGAGTTATGGAGGATTGAAGTTTTGTGTGAACACGGGATATTTGGCATGGTTTTGTTCACTTTAGTGTAATTTTTCTTCAAATTAAGATTTTTCTCTATAAAAACGCTAATTCAAAATGACATTTCACGCCACAAAATGAATCAATTTTGTGTTCCTAATAGACGAAAGCCGATAAAAAAGACTAGTTCTGGTCTCAGAGGGAAGTTTACTATAAAAAATCGAATTTTGTTTGAAAGCTTTTTTTTTAGAAAAATAATCATTTTTTTGGTTTTTTAAGTCACCAAGAGACTAGTGACTTTTCATATCGGGGTTATGTTAAACAGAAAACTCGTTATTATTCAAGTGAAGTCCAATGAACAGAAATATCGTTTTCAAGGAATCAATCATGCTTTTTTTGGCTCCGACTCAGAGTTTTTGTAATTTTAAATAAAATTTTGAATTTGTTTTTGAAGTTATACTAAATTTTAGGAGTCCTATGGCATTGAATCGTTGAATTAATTTGCAAAAGGGTCAGTAATGAGCATTAAGTGAACCTATCTAGTGCTTTGAGTGGACAGCTAATGGCTGTTAAGACTTTAAAAATATTTTTTCGAAATTTTTAGTAATAACCAATCATAGACGTATTTTCGTTAACTAAAAGTCAGTCTAGTATTGAAAGGAACCCCTCTTTTCTACTGCAAACAAAATTAATCTTGTTAGATGTTTTATTTTCTATCTATTGGTAATATCACTTCAAAGCCACATGCTTTCAAAAAAAATTTTTCTTTTGGATATTTTTGTGTTTTTGGTTCCTTTTGAAATTTTATCACATTATCGATGATCGTTCCAATTGATTTAGGGGAGACGTTCAATGAATCATAGATAAAGTTTTCAGATAAAAACCTACGGTTTAAATAGCTTCGACACTTTCTTCTCGCACTTTTCGACAAGATTTTTTGTATTTTGCCTTTCGTTGTTGTTGTTTTCATAGTCATTGACTTATTGTTATGTCCTATTGAGACGTTACGAAATTTTTAAACATCTTGGTCATCCCATTGAGGCATAACCTAGGGAATTTATTGGCTTCCCTGAAAGCTTTGAATTAATTGGCGTTGATATTACGGGTTTTCTCATGAGTTTTGTGGTTTTTTTTGTATTTGTTCTTATTTGTTAATTTTATACAGTCATAACGTGGAAAAAACAAAAATCCCATTTTTATAAAAATTAATTGAAAATATAGAAGTTTCTTTTGAAAAGTTCATTTTTTAATGGCTTCGACACTTATCGCTCAATTTTTTTTAGTTTTCTGTTTTTGCCTGTTTTTTAATTCTTCAGGTAGCCGTAAATTGCTGACCGGTCTCATAAACTTGTTATTGAGGATTGATTGACAAATGTTACATGAAGCAGTCTTTATATCGAAGAGTTCTAACGTTTGTGATATTATTTTTCTTTTCAATGAGTTTTCAAACTTTCCAGTTCTTGTTGTTCATTTCGTCAACTTGTATTTAACTGTCATCATTGAGAGGTCCCATCCAATTCTTTGTACTCTAGAAGTAAACAGTTCTACTGATGATATGTTGTAGCTGACGTTTTAATTGTTAGACAATATGCGATTTCATAAAAGATTTTTGACGGTGTGTTCGTGTTTCTTTTTCTCTTTATTTACCACTTTTGCGTAATAACAGATCCCAATGATTTTCAAAATTGGCCAAAATGAACTGGTTTATTCTCCAGTGAAATTTTAGATTAACTAGTCTAAATACAACTCGAAACAAAAATACATAATTCTCAAATAATACCTTATTATTTTCATTGCCTCAATAATTTTTTTTCCGAAAATTTTTTGTTATTTTTGAGTTTTTCCGCATCTTTAGTCCGTTCCTATGACTTAGTCTAACCAAAGACAAGTCTTAATGTTTTTGTTGTTAAATTATTGAGAACTTTTTTGTTAAAAGCTAAATATTTCTTGTTTTTAACACTTGCGTCTTCTAAGAAAGCTATTGAATTAGTTGGTTTAAAAAATATTTTTGTATGATTAATTCTTCTTTTTGTCGACTTGTTGCCTGGTCTCATTGAGGAAAATTTCCATCTGCCGTATAGTTAGGATCAATTAAATTTGTGTAGTTAAGGTTTTGACTTGCAATTATGATTGCATTTTTACGTTGTTACTCGGTGCTTTTAAATTTAAATATTGAGTTTTTGCTGTGAATTTTTATTCTTGCTTATTTTGTTGCTTCTGTTGTTTTTGTTGTAGTGTTTTTAGTGGCAGATCTCGTAAGTGTTGTAATGAGGCATGACATTATGTAATGCGATTACTAGTTAGGTTGTGTAACAATTTTTTTAAACTCGAACATCGATTGATGTTATCTCGTCTATTAGTTGACAATTAAGTCAAAAATTTGTGGTACATGTGTATTACCATTACAAAACATTCCTACTTTACGTATGTTATGATGCAGTAAATTAATAATTCCTTCATGCAGTATATATACATTAACATTGTTAACCATATGCAATCGTCCGACGATTGTCTCCTATGTTCAAAGTTAACTGGTACTACGCACTAAGTGTGCAGACTGACAAAAGGTCAAATGCAGTTCTGCCTTAGCTTTCACCAAATAAAGTTGTGCGTTGAATATTCTCTTTTCGATTAGAGCTTAGATCTTATTCTTATAAGTCTAGCATCACATGGCGCAGTCAGCCGAAAAAGGAAAAACGATACTAGGTCTCGAACCATTCTGGGATAAACCCAGCTCAAACCCACCAACACCATGGGAAAAGTGGAGAAGTCAGTTGAAAATGGCCTTAGTCGCAAAGACAATTATTGAACTCGACGACCTCCTAAGAGAGAAACCAACAACAATAATTTATCCCCCAGAGCCAGTGGAAGAACAACCGGTACAAAATCCAACCCAGACGATGGAAAGGGAGAGGCTAACAAAATATAATCAGGCAATAGCCAAATGGAAAAACGAATAAAACATAATTGACAGAATAGGGGTGCTATGCGGCGACAAGCCATGGGACATCGCAGATAAACGAGCAAAGTCAATGATTTACCTAACCATTGGAATCGAAGGACGAAGAATGCATACAAGGAAATACCCCCATATCAACGTCGAGAACATCACGACACAACAACTATGGGAGGAACTAGAGCTGACGTTCATACGACCACGGAACGTCACCTTCGACCGATACTTGCTACTCACAAGACGACAACAAAAGGGCGAAACAATGGAACAGTTCCATTCAGCTTTACGATCTTTAGCAGAATTTTGCCAACTGGGAGCGTTGGAAGACGACTTGCTACGAGACATCTTTACAGCCAACATGATTGACCCGGAGATTCAGAAAGAACTTTTAAAGGTAACATTAGAACCAGAAAAGGCACTTGAATTAGCCATTAGCATTGAATTAGGCGCCCGAAGCCAGCTAGCAATACAAGCTAAAAACACTACAGACCCCTCAATGGTAACAATTGTAGGACGATCGGAGCCAGTCCTAGCCATCTCCAGTTCGAGATACCGGGGAAACTATCGAGGCAATTTTAGCCAGCCCCGAGGCAATTACCAACCGCCCAGAGGCAATTCACACCAGTCAAACACTCAACAATTCCAACAACATAATTGCCGTAACTGCGGACAACCATGGACACAAGAATATCGAAGTAAGTGTCAAGCCATTGAACAGACGTGTAGAAGATGCAACAAACCCAATCACTTAGCGAAAGTCTGCAGATCCAACATGAACAGATACACAAACAATCGCAACGTCAACGAAATAATAGAACAAGACGAAACACAAAACGAGGAACAAATAAACATGGTCTCACTAAACAACGAAATAGGCAGTATCAGAGAGGATTCGGAAGACGATTACATGGTCAACCTGATTTCCCCCACAGAAACATCACCCACACCGACAAAACTTCACATCAAGTTTGGAAACACCAAATACTGGGTAATGGTGGATTCAGGTAGCTCTAACAGCCTAGTAACGGAAAGAATGGCACATGAAATAGAAGACAGAGATAAAAACAGCTGGTGGAGTCGTAAGACGAATCCCACAAACTTGCGCAGCTTTACGAATACACCAATCCGAAACGTCGGCACACTATACTGTGACATAGAATGTAATGGATGGAATGCTGGAAGAGCTGACCTCATAGTGGTACCCAACAACCACAGAGCAATTATAGGAAGAGACTTATTTCAAGGGCTCGGAATACAAGTCAACCAACAACCCACCCCAAAATCGGAAGGTAAGCAAATTGCACTGATACAAAACGTTGAAGGACAAAACCTAAAAACAGAAATATCTAAAAAATTTCCAAACCTAATAAGAAGGATAGGACGATCAAAAACCCATACAGTTAAGTCAAAATTCAAAACAAACTTCACACCCGTTCACCAAAGAGGGCGGAGAATACCAATCCATCTACAATCTCAGGTAGAGGAAGAACTCAAAAAAATAGAAAAGAACGGTAATATAATCAAACTGGACAAATGCAGCGACAAAAACTTTATTTCACCCATAGTGATAACAGTCAAACGAGACAAAACAATAAAACTTGCCATGGACTCCAAAGTCATAAACAAAGCGATTCATAAAAAAAATATCAGATGCAAAATATAGATTGCCTGATGGATAACATCGCACAATCAATCTCGGAATCGTCGCACGAAAGCGAAGTACTTTTTTCCACCATCGACCTACGTTACGCATACAGCCAATTACCACTCGACGAGGCAACCGCAAAGCATTGCAATTTTAATATCATAGGCGGTCAAGCTACAGGAACATATAGATTCATTACAAGTTTTTATGGCCTAACAGATATGCCCGCAGAGTTCCAAAAAGCAATAGATACCACATTAAGGGGCCTCAAAAACACATATAGTTTCCTGGACGACATAATAATTGTCACGGGCGGAGGAATAAAAAACCATAAACAACAAGTATTCGAATGTCTGGATAGACTCGACAAGGAAAATCTAAGCATAAACTTAGAAAAATGTCACTTCGCAAAAAATAAAATAGAATGGCTAGGATTTGAAATCAATCAACACGGTATAAAACCATTAGTCACCAAAACCAAAGCCATACAAAGCCTAAAAGCACCCAACACATGTAAACAACTAAAATCTTTCCTGGGTAGTGTACACCACCTAACAAAATTCGTTCCGAATTTAGCAACACAATGCATAATATTTCGAGAATTACTGAAAAAAGATACCAAATACGTATGGACCACAAAACACCAAACAGCATTCGAAAAAAAAGCACATAAAAAACATAACCGAAAACACACATTTTGACCAGTCGAGAAAAACACGGGTACGTACAGACGCATCACGATCCGGGCTCGGAGCAGTGCTCGAGCAGGAATCGAACAACGGTTGGGAAACAATAGCATATGCATCGCGTTTTCTAAACAAAGCTGAAGAAAAATACAGCATTAACGAGCTCGAACTCCTAGGCATAGTTTGGTCACTGGAACATTTCAAGCATTATTTATATGGTCAATATTTCACAGTACAAACCGACCATCGGGCACTTCTATCCATACTTAAAGATAAATCAACAAAGGCACACCAAAGCAGATTAACCCGCTGGTGCGATCGGCTAATCCCATTCCAATTTAAAATAGAACATATACCAGGCTCAAAGATGGGCCTCACAGATTACATATCTAGAAACCCCCACGGCGCCGCAAAACCAATTAGCATGTACGACGAAGACTTTGTAATAGCACAAATAGATGCTATAGTTAAAACAATTAATGCAATTAGACAACGCGGTAGACCACGAAAATTCCCTATACTGGAATCGCACGTTAATTCCAAGACATCAAACACAACGACTGCAATTAAACGTCAAAGAGGCCGGCCGAGAAAAACACCCCTGGAATCGCGGGACGATTCTAAAATCAAAGTGCCTAGAGCACAAAGTCATAAGACAAAAACAAAAGTAGTTCAAAAAGAACATAATTACAGCCTACGCAGACAACATTCCAATCCCAATATAGAAAACCGCGTGACGAGGAATGACGTATTTGAACAAAAAGTCACACAACAAGCGATTGCAAAACCGCATTTGCCAAATAACTCAAATAACAATCAGTTGCTAACACAAGAACAAATTTTTCCAGAAATGCAAACAGACAAGGACGAAATGCAAAACACTTCCCCAAAGAGCCCAGGAAGATGTCCACTATCATTCACCACCTACCTAAGCCCCAACAAAGAAGAAAACCACCCCCCGGCTCAACAAGAAGAACAAACAACATCAAATACAACACTGGATAAAGCAATCAGAGATGTGTTCAGCTCGACATTAATAGCAGCCATGACCAATAGAGACAGTGTGCTAAGAGAGATTCGAGATTGCATAATCCAGAACGACGAACGCCGATGCAAAGCAGTGAGCAAACAGATATACGCCCACTGGAACCAACTGAGCGTAAACGATGGCTGCATACTACTGGACAACCGCCTCACGATTCCCAATGCACTTAAAGAGGATTGATGTCTGCATGCTACCCACCCTGGCTCATGGGGAATGACAGAACTAGCGAATAGACTCTGGTGGCCCTTCATTAACAGAGATCTGATAAACAAGGCAAAAACATGCCGCCCCTGCACTGAATTTGGTAAGAACCTTAAAAGCATGATACCAAAAACTAAATGGTCACCAATGAAACCATGCGTCGAACCAAACGAAGAAATCCAGATAGACTTTGTTGGACCAATAGTAGACGGTCAAGGAAGAGAAATATACTTTCTCGCTTGCATCGATCGATTTTCAAAACTTCCATCCCTTAAATTATACAATAACGCGAATGCAACAAACGTAGAACACTTTCTAAATAAATATATGTCCATACATGGGGTACCTAGATCTATACGAATGGACCAAGCTAGATGCCAAAAGGGTAATATAAATAGAGACTTGTGCAACAGAAACAATATTAAAATAATATTTGCACCCGCAAACGACCATAGATCGATAGGCCTCGTCGAAAGATTAATTCAAACGGTCAAACGAAGACTAGGGTGCATCAAGCTAGATCCCAAACAACACCCGTTTAATATAAAACAATCCTTAAAACAAATCGCTCAAGAACTTAGATTATGTCGGAAAAAAGCAACCAATATATCACCATTCGAAGCGCACTTTGGGCGCCCCGCCAGTACTCCAATAACCAATCTAACAACAAAACCTGATAGTAGAAATTTAAAATGGCCAAATGTACAACATGACTATTTAGATGACAACATCATGGGAGCGGACGAGCTGATATCCGACGAACGATGGGAACAAGAGGACCTTGACAGCGACGAGGAGGTACGAACTTCAAAAGAGAGGATGCTCACAGCAGCCAAGAACGACACAGGCGAGATCCCTCGAACATTCCGAATGACCACACAATCAACGTTGCAACCGATCCCCGAATCCAGTAAAGGCCTACAACTAGCAAGGAAAACAATTGCTTCAACACGCAGCAAGAAACAACTACAAGGCTTGTACGAAGCAATACCAGAAGGGGCAGCATTAGTCAAAACATCCGGCTCAACGCTAACGATCAAATACCCGGGACAAGACGACACCGTCCTCCACAAGTCCGAGGTAGCTAGATTCGGTACGTCCACACAGCCCCAAATTCCCTTAATCCAATTCGCGGCACGAAAGACGGTAATCAATCACCATGAAAAGCTGTAGCGAACGATGAACATCCACCAAAAAGAGCAAATGACCAAACTAAAAGGCGAACGTACAATCCGCAAAAGATTACAAGATTCACCCACCAATCCCAACCTGGCCAACCTCGCGAAAGTCCATCGCACAAAAGTCCCACCGAAAAGGAAGTTTGTACAGTCTGCTAAAAAAGGGGACGCGAAGAAACAACACAAAGACCAATACGCATCCTCGCAAGAAGAAGATGGTGACGATACCATCCCAGCCCACGAGGCAACGGCCGAAGCCAACCCAAAAGACGCAGACTATGAACCACAAGAGTCGATAGACATACACGAAATCAACCAAGGCAAAAAGCCACGACGAAGCAATAGACTCAAAAAGAAGACAACAAAATACGGTCAGACCGAAACTCTATCCACTGACGACGACACAGACGAGACCCAAACCAGCACTCCAATTAAAAGCCCCAAAGGCATCGCAAACTTCCAACCGGGTCCAAGTGCGCAGGACGATTCCACACAAGGGCCGGAAGAACGTAGAAGTACATCACCAACCATAGGCCAAACACAAGAGCCTACTGAGACTGAGCCGGTATCACCTCTGGCCGAAGGACAGGTGCTGGAAGTATCGCTCCAATCACAAGAGTCAAGAGAGAGAGAACTAAGCCCACATGAACTCTAAACAATGCCTTTATAAATGCCTAACAAACTTTTTAAAAACTTTGTTATTCCTCCCGAGGGGAAATATGCTACATGTGTATTACCATTACAAAACATTCCTACTTTACGTATGTTATGATGCAGTAAATTAATAATTCCTTCATGCAGTATATATACTTTAACATTGTTAACCATATGCAATCGTCCGACGATTGTCTCCTATGTTCAAAGTTAACTGGTACTACGCACTAAGTGTGCAGACTGACAAAAGGTCAAATGCAGTTCTGCCTTAGCTTTCACCGAATAAAGTTGTGCGTTGAATATTCTCTTTTCGATTAGAGCTTAGATCTTATTCTTATAAGTCTAGCATCACATTGAAGTTATACTAAATTTTAGGAGTCCTATGGCATTGAATCGTTGAATTAATTTGCAAAAAGGTCAGTAATGAGCAATAAGTGAACCTATCTAGTGCTTTGAGTGGACAGCTAATGGCTGTTAAGACTTTAAAAATAATTTTTCGAAATTTTTAGTATTAAACAATCATAGACGTATTTTCGTTAACTAAAAGTCAGTCTAGTATTGAAAGGAACCCCTCTTTTCTACTGCAAACAAAATTAATCTTGTTAGATGTTTTATTTTCTATCTATTGGTAATATCACTTCAAAGCCACATGCTTTCAAAAAAATTTTTTCTTTTGGATATTTTTGTGTTTTTGGTTCCTTTTGAAATTTTATCACATTATCGATGATCGTTCCAATTGATTTAGGGGAGACGTTCAATGAATCATAGATAAAGTTTTCAGATAAAAACCTACGGTTAAAATAGCTTCGACACTTTCTTCTCGCACTTTTCGACAAGATGTTTTGCATTTTGCCTTTCGTTGTTGTTGTTTTCATAGTCATTGACTTATTGTTATGTCCTATTGAGACGTTACGAAAATTTTTAAACATCTTGGTCATCCCATTGAGGCATAACCTAGGGTATTTATTGGCTTCCCTGAAAGCTTTGAATTAATTGGCGTTGATATTACGGGTTTTCTCATGAGTTTTGTGGTTTTTTTTGTATTTGTTCTTATTTGTTAATTTTATACAGTCATAACGTGGAAAAAACAAAAATCCCATTTTTATAAAAATTAATTGAAAATATAGAAGTTTCTTTTGAAAAGTTCATTTTTTAATGGCTTCGACACTTATCGCTCAATTTTTTTTAGTTTGCTGTTTTCGCCTGTTTTTTAATTCTTCAGGTAGCCGTAAATTGCTGACCGGTCTCATAAACTTGTTATTGAGGATTGATTGAAAAATGTTGCATGAAGCAGTCTTTATATCGAAGAGTTCTAAAGTTTGTGATATTATTTATTTTCAATGAGTTTTCAAACTTTCCAGTTCTTGTTGTTCTTTTCGTCAACTTGTATTTAACTGCAATCATTGAGAGGTCCCATCCAATTCTTTGTATTCTAGAAGTAAACAGTTCTACTGATGATATGTTGTAGCTGACGTTTTGTTTGTTAGACAATATGCGACTTCATAAAAGATTTTTGACGGTGTGTTTGTGTTTCTTTTTCTCTTTATTTACAACTTTTGCGTAATAACAGATCCCAATGATTTTCAAAATTGGCCAAAATGAACTGGTTTATTCTCCAGTGAAATTTTAGATTAACTAGTCTAAATACAACTCGAAACAAAAATACATAGTTCTCAAATAATACCTTATTATTTTCATTGCCTCAATAATTTTTTTTCCGAAAATTTTTTGTTATTTTTGAGTTTTTCCGCATCTTTAGTCCGTTCCTATGACTTAGTCTAACCAAAGACAAGTCTTAATGTTTTTGTTGTTAAATTATTGAGAACTTTTTTGTTAAAAGCTAAATATTTCTTGTTTTTAACACTTGCGTCTTCTAAGAAAGCTATTGAATTAGTTGGTTTAAAAAATATTTTTGTATTATTAATTCTTCTTTTTGTCGTCTTGTTGCCTGGTCTCACTGAGGAAAATTTCCATCTGCCGTATAGTTAGGATCAATTAAATTTGTGTAGTTAAGGTTTTGACTTGCAATTATGATTGCATTTTTACGTTGTTACTCGGTGCTTTTAAATTTAAATATTGAGTTTTTGCTGTGAATTTTTGTTCTTGCTTATTTTGTTGCTTCTGTTGTTTTTGTCGTAGTGTTTTTAGTGGCAGATTTCGTAAGTGTTGTGATGAGGCATGACATTATGTAATGCGATTACTAGTTAGGTTGTGTAACAATTTTTTTAAACTCGAACATCGATTGATGTTATCTCGTCTATTAGTTGACAATTAAGTCAAAAATTTAATTGCAATACATTTACAAGGATGCTCGTTAATGCGCCTTCGCACATGATGTTCCGAACCGAGCACATCTTGTTGAATTTCTATAATCAAAGTAAAGTTTTCGCAAAATAAACTTTGCTAGCCGCTATCATGAAATAGCGTAACAGCTGTTACGCTACTTCATGATAGTGGCTAGCAAAATTTGTTTTGCAAAAACTTTACTTTGATTATAGAAATTCAACAAGATGTGCTCGGTTCGGAAAGTCATGTGCGAACGCGTATTAACTAGCATCCTTTCTGTCAATGCTTTTTCGGTTTGTTTCATGTTATGATGAGAATGATACACTGCGGCTACCTCTTTCAATGTGACACGTTTATTAATCAAACATGAAGTCACTCCTTACGAACACACTAAGGAAAGTTAAGGTTTTTTTTACCTTACAAAATGATTTAACTTACTTCAACTGGTAAAGTAAATCGGATTTTCCTTAACTCACCTTAACTTAAACAAACTTTGCCTCAATTATACCATGAAAGTTAAGGCCTCGCCAACTTAACAAAAGCCTTAAATTGGTACTTAACTTTAACTTATCAACGGTGTACCTTAACTTGGTTAAGGTAAGTTTACCTTAACTTTATTTAGTGCTTTTTGGTCATAGATGATCCAAAAATCAATTTAAAATGCTCTGATTTCCTCTGATATCGAAATATGGAGGCGTTCGATATTTTCAGGGGTAAACTAGGGTTTTAGAATGGATTAACTGACTGTCGCTGAAGTCACTGAGAATTTTCTGTTATTTATCGAAAACCACCTGGCAGTTACAGATGTAAAGAGTTTCGAAGTAACCTCTACAGGGTCACATAACACCGCTTAAAACACGCAACTTTTATGATTGAAAATGCCGAAATTTGAAAAAAAAATTCAATCTGTGACTACCCGGAACGAGTTTCAAGTTTTGATCAGTGCTTTTCTAGTGAAATATTTGTCTTATTGAGTAGTACTGATCACGCCTCACTTCAAGTTTTAAGGCTGTGAAGACATGTCAAGGCTTGCTCAAGTCTTGTCAACTCTAAGTCAACTTTTGGCCGATACTTGGCTAGACTTAAGACTCGATTAAAGACGTGCCAGGTCTACAAAGTGACATGATCAGAGCTCTGATACAATACTGATCCAAGACTTGCAATTTCACTGAATCAGTACTGATTTAGACTTGGCGTTCAGTCCTGGTATTTGTTAAAGAACTTCTGGCGTTGTAATTTCTGGCTAATGCCATGACTAATTTCATGACTAATCTCTATTTTTTTCTTCACCATTACCTAGCAAGCACTGAAAACTAATCTTTCAGAAAGCATAATATCAAAGAACTTGTCGACACAAGAATCAGGAATGGAAGATTTCAGGAGTCACATGTTTCTCTGAATTGACATGGGATAAACTACGGCCATTAAATATTGTTTCATTCACCGTTGCCGTTATAATTTGAAGTTCCTGAACATAAACAACAGAAATGATGATATATTTATTACCTCGAAGAGTATCTGGAAGAAATCTAGACTGCAACATTTTTATCTACCTTCACTCTCGAATAAATTAGGTGAACCATAAATTTTTGTATTTCTTTGATAATAAGCAAGCTAACTGATTGTCTAAAGGGTTTAAACAAGGTCAAATTGCAATTACTCTTTAAATTGTATTGCAAGGCCCCATCTAGAAGCATGTTAATGGCAATTAATTGGCTAGTAATTTGAAATTGTTTTGAAAATGTGAGGAGATACTTAATCAGACTGAATCTGCATTTTTCGCCAATTAATTTTTTTAATGCTAATTTTTTGCTACTAGATTGCAATTTGTGTCACTGTTTTCAAGTTTGAATAAAAAATGATATTCATATTGGATAAAGGTTACGAAATAGTAAAACTTTGCTAGCCACTATCATGAAATAGCGTAACAGCTGTTACGCTATTTCATGATAGCGGCTAGCAAAGTTTTACTATTTCGTAACCTTTATCCAATATGAATATCATTTCTTTTCAAATTGGAAAACAGTGACACAAATTGCAATCTAGTAGCAAAATATTAGCATTACAAAACTTAAAAAAATTATTTGGCGAAAAATGCAGATTCAGTCTGATTCAGTATCCGCCTACATTTTCAAAAAACTTCCAATTACTAGCCAATTAATTGCCATTAACCTGCTTCTAGATGGGGCCTTGCAATACACTTAAACTTTGATTGCAATTTGGCCTCGTTTAATCTTTTAGACAACTAGTTAGCTTGCTTATTATCGACAAATACAAAAATTTATGGTTCACCTATTATTTTTTAAGTGTATTGCAAGGCTCCATCTAGAAGCAGGTTAATGGCAATTAATTGGCTAGTAATTGAAATTGTTTTGAAAATGTGGGCAGATGTTGAATCAGACTGAATCTGCATTTTTCGACAGTTTTGTAATGCCAATATTTATCTACTAAATTGCAATTTGTGTCGCTGTTTTCCAACTTGAAAAAAAGGATATTCATATTGGATAAAGGTTCCCGGGTCAAGGTTTGGTGATGAATTTTTGTAAGAAATGCGCTGAAATGCGGTGAAAAAAATGATATTCACCGCGTATTTCTTACATAATTTTGCAGTGAATCGCGGTGAATTATTTAGTTTCACCGCGTTCCAGTATTCTTACAGAAAAGAAGCTTCCTTACATTGGCTCGAACCTGTTACCTGTTGCATCCCTACAACTGCCTATTCCACTGCGCCAATTCGTGCGCTCATCTGTAATATTTATCTTTTATGATTTTTATTCAATAAGATTCCTCTGTGCTAAGATGGCTGATACCAGGTATTACATAATTGTAGTTAATCTTGTTCAGCATGTTGTTAATATTCAAAATCAGTTTTAATTAGCTAATTTTTTGATATGGATAAAAATTTCTATTAGTTTCTTAGAACCCAAATCCGATACAAAAATGTCTTTCAACCATGATACACAGTTTTGCAAATCTTCTATTTGACTTGCTAATCTGCAATTAGTGCAAAAGTCTTCGAAAATTTGCAACCGTTGAAGTTTGTATTTAGTTAACATCATTTTTTTCAATTTTTTGAATCGCAGATTATAGCATTTGCACGTAGTTGATTTTTGGTCCTTAGACCTCAAATTTTTTCTGATTGTTGTTCAATAAGATTCCTCTGTGCTAAGATGGCTGATACCAAGTATTAGATAATTATCTTGTTCAGCATCTTGTTAAATTTCTAGCTTCAAAATAAAGTTCTGTTACGCTATTTCATGATAGTGGCTGGCAAAGTTTGTTGTTGTTTCGTAATTACGAAATACTAACAAAGTTTGCTAGCCACTATCATGAAATAGCGTAACAAAACTTTATTTTGAAGCTAGAATTTTAACAAGATGCTGAACAAGATAATTATCTAATACATGGTATCAGCCATCTTGGCACAGAGGAATCTTATTGAATAACAATCAGAAAAGATTTGAGGTCTAAGGACCAAAAATCAACTACGTGCAAATGCTATCAACTGCGAATCAAAAAATTGAAAAAAATGATGTTAACTAAATACAAACTTCAACGGTTGCAAATTTTCGAAGATTTTTGCACTAATTGCAGATTAGCAAGTCAAATAGAAGATTAGCAAAAACGTGTATCAAGGTTGAAAGACATTTTGCTATCGGATTTGGTTTCTAAGAAACTAATAAAAATATTATCCATGTCAAAAATTTAGCTAATTAAAATTGTTTCCTTTGAGAAATAGTCTGCGAATATCAGTTCTTGGGTAAACGACAGGCAATTACAGTGGAAAAAGTGAGGAAATCGTGTGTTTCGTAAACAAACAATTTGTTAAACGTTGCCACTGCTCGGAGTCAATGTCACCTGTTTTGTTTCGTTTCTCTGAATTTGACTGAATATTTAATTTTTGATACTTGGGAGAACCCGGAAAGTTCGGATCTTTTCCGTGTGTTCTCTCAGCCAGTAACCTTTCAGTAGTTTCATATATGCAATTCCATTGTCTGGAATCTCAGCAGAAGAGCGTGAAATAATAAAAATATGATAATATAATATCATTATACAAGTATACAATCAATATCATTTTTTTGTTCGAAACAAGACTAAAGGTGCATTTTTTTAATTAACAGAAAGCTAACTAATCAACAAAATGTGATTTTATAACATCAGATAGACAGGCGATGCAACTGTTCGTCAGAAATTAAAGGAATGTTTTTATTTTTAGCTTAAGCTATAAGGCGTCACCTGGAGGTTTGCGTAGCTGGAGGTTTTTGCGTTGCTGGAGGTTTGAGTTAGTATATATATATATATATATATATATATATATATATATATATATATATATATATATATATATATAAATATATGTCAAACATGAGTAACTAAATGGTGGGCTCAATAATATCATCCAACCGCATAAAATTAGAGAAAACCTTAAAATAACAATTTTTCCTAAATGCTTGACCAAAAATAACAAAATCTGCTAAAACACCATCACCAAATTATCCTAATATAAAAACCACCAAAATCTTATCAAAAATTACGGTCAAAATGACCAAATAAATTTAATATATAGAAAAAATAACAAGATAGGAAAAAATTCAATTAAGCCAAAATATCATGTAGGAATGAAAATTACCGGCGTATTTTTTGGCTTGATAAATTTTTTATGCATTGGTGGCATGGCCTATTAACAGCTCAATGCTTGCCGTTCAAGTGCAGTTCAAATATCTCCGGTCAAATGTTGCGCTCCTCCTGCAGAAAAACGTGAGAGGCGTTCAAGTTTTCTGATAGTTTTACATCGAGAATCATACAAAAAATGTTGAAATGGAGAGTGTCATTTGTTTGCTTATTTGTTTATTTGTTTGTTTGTTTAGGCGGACGATGACACCTATATGCATTTGGGTGCTATGGACAAGTTGATAAAATCAGTTGAGAATCGCAAACCTTATCATGTAAGTGTAGTCCTCCCTCCTGATTCTTCTTCTTGTGGTTGAATATTATGATGGGGAAGAATTGAACTTTTCGCCTTCCCTCTATTTTTGTTCCGAACCTCTTGAGGGGGGAGGAACTATATACTCAACTGGGTTTTTTTTGTTCCGTGAATTTTCGCCGCTCGATATATTCATCGTAGAGAGTTGAGTCTGGTATCCTTAGAAAGCTCGACCAGCGTAGAATATGGAATTAAAAAGATTTTTTTAATTTTCGTTTTCTACAGGGAGTTATCGAGGCTTAAACTTCTGAGAAAAGAAGAGTGAATTCAAGTTGTTTTTATTCACGTTTTCCGGAATTTTTGCCTAAATTTTCGTCAATTTTGCTAAAATTTGTTATAATTTTTAAGAATAGTGTCGTTGATTTTATTTTTGAAGACGAACAAGCATTTTTGATTGTTTTGATTGAATTTTTTAGTCAAAAAATCTGGATAAACATTTCAAAATTTAGCCTTTTTCATCAACAACAGCACGAAATAAGCTACTTTAGTCCACTTTGATTAAATTTGCCTACAGTACACCCACAAACAACACTCATACAATCTTTGTAGACTCAGAGGGGGGCTATTTCTACTTCAGAGTCCGCAGAGAGTGCCTTGTAGTTAAAACTTTGCCGTTTTTTGCTAACTTTACTCGTTGATTATCAAAAATGCAAAATTTATTTTGAGTTTCAACTCAGAAATTATCTATATCTACAACATTCGAAAAATCAATTGTTCTTAACGGACAATAAGTATTAACAGGGGTAGTTTATGGCAATTCTTGGACTGTTACAATCCAAAAAAATCGGGTTGTAATCAGTCGGTCTTTTTTTTTTAAAAAAAAGACTTTTTTTTAATAATAAAGAACAGAACATATCAAATCAAAGCTCAGGAGTGATAGGTCCAACCAATTCGCTTGCTAAACAGCTCCAGGCTAATGCATTTAGTCTTTTAATTGAAAGTTTATGGTCGTTTCTTTTTTAAAAATAATTGACTTTTCAATAAATAATGGCTTAATTAACTTTTCCTCTAATTTTTTCTTAATTTGTTCAACTTCCAGCTTAGTGTCAGCAAAAAAAGACTGCTTCTTCTTTCCACTGAGTTAACATTTGTTCTCGGTTGCAGTTTTAAGCCTGAAATTATTGTTTTCTGGCTTTGATACTACAAGATTTTAGATTTTTGTTTGTTTTGATATTTGCCAGTTTTTCACGTTTTCTAATTTTGTCACATTATCACATTATTGACAGTTCTCATGTCACCTTATTAGCATTCAAATTAAAGCACAATTGAACATATTAAAATTCTGAAAGATATAAATCATCGTTTTAATGGCCTCGACGCCTCTTTCTTGAAGAAATCAATTGAATTTTTTATTTTTGTCTTAACTGTCATTTATACTTTGTCGTTTCGGTCGTATGAAATTTCCTGTATAGTGATAGCTTTCATTGGCTTTTCATGGAAGAATAGAAAAACCGATATTCTGATATTAGCAGATAGCTGATGGCTTTTATGACTTTCAAACCCATCGTTTTCCAAAATTAAAAAAAAAAACTTTTTTATTTTCGCAATTTTGTTCTTTTTATGTTTCTTTTTGTTACCTAATCTCGTTAGTTGATTACAGGTCAAACATGACATTATGGGTGTCAAGGGAATAAAAGGGATTGGTGTCCCAAAATCTTTTTTTAAAGATTTTGTTATGACCTTACTGGCTTCGTCACCGCTTTTTCACAAAAAAAAATTAAATTAATTTGATTTTTGTCATATTTGACGTTCTTTTTGTAGATGCAAGAAATATTCTGGATAATTACAGGTCTCGAGGGTTTCTTTTTCATGAAAAAACGACGATATTTAAATAGCTCTTTTTGTAAATAATGCCTTTCATGACATTGAATGTAATTTTGTTTCGAAAAAAAAATTAAAAGTTTTACATACTTCAGCACTTCGCTTTTTTGTCTACTTGTTACCTAGTCTTACTGATGAATGGCCACGTACTACATTATAGCTGTTTGAAGAAGGCGCAATCAAATATATTTTGAGTACCAAAATTTGGCTTGACGGTTTTGACAGCGTTTTCTGGCAAGTTTCAATTGAAATTTTGTTTGTTCTTTGTTGTTCTTTTTAGCCGCTCTAAAAAATGAATAAGGTCAGGTCCTAATGCCCTTCTATAGAAGCAGTGGTAATCGCAAATTTGTGGTAATATTAATTTATTCCTAATGGTATTTATTACTTTGAAGTTAATTGTTTCAAAAAAATAAGTTAATTTTTTTTACTTTTCTGTTTTTGTTCTTTTTTGTATAATTGTTACCAAACCTTTTTATGGACTGTTCGCATATGTTTTCTGGTGATTTCTAAGTTATTTTTGTTTAGTTTCAGGTTTATCTGATGGTATGTTGACTTTGTTATTAAATTTAGTTTTTAAGAGGGACATAAATTTTTTGATGTAATTAATGTTTGTTGTTGTTGTTGTTTGATTTTTCTGTTCGTTTTGACTCGCTTTCTTATAATTGACATATTACAGCGATCTAATGCATCAATTTTTACTCCACTGAGTTATTTGTTTTGGAGGTTATCTTATCGTTCATACAGAATTTTTTGAAAAAAAGGATATTCATATTGGATAAAGGTTCCCGGATCAAGTTTTGGTGGTGAATTTTTGTAAGAAATGCGCTGAAATGCGGTGAAAAAAATGATATTCACCGCGTATTTCTTACATAATTTTGCAGTGAATCGCGGTTAATTATTTAGTTTCACCGCGTTCCAGTGTTCTTACAGAAAAGAAGCTTCCTTACATTGGCTCGAACCTGTTACCTGTTGCATCCCTACAACTGCCTATTCCACTGCGCCAATTCGTGCGCTCATCTGTAATATTTATCTTTTATGATTTTTATTCAATAAGATTCCTCTGTGCTAAGATGGCTGATACCAGGTATTACATAATTGTAGTTAATCTTGTTCAGCATGTTGTTAATATTCAAAATCAATTTTAATTAGCTAATTTTTTGATATGGATAAAAATTTGTATTAGTTTCTTAGAACCCAAATCCGATACAAAAATGTCTTTGAACCATGATACACGTTTTTGCAAATCTTCTATTTGACTTGCTAATCTGCAATTAGTGCAAAAGTCTTCGAAAGTTTGCAACCGCTGAGTTTGTATTTAGTTAACATCATTTTTTTTTTCAATTTTTTGATTCGCAGTTGATAGCATTTGAAGGTAGTTGATTTTTGGTCCTTAGACCTCAAATTTTTTCTGATTGTTATTCAATAAGATTCCTCTGTGCTAAGATGGCTGATACCAAGTATTAGATAATTATCTTGTTCAGCATCTTGTTAAATTTCTAGCTTCAAAATAAAGTTCTGTTACGCTATTTCATGATAGTGGCTGGCAAAGTTTGTTGTTGTTTCGTAATTACGAAATACTAATAAAGTTTGCTAGCCACTATCATGAAATAGCGTAACAAAACTTTATTTTGAAGCTAGAATTTTAACAAGATGCTAAATAAGATAATTATCTAATACATGGTATCAGCCATCTTGGCACAGAGGAATCTTATTGAATAACAATAAGAAAAGATTTGAGGTCTAAGGACCAAAAATCAACTACGTGCAAATGCTATCAACTGCGAATCAAAAAATTGAAAAAAATGATGTTAACTAAATACAAACTTCAACGGTTGCAAATTTTCGAAGATTTTTGCGCTAATTGCAGATTAGCAAGTCAAATAGAAGATTAGCAAAAACGTGTATCAAGGTTGAAAGACATTTTGCTATCGGATTTGGGTTCTATGAAACTAGTAAAAATATTATCCATGTCAAAAGATTAGCTAATTAAAATTGTTTCCTTTGAGAAACAGTCTGCGAATATCAGTTCTTGGATAAACGACAGGCAATTACAGTGGAAAAAGTGAGGAAATCGTGTGTTTCGTAAACAAACAGTTTGTTAAACGTTGCCACTGCTCGGAGTCAATGTCACCTGTTTTGTTTCGTTTCTCTGAATTTGACTGAATAATTAATTTTTGATACTTGGGAGAACCCGGAAAGTTCGGATCTTTTCCGTGTGTTCTCTCAGCCAGTAACCTTTCAGTAGTTTCATATATGCAATTTCATTGTCTGGAATCTCGGCAGAAGAGCGTGAAATAATAAAATATGATAATATAATATCATTATACAAGTATACAATCAATATCATTTTTTTTGTTCGAAACAAGACTAAAGGTGCATTTTTTTAATTAACAGAAAGCTAACTAATCAACAAAATGTGATTTTATAACATCAGATAGACAGGCGATGCAACTGTTCGTCAGAAATTAAAGGAATGTATTTATTTTTAGCTTAAGCTATAAGGCGTCACCTGGAGGTTTGCGTAGCTGGAGGTTTTTGCGTTGCTGGAGGTTTGAGTTCTAGAATTGATTTTTCGCAGTGCTTTTCATTTGATATTTTGAATCATTTTTTAAATATATATATATATATATATATATATATATATGTCAAACATGAGTAACTAAATGGTGGGCTCAATAATATCATCCAACCGCATAAAATTAGAGAAAACCTTAAAATAACAATTTTTCCTAAATGCTCGACCAAAAATAACAAAATCTGCTAAAACACCATCACAAAATTATCCTAATATAAAAACCACCAAAATCTTATCAAAAATTACGGTCAAAATGACCAAATAAATTTAATATATAGAAAAAATAACAAGATAGGAAAAAATTCAATTAAGCCAAAATATCATGTAGGAATGAAAATTACCGGCGTATTTTTTGGCTTGATAAATTTTTTATGCATTGGTGGCATGGCCTATTAACAGCTCAATGCTTGCCGTTCAAGTGCAGTTCAAATATCTCCGGTCAAATGTTGCGCTCCTCCTGCAGAAAAACGTGAGAGGCGTTCAAGTTTTCTGATAGTTTTACATCGAGAATCATACAAAAAATGTTGAAATGGAGAGTGTCATTTGTTTGCTTATTTGTTTATTTGTTTGTTTGTTTAGGCGGACGATGACACCTATATGCATTTGGGTGCTATGGACAAGTTGATAAAATCAGTTGAGAATCGCAAACCTTATCATGTAAGTGTAGTCCTCCCTCCTGATTCTTCTTCTTGTGGTTGAATATTATGATGGGGAAGAATTGAACTTTTCGCCTTCCCTCTATTTTTGTTCCGAACCTCTTGAGGGGGGAGGAACTATATACTCAACTGGGTTTTTTTTGTTCCGTGAATTTTCGCCGCTCGATATATTCATCGTAGAGAGTTGAGTCTGGTATCCTTAGAAAGCTCGACCAGCGTAGAATATGGAATTAAAAAGATTTTTTTAATTTTCGTTTTCTACAGGGAGTTATCGAGGCTTAAACTTCTGAGAAAAGAAGAGTGAATTCAAGTTGTTTTTATTCACGTTTTCCGGAATTTTTGCCTATATTTTCGTCAATTTTGCTAAAATTTGTTATAATTTTAAGAAAAGTGTCGTTGATTTTATTTTTGAAGACGAACAAGCATTTTTGATTGTTTTGATTTAATTTTTTGGTCAAAAAATTTGGATAAACATTTCAAAATTTAGCCTTTTTCATCAACAACAGCACGAAATAAGCTACTTTAGTCCACTTTGATTAAATTTGCCAACAGTACAGCCCCAGACAACACTCATACAATCTTTGTAGACTCAGAGGGGGGCTATTTCTACTTCAGAGTCCGCAGAGAGTGCCTTGTAGTTAAAACTTTGCCGTTTTTTGCTAACTTTACTCGTTGATTATCAAAAATGCAAAATTTATTTTGAGTTTCAACTCAGAAATTTTCTATATCCACAACATTCGAAAAATCAATTGTTCTTAACGGACAATAAGTATTAACAGGGGTAGTTTTGGGCAATTCTTGGACTGTTACTATCCAAAAAAAATCGGGTTGTAATCAGTCGGTCTTTTTTTAAAAAAAAAAAGACTTTTTTTTTAATAATAAAGAACAGAACATATCAAATCAAAGCTCAGGAGTGATAGGTCCAACCAATTCGCTTGCTAAACAGCTCCAGACTAATGCATTTAGTTTTTTAATTGAAAGTTTATGGTCGTTTCTTTTTTAAAAATAATTGACTTTTCAATAAATAATGGCTTAATTAACTTTTCCTCTAATTTTTTCCTAATTTGTTCAACTTCCAGCTTAGTGTCAGCAAAAAAAGACTGCTTCTTCTTTCTACTGAGGTAACATTTGTTCTCGGTTGCAGTTTTAAGCCTGAAATTATTGTTTTCTGGCTTTGATACTACAAGATTTTAGGTTTTTGTTTGTTTTGATATTTGCCAGTTTTTCACGTTTTCTAATTTTGTCACATTATCACATTATTGACAGTTTTCATGTCACCTTATTAGCATTAAAATTAAAGCACAATTGAACATATTAAAATCCTGAAAGATATAAATCAACGTTTTAATGGCCTCGACGCCTCTTTCTTGAAGAAATCATTTGAGTTTTTTAATTTTGTCTTAACTGTCATTTATACTTTGTCGTTTCGGTCGTATGAAATTTCCTGTATAGTGATAGCTTTCATTGGCTTTTCATGGAAGAATTGAAAAACCGATATTCTGATATTAGCAGATAGCTGATGGCTTTTATGACTTTCAAACCCATCGTTTTCCAAAATTTAAAAAAAAACTTTTTTATTTTCGCAATTTTGTTGTTTTTCTGTTTCATTTTGTTACCTAATCTCGTTAGTTGATTACAGGTCAAATATGACATTATGGGTGTCAAGGGAATAAAAGGGATTGGTGTCCCAAAATCTTTTTTTAAAGCACTTCGCTTTTTTGTCTACTTGTTACCTAGTCTTACTGATGAATGGCCACGTACTACATTATAGCTGTTTGAAGAAGGCTCAATCAAATATATTTTGAGTGCCAATATTTGTCTTGACGGTTTTGACAACGTTTTCTGGCAAGTTTCAATTGAAATTTTGTTTGTTCTTTGTTGTTCTTTTTAGCCGCTCTAAAAAATGAATAAGGTCAGGTCCTAATGCCCTTCTATAGAAGCAGTGGTAATCGCAAATTTGTGGTAATATTAATTTATTCCTAATGGTATTTATTACTTTGAAGTTAATTGTTTCAAAAAAATAAGTTAATTTTTACTTTTCTGTTTTTGTTCTTTTTTGTATAATTGTTACCAAACCTTTTTATGGACTGGTCGCATATGTTTTCTGGTGATTTATAAGTTATTTTTGTTTAGTTTCAGGTTTATCTGACGGTATGTTGACTTTGTTATTAAAATTAGTTTTTAAGAGGGACATAAATTTTTTGATGTAATTAATGTTTGTTGTTGTTGTTGTTTGATTTTGCTGTTCGTTTTGACTCGCTTTCTTAATATTGACATATTACAGCAATCTAATGCATCAATTTTTACTCCACTGAGTTATTTGTTTTGGAGGTTATCTTATCGTTCATACAGAATTTTTTGAAAAAGACTCGGGCTTTTTTGGGATTCGCAAAAAATAATTTTTGGGTTTTTCTATCTGTTCCTCATTTGGTAGACAATTATGCCAAAATTGTGGATGGGCGGGGTCGGAACCTTATGTGCCATTGCACATTACCGAGCCGCCTTGTTGATAGGTGTACTGTACTAATGAGTAACTCATTACTATCTACTATTTACACAAGACACATTAGCAAATTTTTCTTGTGCACAACCCAGTATCATAGATAGTAAATTAGCCAATAATTGTATATTTTTGTTTAAACTCTCAATTGTATTTCAGTTTATATTTCAGGTTGCTGAGGTCTACGCAGGCCAGTGCTACAAAAATGCCACAGTAAGTTGTTCTTAATCTACATGAGTAATCTGAATTAGGCAAATCTTAATGAGTGCAACAAAACTGATAAAATGAAAAATTTCATGATCTTTTACATGCGGAGAAAAAGTATCTCGAGAAAAAAGACCACTAACTAAAGCTGAAAAGCGAAGAGATATCACAATCATACTGCAAGGTGACTGTTTCTGTGCTGAGAAGAGACATTCTAACAAATCATCAAAAAAGAATGTGTTACTTTTTTATGTTCCCCCAAAACATTCTTTCAAAATATATTTTCAAAATTTATTCCCTGTTAGTTAGTAGACGTCTTTAAACCAAAAATTCACTTCATATCATGGTTTCTCAGGGTCAGCATTAATAATAAAACAACAAACAAGATGGTTTGCGCTCACTTTATTGGTGGTGATTTTTTTTGTGGTGAACTAACTTGTAAAAATCAATCCTGCAAGGTTCTGTATCCTGTATACTTAGAAATTTTGTGAACATAAGAAAGTTCTGGGAAATTTCACCTCAAAATTAATGGAAGCGTATGGTCGATAGTCGAGACTGGATGGTTATCTTATAGGAACCTGGCAGAAAAAAGGTTATATTGTAGGAATCTGGCAGAAAAATGGTTATATTGTAGGAATCTGGAAGAAATTTCTGGCAGAAGATGCATCCTCTTGTAAGAATCTGCCAGATTCCTACAAGATAACTACCCATTTTGGACTAGGGCTCATTTAAAAATTCTCACCAGATCATTATTTATGATCTGGTGAGAATTATTGTAAGACTTATTGTATGATTGTACACCTCGTTCAAATGCTTGAATGAGCTACTGAGATTAACCAGTAGTAAGTAGACATTTTGGTAGTGAGAAGATTTTACTTTTCACTTTCACCACTACTCCTGTAATGAAAGAGAGCAGTTGCTGAACAAATAATGTTGGTAGTCGCCTGCTTTTTTTAGGCAGCTTTCAGAAGGTATATTGCAAGCTCGTATAAACTAGGTTTAAGTAAGAACAAATGCGACCTATTAACGAATTGTCAAATCTTGCAAGTTTTTTGGTGAACAGGTAAAATAGTCCCAGACAAAACAGTCCCGAATAGCAAAAAAATCCCAGACAAAACAAGCCCAGATACGATAGCCCAAGAAGGCAGACAAAACAGACCCAGACAAAATAGTTTCAACTAAACATAGAGTTAAACAAATGCACACCAATTAACAAAAAACTCCTTAAGTTATTCATGTGATTGTATTCTCATCTAACTCATATTTAGCTGATTACAACTTAGTTTTTGCCAATTTTTGATATTTGAACCAATTTTTGGTGTAATCGTAATTCATATCAGAAGCATCACTGCATTCAGAAGCTTAACCTCATAGATTATGTTTGTTAATGTTTTGTAGATTATATTTACAATTGTTTCCATACTTCTTGGGGACCATTTTATCTGCTTTTGTTGGACGTTTATGCCTGGGACTATTTTGTATGCGAATATTCTGGAACTTGGGAATGGTTTGTCTAGGACTGTTTTGTCTGGGACTTTCTGTCGGAACATGGACCTTTTAAAAATTTACAAAAAAACCTATCAGTTTGTTTTTCATTGGTTACCACTCTTGCTTTTTCTACTAAGCAATTATTTTTGTACCGACCCCTCTTGTGGAGGGGTGTAGGAACTATATACTCAAATCGTTTTTTTTGTTCAGACAATTTTGGCCGATGGATATATTCATCGCAGAGAGTTGTGAGTGGTATCATTAGAAATCTCGTCCGGCGTAGAATATGGAATTTAAAAAATTCTTTTGTTTTTCGTTTTTTACAGGGAGTTATCGAGGTTTAAGCTTCTGAGAAAGCTATAGTGAACTCCATTGTTTTTATTCACATTTTCCAGAATTTTTTTTACTAAAGTTTCGTTAGTTTTGTTAAAATTGTTTTTTTTTCAAAAAAGTACGGTTGATTTTAGTTTAAAAGACAAGCCTATTTTTATTGGTCTTTATTGAAGTTTTTGTTAAAAGTTCCGGCTAAATATTTCAAAATTCAGACCTTTTCATTCAAAGCAGCACAAAATAGGCTTCTTTAGTCCACTTTGATTACTTTTGCTCGAAGTACACACCCAAACACCACTAACAAAATCTTTGTGGACTCATAAAGGGCTATTTCTACTTCAAATTCAGTTGAAAGTGCTCTGTAATTAAAACTTTGCGGGTTTTTGCTAACTCTACAAGTTGATTATGAAAAGCGCAGCATTTATTTTTGATTTTTTAACTAACAAATTAACTATATCGATAACATTAGAAACAGTAAATAATCCTAATGGACAACCATCATTAGCAGGGATAGTTTTGGACCAAACTTTGACTGTTACCAAACAAAAATCTATCGGATTGTAATCAGTCGGTCTTTTTCTAAAATAATTTCGCCGACCTTTATTATATTAATTAAAGATCAGAACATTTCAAATCAAAGGCTCGGAATTGATAGATTCAATTGGCTTTCCAAGCAGCTCCAAATAAAGCTTCTAGTTTTTTACTTGAAAGCTTATGGTCGTTTTCACTTTTAAAAATATTTGATTTTTAAATAAATTATTGCTCATTGAACTTTGCCTCTATTTTCGTTCTTAATTTTGTAAACTTTTAGTTTAGTGTTGGCAAATAAAGACTGCTTTTTTTCTACTGATATGAAATTCAATCTCTATTAAGGCTTTACGCCTTAAGTTATGGTTTTCTGGCTTTGATACTACTAGATTTTACTTTGTTTTTATTTTTACGTTTTTACACAGTTGATAATTTTAAAATCCTTAAAGATATAGATCATGGTTTTATCGGCTTCGACAATACTTTCTCGAAGAATTTATCTGATTTTATTATTTTTGTGTTTAACTGTCGCTTTTAGTTTGTCTTTTTAGTCGTATGAAATTTCCTGTAAAATGACGAGTTTCACTGGCTGTTCTTGCAATCATAGATGAGCCAATATTCTGATATTAGTAGATAGCTGATGGCTTTCATGACTCTGAAAACAATTGTTTTCCAAATAAAAAAAAAACTTTTTAACTTCTCAATTTTGTTCCTCTTATTGTCTATTTGTTACCTAGTCTCGTTAATTACAGGTCAAATATGATAAAAGTGTTGTCAGAGAAAAGATTTAGACGGTATTAATGGCACGGAACCTAATGTTTTTAGAGAATTCATTATGAATTTACTAGCTTCGACACAGGTCTTCCACAAAAAAAGTAAATTAATTTTTATTTTTTGTCATATTTGACCTTCTTTTTGTAGCCGTAAGACATTTTCTGGATAATTCCAGTTCAAGGGCTTCCTTTGTTTGAATAAACGAACCTATTTAATTTTTTCACTTTGTAATTAATGGCTTTCATGATTTTGGAAACTTTAGGAATATATTACTTAATTTTGCCTTTTTTTCCTTTTAGTCTATTTTTTACCTTGTCTCAGTAATGAGAAGTCAGATACTACAATATCTGTGTGCCAAAATGTGCAATAGAACATATTTTGAGGGACAAAATATGGCTTTTTCTCTTCGAAAACGTTTTCTGGGGAGTTTTATTTGATTTTGTTTGCTGTCTTTTCGTTGTTGTTTTGTAACCGCATAAAAAATGAATACCGACAGGTCTTAATGCCCTTCTATAGGAGTTTTGTCAATTGTAAACCTTTGGGATATTTCGATTGATTTCTAATGGTTTTCATTACGTTGAAATTAATTGTTTTTTTAAATATTTAAATAAGCTTTACTTCACTCTTTTTGTTTTCTGTTGTCTAATTGCTATCAAGCCGTGTTATGGACTGAACCCATGTCTTTTCTGATTATACAATTATGCCAAAATTGAGGAAGAGCGGGTTCGGAACCTCAGTAACAAAAACCAAAAACAACTTTGTTGACGTACAATTCATTCTAAAATAGTTGTCTTGTAATTTTCCAGCTAAATTGTAAAAATCGATCCTGCAAGGTTCTGTATACTGTATACTGAGCAATTTTGTGAACATAAGAAAGTTCTGGAAAAATTCAGGTCACAAATAATGGAAGCGTATACTCGGTAGTCGAGACTGGAAGCTTATCTTGTAGGAATCTGGGAGAAAAATGCTGATATTGTTGGAATCTTGCAGAAAATTGATTATATTGTAAGAAACTGTCAGAATCTGCCAGATTCCTACAAGATAATCATCCATTTTGGACTAGGGCTTATATACAAATTCTCACCAGATCATTATTTATGATCTGGTGAGAATTATTGTAAGACTGATTGTATGATTGTACACCTCGTTCAAATGCTTGAATGAGCTACTGAGATTAACCAGTATGAAGTTTTTGTTAAAAATTCCGGCTAAATATTTCAAAATTCAGACCTTTTTAATCAAGGCAGCACAAAATAAGCTTCTTTAGTCCATTTTGATTACTTTTGCTGGAAGTACACACCCAAACACAACTAACAAAATCTTTGCGGACTCATAAAGGGCTATTTCTACTTCAACTTCAGTTGAAAGTTCTCTGTAATTAAAACTTTGCGGGTTTCTGCTAACTCTATTAGTTTATTATGAAAAGCGCGGCATTTACTTTTGATTTTTTAACTAACAAATTAACTATATCGATAACATTAGAAAAAGTGAATAATCCTAATGGACAGACATCATTAGCAGGGATAGTTTTCGACCAAACTTGGACTGTTACCAACCAAAAATCCATCGGATTGTAATCAGTTGGTCTTTTTCTAATTTAATTTCGTCGACCATTTTCATATCAATTAAAGATCAGAACATTTCAAATCAAAGGCTCGGAATCGATAGACCCAATTGGCTTTCTAAGCAGCTCCAAATAAAGCTTCTCGTTTTTTACTTGAAAGCTTATGGTCGTTTTCACTTTTAAAAATATTCGATTTTTAAATAATTTATGGCTTATTGAACTTTGCCTCTATTTTTGTTCTTAATTTGGTAAAATTTTAGTTTAGTGTTGGCAAACAAAGGCTGCTTTTTTTCTACTGATATAAAAGTCAATCTCTATTAAGGCTTTACGCCTTAAGTTATGGTTTTCTGGCTTTGATACTACTAGATTTTACTTTTTTTATTTTTACGTGTTTGTCCTTTTTTCACGTTTTCTATTTTTGTCACATTAGCACGATGTTGACAGTTCATATATTGGCGAACAGTTGATAATTTTAAAATCCTTAAAGATATAGATCATGGTTTTAACGGCTTCGACACCACTTTCTCGAAAAATTTATCTAATTTTTTTTAATTATTTTTGTTTTTAACTGTCGCTTTTAGTTTGTCTCATTAGTCGTATGAAATTAAATTTCGTGTATAATGACAAGTTTCACTGGCTGTTCTTGTAATCAGAGGAAAAAAAGTAAATTAATTTTTATTTTTTGTCATATTAGACTTTCTTTTTGTAGCCGTAAGACATATTCTGGATAATTGCAGTTCACGGGCTCCCTTTGGCGAATAAACGAACCTATTTAGTTTTTTCACTTCGTAATTAATGGCTTTTATGACTTTGGAAACCTTGGAAAAATATTACTTAATTTTGCCTTTTTTTCTTTTTAGTCTATTTTTTACCTTGTCTCAGTAATGAGAAGTCAGATACTACAATATCTGTGTGCCAAAATGTGCAATAGAACATATTTTGAGGGCCAAATATGGCTTTCCCTCTTCGAAAGCGTTTTCTGGCGACTTTTATTTGATTTTGTTTGCTGTCTTTTTGTTGTTCTTTTGTAACCGCATAAAAAAATTGAATACCGACAGGTCTTAATGCCCTTCTATAGAAGTATTGTCAATTGTAAACCTTTGGGATATTTCGATTGATTTCTAATGGTTTTCATTACGTTAAAATTAATTGTTTAATATGCTTTACTATAATCTATTATAAAACAATTGTTTAATTGTAAATATGCTTTACTTTACTCTTTTTTTTCTATTGTCTAATTGCTACCAAGCCTTGTTATGGACTGGAGCCATGTCTTTTCTCGTGAGTTAAAAGTTATTTTGTTCAGTTGCAATTTTATCAGACGCTATGTTGACTTTATTATTAAGTTTTAATTTTTAAAACGGACAAAGTTTTTGATGTGTAATGTTTGTTGTTGTTGTTTGATTTTGCTGTTCGTCATGACCCACTTTCTTGATATTGGCATATCTCATCAATCTAACGCCTCATTTTTTTATTCAACTGAGATATTTCCTTTGGAGGCTATCTTTTCGTTCATACACCAATTTTTTTGAAAAAAACTTGAATTTTTGGGTTTTTCTATCTGTTCCTCATTTGGTAGACAGTTATGCCAAAATTGTGGAAGAGCGGGTTCGGAACCTCATTTGCGATTGGACAATACCGCGCCTCCTTGTTAATGTTATAATTTTCATTATTTTCATTTCGCTGTGATCAAGGATTCAAGTTAATTATTTTTATTTTATCGGTTCATGTAAATCTTCGGTTGAATGTTTTCTACACCATTTTGAGTGCAATGAACAATTTCAGGTGATCCGCAAGGGCGACAAGACACCCAGGAGTTACCAGAAATGGGTGGTAGACAGAAATACTTATGGAAAAGACACGTTCCCAAGGTACTGCAATGGGCCAGCCTACTTCTTTTCAGCCTCACTTTTGCCTCAAATTGTTACCAAGTGTCCTTATCATTGCACGGGATTCCCAGACAACTATCACCCTGACGCCACCACTCATTGGTCAGATAGCCAACCAATCACGAAACAGGATTTCAAAGACGCACCAACCCAATTGGCTGCTCCTTCAAACAAGCATTCATTTCGAAGCGCAACAAATATTACAAATAAACCAATCAGAAGCTCCGAAACTACTGCTAAACAGCCAATCACATCGCGCAACGCATCACAGCCAATCAGAAACGATTCAAATTGCTTTTGGAATTGGGAAGATGTATTTTTTGGATCATGCATTAGCACATTTGAGAACCAACCCTTTACAAATTTTGAGGGTTATGGATACTTTCTAGGGGGTATGCCTCGACTAAAAAGCCTGGATAGGAGCAAACCGTATGCTGCAATACACCCGGTCAAGAGGGCCAGATCTCAGTTGGCTCTTCACAAATATTACGCCAATTTGACCAGTGGAAACTTGAGAGCTGAAAGGGTTGCCAGTGTGCTGGCTAATGCCAAAGTAGTTTAGAATGTCAGTTTTTTTCTGTAATTATAAATATACCCAATTAATGCAAAATTTTTGTTGTACAGAATTAATCAATTTTCTCATATGTTTTTTTCCGAAAATAGGCCTAACAATATCAAATAGGAAAGTGTGCTTGTTAATAAACTTACAACGTACTACTGACTGGGGAGGGGGGGCACAAAAGTAAAAGATCCCAATTCCGCAACTCCAGTGATACAAATTTTTCAAGACGTTTTTTGTAATGGTGTCTTCTGATGTTTTCTGGTGTCTAGGTCCAGCTTCAAAGAGAAAAGTAATTTTCAACAATTTATTCTAAAATCTGCAACTGTAAAAACTGGAACGATTATTTGTTAGGTTTTTGGCTTTGAAAATCAACAAGATTAAACTGAGAAACTATAGCGAATACAAATTTGAAATATTCAATTGTTAACTAAATTGTATGAGAATATTTCAATGAAAACGTTTTCCTGCTTAATTAACCTAAACGTGCAACCAAGGGTCCAGGTTTTCTCTGAAATTTATTTAAGAAGATCGCTGATCGTCCCTGAAAAAATTTTTCAGCCGATAAATCTTACATAATTATCCACTGAATGTGCTGAATTTTAAATACATTTCTTGCATATTTTTCTCACTTGTCAATACATTAAGCGGATAATTATGTAAGATTTAACCGCTGAAAGTTTCTTCAGCAGCTGTCAGTGCATTTCAGAAAACATTTTAGTACTTTTAACAGTTATCTTACACAATTTCAGCACTTATTTTGCACATTTTACCACTTTACTCGCCAATTTGAAAAATCGCAAAATCTGTTTTCTCTTTTTTTTTGCATCTGTAAATACAGAAGCAGCACCGGCGCAAGACGAAACAGCACCAGAGCAGTCCACCTCAGAAAATTGTTTGCTTATATAACTGGCAAACGAATTAGGATCCTTGTCAACTCTTAGGATAAATCAGTTATTGCAGCTGGAGTATATTGCCACATTTCTTTGAATGAAACAAGGTTGGTTAAGTATAGTTGTGTTTCTTCGTTGGCCGTATTGAAAGTAATTTCTTTCAAAAAATGTGAATAATCGCTTTAAGAAAACAACGCAGATTTTTGATCAATTAGTGGCTCTACAGAATCGCAAAAATTTTTAAATGTTGAATCTGTGTAAGAAAAGCGCTTATGGAGTGCTGAAATTATGTAAGAACTGTGCTGAAATTTTGAATTGTTGAATTTAAGTAAGAAAAGTGTTGAAAATGCTGAGTTCGGGATTTTCGGTAGTTCCGAAATTATCTAAGAGATGTGCCGAAAAATGTGCTAAAATTTTGTAAGAATTGTGTTGAAAAGTGCTGAAAATATTTCTATTCAGCACATTCACCGACTAAAAATATACTTTGCACACATCCAGCATATTCCTTACATAATTTGAGCATTTTCAGCGGATTTCCTAGAGAATTTTCAGCTTACACCAGCTCACATTTCGAACCGGGAAAGAAATTATTTAATATTGTTAACTGCAGAGAAAGACTAATTTTGATCGCGATCACTTGGTATAGTTTGAAACTTTACGTCTATATTTAATTCAATTTTGCATTACGATAATTTTGCTATTCTCTGCAACCAGCAGGAATTTTGGATTTTGGTATTAAAACCTATCCCCTCCCCCAAGTCCCATTTCTTAAATTTCCCAGAAACATACGTATGCCAAAGTGTATTGAAAACAGTGGTTTTATTCACTCAGAGAGCAGAAAAAAGAGAATGCTTCACACATTTTTTGACACATGCAAGAAAAATTCAAAAAAAGTATTTTCAGCCAAGTCAGTATTGCTTGTGAATACAAATGAAAAAATTTAGAAATATAAAGTAAAACCAGCGTCCAGGATTTGGTCAAACTTATGAAAGAACAACCGCTGAAAAAGACTTCAGCAGGTGAACCTAACATAATATTCCGCTTAATCTGCCAATTTTTCAGCAACTTTCATACACAATTTAAACACTTATATTACGCATTTTCAACGCTTGCCTTAAACAGTTTGGATTTTTTTTCATTCGTTTTCTGCTTCTGTGTATACAGAAGCAACAACGGAGCAAGACTGAACATCATTAGAATCAGTTGGAAATCTGCCAAAAGAATTAAGAATTTTGTCAACTCTTAAGATAAGGCAGTTATCGTAAGTTCTGCAAGAGAAATTGTGTAAGAAAGGCGCTGAATCCACTGAATTTGAAGTTTTCACAAATGCTTAGAAGATGTAAGAAATGTTGCTGAAGTTTTGCAAGAGTCGTGTTGAAATTATGTAAGAAAAATGCTGAATCCGCTGAACTTGAAAAATTTGAAATGTGTAAGAAAGGTGCCGAATCAAATGCTGATTTTATGAAAGAAGTGTGCTGAAATGTGCGCAAATTTTTATTTCAGCGGATTCAGCGCCTGTTTTTCAATTTTCAGTTCAATCAGCACAAATCTTACAAATTTTCCGCATATTTTTTTGTTTACATTCTTTTGCCAAAATGTGCTAGTAGTTGCAAGTTTTCGAAATAAATGCTGTCATAAAATCTCTGTGCATTAATGTCAGAAATAAAATCTCCTTGACAGTTGGCAGCAATGCAATTAATTAACTCTAAATATGGGAACAAAACCACTCATTAGAATTAAACGACAACGATATAAGTACCACTCATTAATCAAATTTGAAAAAATCAATAAAGTTGAGCCAAAGGACCTATTAATCACCTAAAACCGCCATAATTAACTGCTGAAATTTAACCCATGACTTATTAAGTTAGCAGTTGAGACCAGTGACCTTTGAGAGCATCGCAACGGATTGAAAGAGAACAGGAACTGGCATTAATAGTAGAATAAACAATTTTCCTAGCCAAATATAATGTCTTCTGAAATGAGACGGAAAAAAATTGAGTAGTCGAGAACGTGAAAACTGATTATTGGTCCTTAATTTTAAGCAGAAAAAAATTGTTGAATTGGGCATTTTGTATTTATATTAGGCCAGTGATATCAGAGTGGTTTGCCAGATTTGACATGAAGTCAGCGTAACCTAACAGTAGACCAAAAAACTGATTTATAATCCGCAGAAATTGACAAAATTTTAAAGCAATGAAAAGTAAGATTCTGGTTTCAGTTATTTATAATGAGCTTCGGTTCGTTTCTTTCGTCAATCGGATCTCTTATCAGTAATCAGTTTTCTGATGTCAAACAAATTTTCTGTGATGACGAAGTTAAAATAATGATTACTTTGCTTCCTTAATAATTGCATTTATATTAAACACGTCTCAACTCTGAAAAAATTCTTCGATGAACGTTTTTTGCAACAAGTAAATTAAAATTATAACCATAAGGTTAAATATACCTGAAACAAAAAATATTTCAAATCATTCAAACAATAATAATATAATAAACATCAACAAATTTCTTAAAGAATCACATTTTAAAATTTTCTTTTGATTGTTTTCTTCCTAAAAATAAAAATAACTTTTAAAAGCTCCTACGTTACAATTCAAAGGAATTTTGTCATGTTGTGAGAGCAAGAAATCATTCAACGTTTCCTTAAAAACGTTTTCATTTTTTGCCAACCGAAGCCAATGTGGTAACTTATTCCATTTCTGTACGCATTGACGAACAATCGAATTCATTCCAAAGCTGATTTTGGCATTTTGTCTAATTTTGAATTGTTTTGTTCGAGTATTTTGATGAAGACTCAGATACTCGTGAAATTTTTCAGAATTTTCGAGCCTAGCGACGTCATAACAAAATTTGATTAGCGACATGTTTGCTATTATTAGCTCAGCTGGTAGGGTCTTTGTCTCGATTAGCAGATCTCTCGCTTTGTCATACTTTTTGCGTAGAAAGCACACCTTTATACCCCAGTTAATCTGTCGGTTAAGGCGTTTTAGATTTTTTGCAGATAAATTTTGAAAAAAGATTGCCGAAAATGATAAGTGTGAAAGCACAAGTGATTTTAGAAGAAGAATTCGCGCGTTCAGGGGAACTTGATGTCTTATAAGGTAAATTGATCTTATAGCATGAGCCATCTTTTTCAAGGTTTTATTTAGCTGCTCCTCGAAACTAAGATTCCTGTCAATTTGAATACCAAGATATCTGCAACTTTTTGTGTTGTGAGAACTTCGTTTTTATAAAAAATAGATCCAAAATCTGAATTATCGCGCGAGAAAAAAATTAATTTGGTTTTGTTTGTATTCAAAGTTAGTTTGTTCATCTCTACATATTCTTCTGTTTTTTGTAAAATTTCCGTGACTTTTCCTTGTAAGCTACCTTTCTGTCCGCAACAGACAATACTTGTGTCATCTGCGAATTGGATTACCTTTTCCGTTGTGCTTATATTAGATGAGAAATCGTTCACATATAAAAGAAAAATGAGTGGTCCTAAAACAGTTCCTTGTGGCACACCGTGATTCAAAATTTCACAATCAGAGAATATGCCGTTAAGTTTCACCTTTTGTCTGCGGTTGGCAAGAAATGAAAACAGTAATTCTTTCGCTTCCTGGGAAAAACCATACATTTCAATTTTTTTAAGGAAAATGTTATGCGAAATGGAATTAAACGCTTTTGCAAGGTCTAGAAAAATAGCAACAGTTTCCTTGCTTTGATCTAAATTAGCCGAAATTGTTTCAACCAGTTCTAGAACTGCATCTGTTGCAGACTTTTTTTTCTGAAATCCGAACTGCTCTTTGTTTATAATTTTATGCTTATCAATAAACTCCATCATCTGATTCAAAAGGAGGCGCTCAAAAATTTTTTGCGAAACTCGGAGTTACAGAAATTAGTCGATAATTTGTGCTATCTAATTTATCACCTTTTTTGAAAATTGGTGTTACATAGGCTAGTTTCATTTTAGTTGGGAAAATTTTCTCCCTAAAGCACTCATTTAAGGCGAATTGTAGATGTACGCCTATAGCTAATTTGCAAGACTTTATGAGTCGAATTGAGATTTCACTAGGTCCTGCTGCTTTGTTATCGTCCAGCGAGTCAATGACTGAATAGAGTATTTTTCTAGTCACACTTCTGAATGTGAATTCAGGTATATTAAGTTTATCAAGGTATTCACAAGCAATATCCAAACCTTTGAAAACACCTAGATTAGCAAATGATCTATTCAGACAATTTACAATATTTTTTGGTTCCCTTGAAATTTCACCACTGTCTACATCAACCTTGACAATTCTTTCATTCGGACTGGTCTTTTGTTTAATGAATCTCCATTGTTGCTTACTTGTTGGTAAATTTTGGAAGAAATTGACGCAAAAATTGTTGTGCGCCTCCCTTAGTCTCCTATTAGCTAAGTTTCTTAAGCGTTTAAATTCCTTGTACTTCTCACTGTCAGGATCTTTTTCCATTTACTGAAAAAAAAATGTTTTTCTGCAATCAAATGTTTCAATTCTTGTGTTAGCCAGGGCTTAGAATTCGTATAAGTTTCTCCCCTTTTTTTAACACTCTGAATTGGTGCGTGTTTTTCAACAATTTTCTCAAAAATGTCGAGGAATTAATCAAACATATCGTTGCTATTCTCAGATTGGTACATTCTATACCATTCGGCAAGGGCAAAATCTCTGTTAAATTTAGAGTGTGAGAAAAGTCGAAAATTTTTCATCGTTATTATGTTGTCACTCTCAGATTTCAACGAGAGGTTTGATTCGAAAATAACAAGAAAATGGTCGAAGTTAAAAGGGGTTGTTGTGACGTTGTAGGCAAATATCTGATCTTTTGAAACGAAACACTGATCAATAAGTGTAAATGTTTTATCAGTACATCTGGTTGCATCACTTAGGAATTCTGAATTAATCAAAATTTTGAAGGTGCTTGGCATTTTTTTGAACGCGTAGGAGCCCGTACCTATTTCTAAGTGCATTTCAGTACTGGGCCAGTATAAATGCAATTCCTAATCATTACTGAATCATAGACTGATTCATGTCACTTTTTTTGACTTGTCAGACTTGGGTTCAGTCTGATTTTACAATGGTCAGACATGGGCCAAATGTAAAAATAAAATTACGTACGAGGATTGAACCCACGATCTCTTTCTCCCTAGACGTTGCTCCCCTTTTCTGCGCCACCTTTACTGTTGCAATGTTTACTTTTGCGCCGTTAATATACGCTTGAAAGAAGAGAAATTTAAGCGAGAAAGGGAACAAATTATAATTACATGGGAGATTTGAATTTACAATTGCTTGGAGCAGTACTGATTTACACTTGGAGTTAGGTACGGGAGATTATTGATCAATTAACTACATTTGAACTTCCAGAAAATGGATCTCTATTGTTGTTTAATTCTTTCTTAAAAATCGTTTAAGAATCTTGACAACCACATGCACACTTGCGGGCCTGAGATTTTTTAGATTTGAAATGAAAAAAATTCTTATTGTACTCTAGTTTAAATTACGACGCAGAGGAATACCCAAATCGTCACGGGGAGATATGTCCGATGCGTGTATCTCGTGTTCGTTTTTACTATGTTAATACATTGAAAATGGAACAATATTGCTGAAAATAGCTACTTTAGCAGAAACCGGTAAAATGGAAGGGAAATTAGCTACCCGTGTTCGCAAAAGTGTCCTAATCCTAGCCGCGAAATACAAGTACAAACCTTATAACCTATTTTTCGCACGGCTTGTATCACGCATCTGTTCCATTTATGTATCGAGTTTTCGCACGCAATATAGCTCCATTTCGCATATAATGCGCAATTAAGCCTAACTTAATTACTACTTATCTAATTAGGCCTAACTTATTACTACTAGTAGTACTTTATTAGTACTTTATTACTACTTATAGTACTTTATTACTCCTTATTACTACATATTACTACCAATTTTTACTACTTATTAAAATTGGCCAGTCCCACATTGATATACAAGCCTTTGATGTGCGAGGGATTTTTCGGGAACAAAATCAGTTTTGTTGGTTGCATGTATTTAAAGCACTTTACTACTAATTGTTAAAATCGGCCAGTCCCACATTGATATACAAAGCCTTTGATCTGCAAGGGATTTTTCGGGAAAAGAATCAGTTTTTGTGGTTGCATGTATTTAAAGCACTTTAAAGCTTTGAAAGCTTCAATTAAATTTTTATTAAGGTGCTAATTGCAAGCTCAAAGTGCGCGCGAATAATAAATACCTAAATTGAGAGGAAACGTGCTGCAAGACGTGTAACCTACTTTTCGTTCCAAATGTTTTTTTTCCGCAAAATTAGCGGAACCCCTTTTGCGAAAAGTAAGATACAAAGGATGTCTCCTAATTCCGTTCATTGAATGTATCTAATTTTCGAGCCAATTTTACTAAGGCGGAAATTTTGGGTTATACCTCTGCGTCGTAATGTAAGTTACAGTTTTTACAACTGCTTCGAAAATTTTATTTTCCTAACATTTTGGCAAGTACTATTACATCCGATTCCTGATCACAGTCAAAATTTGGAGAACTAGAAACAAAAACGGCTAAACTTTTCTGCAAAAACCACTTGTTCACTTGCTATGTTCATCACAAAAAAAACAAACAAATATTTAACAGACATGAAAAAAAAATTCCTGACTGTGACATTTTTGTTATTTTTCCATGTTTTCCATTAACCTTCTCCTAAAAGGTAGTTTTTTGAAGAACTAACTTTTTTTCAATAGATATGTGAACCAATTTGTGGATTTTAATTCATACAAAACAAATAATTCGTGCCATTGTCATTGCACCTACTGATAAATCTTAGATACCATGTTATTTCGTCAGTGGAATATTAATATTAATAAACAAAAAATACAGCCTTTTACATAACTAAAAGTGCAAATGACAACCACACCAAGCAAGTGTACACTATTGGGTCTAACTGACTTGTATTCAAGTGCCTCTAGCGGAAAATAAGTTAATATTTTTATGTGACCAGTATGGATTTTAAAAAAGTTTCAGTGAGACACCTAAACACGTTTTTTGTAGTTAGTACGGTAAAAATCATTCCTATGAACTGAATCCAAAGTTAGGAATTCCTAAAATTATGTGCCAGTTTACGTTGCTCGTGTTCGTTGAGACTTTTGACATTGCTTACAAAATTTGCTACGGTATTTTTGCCGCCTTTCAAATTTTTTCCTATTCTATTATTCAAAAACTTTTCATACATTCATCCGATATATAGCAGTACGCTTAATATCGTGTCAATATTCCATCTACAGATCTGTGTTCCATAAATTGATGTAATGGAACAATTATATAGAAGAAAAAGGTGAAGAAAAGTCGTTCGCCCAACACAAATCGTTGTGCAATTCCAGTCCACACTACCTGAGTCTGGAAAATTAATAAAATATTGGTATTAGTTTTATTTTTTTTTATTTTTTAGTTTTACACTATTAGTTTTAAACGTTTCTTCATCATGCAAACAAATTTAGTTCAAAAAAAATAAATTTTTTATTTTGAAAGGCGGCAAAAAGAGTGGGCCGAACGACTTAATATCAGTGAGACTTTCAAATTTAGGCAGCATGAATTTTAGCAACAATTTGAATATTTTTGAAATCGGTTCTGTAACAAAAAAGGATTTCATATAGAAGCACCATTAAATCAAACGTATGTTTTCCTGTAGAACCTGAAAATTTAGGTTTGTCCAATCATCATTAAGTCACCCCACTTCGTTCGGCTTCTTGCTAGTTATTTAAGCCAACAAATTTTAGATATCGTTTTAACTATTTAGCATGAGTTTTGAACATGAGCGTACAATTTCAAGGTATCATTCTGAAGTTGTTGTTATATTTTAAATTGTTTTTTAAGACCAAAACAGTTTGAATTTAGCACTCAAATGAGAGCGAAAACGTTCTCCTTTCTCTATAATTTGGGCAAAAAAATTTTCCGCCCAATTTTATACTATTCCCCATTACACTACATCCACTAGTTTGCCAATCTGAACATTTTGAATGATTCTCAGCCAAAAATTTAACTTACTTAATAGCATTTTTAAAACGTTTTTGTCTGATGCATTTTCTATTGAAGGAGCGTGATACGTGCAATTTTTGATTGACCAGAAATTTATTTTTGTTGATTGACCAAATTTAAATTTATTGATTGACCAAATTTTTTATCAACTTCGCTTCAAATTTGTTATTTTTGTCACCTAATTTTAATGGCGGAGATGGTTGGCTCTGTGCTGATAATCTTTCCCAAATTTGGTAACTTCAGCTTGGATAGCAAAAGGCCTACTTTAATCACGTGCTTTGGCAAAAATAATGAAAAAAGAAAAAAAAACATCATGATGACTTTAAAAAGCAGATCATTATTTTCAGTATTTACTGCAAATAATATGCACCCTAAATTTCACTTTTGATTCGGTTACATTTTGTTTAACCTGAATCATTGAAAAAATGCATAATCAGTCTAATTAATGATCAGCAACAGTTGTCTTAAACCCTGATGCCTTGACAGCTCTTCCTAAATAGTATACTGCACGTAAAGTTCAATTTCTTGAAACCATTCTCTCCGTAATGAGACAAAATTGAAAACTGAAAAAGCATAATCAGTCTAATTAATGATCAGCAACAGTTGTCATAAACACTGATGCCTCGACAGCTCTTCCTAAATAGTATACTGCACGTAAAGTTCAATTTCTTGAAACAATTCTCTCCGTAATGAGACAAAATTGAAAACTGCAAAAACATAATCAGTCTAATTAATGATCAGCAACAGTTGTCTTAAACACTGATGCCTTGACAGCTCTTCCTAAATAGTATACTGCACGTAAAGTTCAATTTCTTGAAACCATTCTCTCCGTAATGAGACAAAATTGAAAACTGAAAAAGCATAATCAGTCTAATTAATGATCAGCAACAGTTGTCTTAAACACTGATGCCTTGACAGCTCTTCCTAAATAGTATACCGCACGTAAAGTTCAATTTCTTGAAACCATTCTCTCCGTAATGAGACAAAATTGAAAACTGAAAAAGCATAATCAGTCTAATTAATGATCAGCACCAGTTATCTTAAACACTGATGCCTTGACAGCTCTTCCTAAATAGTATACTGCACGTAAAGTTCAATTTCTTGAGACCATTCTCTCCGTAATGAGACAAAATTGAAAACTGAAAAAGCATAATCAGTCTAATTAATGATCAGCAACAGTTGTCTTAAACACTGATGCCTTGACAGCTCTTCCTAAATAGTATACTGCACGTAAAGTTCAATTTCTTGAAACCATTCTCTCCGTAATGAGACAAAATTGAAAACTGAAAAAGCATAATCAGTCTAATTAATGATCAGCAACAGTTGTCTTAAACACTGATGCCTTGACAGCTCTTCCTAAATAGAATACTGCAAGTAACGTTCAATTTCTTGAAACTATTCTCTCCGAAACGAGACAAGTTTGAAAACTGAAAAAAAGAACAAAGTATGCAAACAACACATTCTATTCCAGTACTCAACATTTGACTGTTAATTTCAAAACTTTGCAAGGTCTTACTTATGACGGCTGATCTGCAAGATCATGCAAAATAAAGATTCCTGGGTAAAAATGATTGTAAAAACATTGCAAGATATCCATCTCTTGAACCTTAAAGTTGAAATTACTTGCAACAACTGTCTAGTTAATATATTTGGCTTTCACGTAGGTTTTCACATTTGGCTTTACAGTGTCTATTTGCGATATCCGCTAATAAACACTTGCTTGCCTTTTTCCAGCGAGAAACCTAATTTGTTTTCTTTTTAAAAAAAGGAAGGGGGAGGGGAGAAAAGTATTAAAAATGTAAAGTGGGACCTATAAGCAACCTGAAGACACGTTCTTACGCAAAACTACAGCAAACCAAAATCAAGGCCAGTTGCATTAATAAATTTACTTGTTTCTTCTTTACATTCTCCAAACTTAGACGGACAGATGATTTTAAATAAGCAAACTAATATTCTACAGAACATACGTTCCCTTCAGAAAAACCTTGATCTGCTAAACATTCATTTAGAAATTTTAAAATCTAAACCTATAGCCCTTTGCCTGTCAGACACTTGGCTTAAGAACCACTACGAAACGTCACAATTCTGACTGAAAGAATACCAAAAACTGTGCAGTTGTGAGGGAATGAAAAGAGGAGTTGTGTAGGAATTTTCATAATGAAAGACATGGATTTTGTTGAAGTGAAAAGATGAGATCACAACGATCTGCAGGCTCTTACAATAAAGATCAGTGCAGATTAGCAACGTTATCTGATTATTACTTTTATAAATATTCCACCTAGAAAACAAAACACTGTGACTTTTCAAAGGCTAGAAAATTACTTAGATACCTTGCCAATTGATCCTGAAGATAAACATATACTATGTTGAGACTTCAACATTAACTTTTTGGTTAATATTGCAAACTTCCGGACAATACTCACCTTGGTGGCAGGAAAAAACCTCTCTGTAGTTGAAAACTTTGAACCAACGCGCGAAACCTTGAGCACGGAATCAACTCTGGTTGCGTTTTTTGTCTTCTGTCTTCTAAATGGAACACTTTGTCTTCTGTCCAATCTACTGATTCCGGCATTTCAGACGATCATACAGTAACAGTAACATTTGAACAACATCTGGAAAACTCGTCCATCGGGCACGAATAGTTTTGAAGGAGATGGGCCAAATTACAGAACCGTAAATTTGTCGAAGACCTCAACAGTATCTTGATGGACAAAATTAAAAATAATTACCTGTAATGGTACTGAATGGTCCCCGATAAGGCTTTTGAAAAACTGCATGAAATTTTGATTAAAATCCTAGACGAAAGTCTACCAATACTAGATTCCGCTAGAACTGGAGTACAAAAGACATGGATAGGTAACCAGGCGAAAAGTGCTGCGGCAAAAAAGTGCATCAGAAAAATGTGTCTACAAAACCCAGATAACAATGTTTTGCGAAATGATTACAAAGCTCAATGCAAACTTGTCAGAAATCTAATCAATCAAAAACTAAGACTTTTTTACCCAAATAAGATCGAAAAAGAAGCAGCCAACAGCAAAAAAAGTTTCTTCAATCTCTTCAATGAAACATCGGGCAAAACTCTACCGGCTCACCACAATAAACAAATAGTGGAAAACATAGAAACCTTTAAAACTTTTTTTGCAAACATTGGAGTAGAGCTAGCAAAAACGTTTGAAACAAAACAGAGATATGGAATCGAATCTAACACGAATACCATATTCCATTTCCCAATAACCTGTTCCGAAATCATTGGCACACTGCGAGTGCTTCCGTCAAAGTTTAGTTTAGACTGCCGCAACATAAATTACTTTTTTCTCAAAAAATGTTCTCGGGCAGTTAGTCCACTATTTGAAACATTATATAATGAGTGTCTGAAGCATGGCTTGTTTTTTCAATCCCTGAAAATAACCAAAATTGTGCCTTTTTTTAAAAGCTTTGATCGTAGGGAACCCACAAACTACAGACCAATCTCACTACTTCCAGCCATTGGCATATTGTTTGAAAAATCATTATATAAAAGAATCCAATTTGGTTTTCGAAGAAAATTAAGTACTGTTGACGCCATAGCTTCCTTATTTGAAGAAATCAGAGCAAACTGGTTGAAAAAAAACTTAACTAAAAGCACTTTTATTGATCGAAAAAAGCTTTTGATACAGTGAACCAGGAGCTACTGCTGAAAAAGTGTGAACACTACGGACTCCGAGGAATGGTACTGAAAATGCGTGAATCCTACCTGAAAGACCGACTCCAAAACATTAAAATAGGAAAAATTGAATATGAAAAGAAAAGCGTTAAAGGTGGAGCACCACAAGGATCACTTTTTTGTTCAATGCCTTCCATTATCTACCTAAACGAAGTTCCGATTCAAAAATCAAAAGAAAGCCAGAATATAACTTAGGCTGATGATACAGTTGTTTCAAATAAAGGTAGTATTGACATAGTAGGAAAAAAAACACGATGCCGAACTAGCCGCAGTTGCGAGCTGGTTTCATAAAAACAAATTGACAATTGACAAAACAAAAACAAAAAAACACATGGTGCGTGGAAAAAGACGCAATCTAAACCAGCACAAAGTGACAATTGATCAAGCAGAAATCGAACATAACAGCTCTTTTAGGTATCTACTATTAATATTAGACGACCAGTCGAAATTCAAAGATCATATTAACTACATCAAAAGAAGCTTTTAAAATTTTGTTCCTCTTTTTACCGATTAGATCTTTTTTTACAAGAACACAGCTTCTATGGATTGTTAAAATCTATGTCCTACCAAAAGTACAATACGAAATCTTGGTCTACTGATCTACTAATGAAAATCTTTTAAAACCAATCAACATGTTAATTAAAAGAATTTTAAAAATAATTTTCTGGAAACGTAAATACGTCAATCGAGCAAATACGAATTCACAATTTGATAAGCAACGCCTTTGAGTTACATGCTTTTTGAAATATTCAAAGTACTTGTAAATCTAATGAAAAGCAACCGTTAAGTGAAGATTTTTCAACCATAATAGCGGACTCGGACCTTAATGAAACCATGAAAAAGAGATATCGTGGACAGTATGTAAATATTGGCAGACAAAAACTTGATAGTATTTCACTGAAATGTAGAGTTCATGGGATGCTAAAAAGGGTACTAAATTATAGCAATTCTTTTTTTGAAGACGTTAGAACAATAAAAATGCCAAAAATTAAAGAATTTTGTCATACACTTTTGAACCTTAATTAAATTGGTAACCAGAACTTAATAGACAGACTCTTTCATGCTCATTAGAGCAAAATTTTTGGTTGCAACAAACACAATTTCTTCAATATCTAACCTCTACTACAAAAGGATAACTTTTCGCTTTTAATTTTTTTTTTTTCATTATTTCGACTAAAATTGCACAACTCTTTAATGGCGACCTTGTAGTGTCGCAAATTGTGATCGATTGTATTTGTACAATGCATGTATTTTCTTGCTACTATTTTATGATAACGGCACTACGAACAATTCATTATTTTTGACGCTCTCACAAGGATTACACTAATCTGCCGTCAAAAATATAGAATTTCAATTGCACAACTTCTTGTTGAACTAAGTGTCAAATTGTACTGAATAATGTTGGTAAAAAAGCTGTCTTACGCTTGCTGGACAGCACTCTTACAACGTTTCAGACAGTTTTCAGCCTTCGTGTTGACTCTGTTCTAAGCAAAGTCAGCAATCACCAAAAAAATTTTGTCTTTCAGTTCTGAGAGTATAAATCAAATATCTAGGTATCTATTATTAATATTAGACGACCAGTCGAAATTCAAAGATCATATTAACTACATCAAAAGAAGCTTTTAAAATTTTGTTCCTCTTTTTACCGATTAGATCTTTTTTTACAAGAACACAGCTTCTATGGATTGTTAAAATCTATGTCCTACCAAAAGTACAATACAAAATCTTGGTCTACTGATCTACTAATGAAAATCTTTTAAAACCAATCAACATGTTAATTAAAAGAATTTAAAAATAATTTTCTGGAAACGTAAATACGTCAATCGAGCAAATACGAATTCACAATTTGATAAGCAACGCCTTTGAGTTACATGCTTTTTGAAATATTCAAAGTACTTGTAAATCTAATAAAAAGCAACCGTTAAGAGAAGATTTTTCAACCATAATAGCGGACTCGGACCTTAATGAGATCATGAAAAAGAGAAATCGTGGACAGTATGTAAATATTGGCAGACAAAAACTTGATAGTATTTCACTGAAAAGTAGAGTTCATGGGATGCTAAAAAGGGCACTAAATTATAGCAATTCTTTTTTTGAAGACGTTAGAACAATAAAAATGCCAAACATTAAAGAACTTTGTCATACACTTTTGAACCTTAATTAAATTGGTAACCAGAACTTAATAGACAGACTCCTTCATGCTCATTAGAGCAGAATTTTTGGTTGCAACAAACACAGTTTCTTCAATATCTAACCTCTACTACAAAAGGATAACTTTTCGCTTTTAATTATTTTTTTTTTCATTATTTCGACTAAAATTGCACAACTTTTTAATGGCGACCTTGTAGTGTCGCAAATTGTGATCAATTGTATTTGTACAATGCATGTATTTTCTTGCTACTATTTTATGATAACGGCACTACGAACAATTCATTATTATTTACGCTCTCACAAGGATTACATTAATCTGCAGTCAGAAATATAGAATTTCAATTGCACAGCTTCTTGTTGAACTAAGTGTCAAATTGTACTGAATAATGTTGGTAAAAAAGCTGTCTAACGCTTGCTGGAGAGCACTCTTACAACGTTTCAGACAGTTTTCAGCCTTCGTGTTGACTCTGTTCTAAGCAAAGTCAGCAATCACCAAAAAAAATTTGTCTTTCAGTTCTGAGAGTATAAATCAAATATCTAGGTATCTATTATTAATATTAGACGACCAGTCGAAATTCAAAGATCATATTAACTACATCAAAAGAAGCTTTTAAAATTTTGTTCCCCTTTTTACCGATAAGATCTTTTTTTTACAAGAACACAGCTTCTATGGATTGTTAAAATCTATGTCCTACCAAAAGTACAATACGAAATCTTGGTCTACTGATCTACTAATGAAAATCTTTTAAAACCAATCAACATGTTAATTAAAAGAATTTTAAAAATAATTTTCTGGAAACGTAAATACGTCAATCGAGCAAATACGAATTCACAATTTGATAAGCAACGCCTTTGAGTTACATGCTTTTTGAAATATTCAAAGTACTTGTAAATCTAATAAAAAGCAACCGTTAAGTGAAGATTTATCAACCATAATAGCGGACTCGGACCTTAATGAGATCATGAAAAAGAGAAATCGTGGACAGTATGTAAATATTGGCAGACAAAAACTTGATAGTATTTCACTGAAATGTAGAGTTCATGGGATGCCAAAAAGGGCACTAAATTATAACATTTCTTTTTTTGAAGATGTTAGAACAATAAAATTGCCAAACATTAAAGAATTTTGTCATACATTTTTGAACCTTAATTAAATTGGTAACCAGAACTTAATAGACAGACTCTTTTATGCTCATTAGAGCAAAATTTTTGGTTGCAACAAACACAGTTTCTTCAATATCTAACCTCTACTACAAAAGGATAACTTTTCGCTTTTAATTTTTTTTTTCATTATTTCGACTAAAACTGCACAACTCTTTAATGGCGACCTTGTAGTGTCGCAAATTGTGATCGATTGTATTTGTACAATGCATGTATTTTCTTGCTACTATTTTATGATAACGGCACTACGAACAATTTATTATTATTTACGCTCTCACAAGGATTACACTAATCTGCCGTCAAAAATATAGAATTTCAATTGCACAACTTCTTGTTGAACTAAGTGTCAAATTGTACTGAATAATGTTGGTAAAAAAGCTGTCTTACTCTTGCTGGAGAGCACTCTTACAACGTTTCAGACAGTTTTCAGTCTTCGTGTTGACTTTGTTCTAAGCAAAGTCAGCAATCACCAAAAAAAATTTTGTCTTTCAGTCCTGAGAGTATAAATCAAATATCTACTAATGCCATTTAACATTTCCAACTTTTTAATTTTTTAACTTACCAAATTTTTTAATATTCAAGGTATCTCAAGATGTCTGTTTCTGTTACATAGCAAGAGAATCAGATGAGATTAATTAATTGGTAAACCAACTGATCTCAGTCACCCTAATTATGTTTCGGTAGCAACAACGGTTATAATGTTTGAGTTTTCCTGTTTCCGAGTACAATTTAAAACCGCTGAATTACTAGCATCATATAAGCGGAAAATAAACAAATGTCAACAACTTTAACGTCAAATATGATATCAAATAAAGTTTTTAGTAATTGTTCTTTGTAGCAAATATTATTAAAAGTCCAAAGCGTACCCTAAGACTCCTTTATTCTTGCCCTTGAGCCCAATACCAGCCTAACTTAGGCTTAGCTTAGCGCAACTTTGATTAAATGCAGGAAATTAAGAATTGAAGTCATTACTGTTCAAAAAATGTTAAACTAGCTTCCTCCAAGTATCAGACGCGGGGTATAAAATGGCCACAATACTTGGCACAGTTGTGAAGCAACCGTAACACAAGATGCATGCGGGATTTGTTTATTGTCACTTGGACAAAACTCCAGGAGAGAGAGAGTGGGTCGGTAGATTTTTAGACGTCTTTTTTTCCTCATTTATCATTTTTGCACCAACTGAGTGGCACCAACAACACGGATTTTTGCACAAATGTGAAAACAAAATATCTTTGAAGTTTTTCAATTTGTCTTTCAACAGTAGCTACAAAGAACGCTAAATTTTTTACACCAGTCATTTCCTTCATGTAAGTTTTTTTTACTCTTGGCAACTTTCCGCTTAACGAAACTCTGCAAGATCAAAGAGTTCCAGTTATGCTTTTCTCCGCTCGTCTTGTTTGACATCTGGCCTTGCAATTCATAAAAAAACAATTTCAGTTACAATATGCCTTGATTAAATCCAGGAATACTTTTTAAAACATTTTCTGCCTGTTCTTTTGTAAAAGACCATTATCTTGAAAGACGGTTATAAAGTAAGATCTTGTACCAGTTTTGGACTACTAGAGAATTTACTCGTGGACTATTATTGGCAAAGTTTTAAGCGCACAACTTGAGCACCATCTTCAAACTTGCTTCTCAACTTTTTGCTACGGTTGATTTTTTTGACTTCCCTGCAAGTAAGCTTGCTACTTCGAGCTAAAAGATAGACTTTTTTGCACAAAAAAATACAGAATTTTTTGTGAAATCTCTGCTCAAATACTTGGTTTGAGATCGTAATTTACCAGGCTCCAAATAGAAAATGGAAGAGATCAAAAAAAAGTCTTCAACCGATGTGAAGGTCCCACAGTTGAAAAATAAACGACACTAAATTTCAATAGAGTCAGCTAATTTGCTGATCGTTTCATGTTTTGATACACTTTGGTTATTCATTAGCGGAAATACTTTCATTCCATTAATATTTGAAAACCTCAAGAAAATGTAAAGGTATCTCAAGACATCAATTTCTGTTACATAACGAGAGAATCAGTTGAGATTAGTTAATTGGTAAACCAACTGATCCGAGTCATCCTAATTATGTTTCCTTAGCAACAACGGTAATAATGTTTGAGTTTTTTTGGTTTCCGAGTACAATTTAACACCGCTGAATTACAAGCATCATATAAGCGGAATTTAAACAAATATCAGCAATTTCAATGTCAAAAATTTTATCAATTAAAGTTCTCAGTAATTGTTCTTTGTAGCAAACATTTTTTAAAGTCCAAAGGATACCCTAAGACTCCTTTATTCCTGCCCTTGAGCCCAATACCATTGAGGCTTATCTTAGCGCAATTTTGATTAAATGCAGGAAATTAAGAATTGAAGTCATTACTGTTCAAGAAATGTTAAACTAGATTCCTCCAAGTATCAGACGTGGGGTATGAAATGGCTACAATACTTGGCACGGTTGTGAAGCAACTGTAACACAAGATGCATGCTGGATTTGTTTATTTTCACTTGGACAAAACTGCAAGAGAGGGGGGCGGTAGATTTTTAGACGTCTATTTTTTATCTTTTATCATTTTTGCACCATCTGAGTGGCACCAACAGCACGGATTTTTGCACAAATGTGATAACAATATATCTTTAAAAAATTTTCAATTTGTCTTTCAACAATATTTACAAAGAATACTAATTTTTTACACCAGTCATTTCCTTCATGCAAATTTTTACTCTTGGCAACTTTACACTTAACGAAACTCTGCAAGATCAAAGATTTCCAGTTATGCTTTTCTCCGCTCGTCTTGTTTGACATCTGGCCTTGCGATACATAAAAAACATTTTTAGTTACTATATACCTTGATTAAATCCGAGAATATTTTTTAAAACACTATCTGCATCTTCTTTTGTAAAAGAACGTTATCTTGAAAGATTTTTTTCAAAAGACGGTTTTTTTTGTACCAGATTTGGACTACTAGAGATTTTGCTCGTGGACAATTATTGGCAAAATTTTAAGCGCACAACTTGAGCACCATCTTCAAACTTGCTTCTCAACTTTTTGCTACGGTTGATTTTTTTGACTTCCCTGCAAGTAAGCTTGCTACTTCGAGCTAAAATATAGATTCTTTTGCACAAAAAAATTACAGAAATTTCTGCAAAATCCGTGCTCTAAATGTTTGGTTTGAGGTCGTAATTTATGAGGCTCCAAACAGAAAGTGGGAAAGATCAAAAATAGTCTTCAACCTATGTGAAGGTCCCACAGTTGAAAGATAAACTACTCTAATTTTCAATAGAAAAAGCTAGTTTGCTGATCTTTTCATGTTTTGATGCACTTTGGTGATTCATTAGCGGAATTAAAAAAGGTGGCCATCAAATTCTCGGTTCAATTTCATTCGATTAATATTTGAAAATCTCAAAAAATGTAGATTTGTTTATCAAAATTGACATGACAGTTGACTACAAAGTTTACAGCCGGGTGGAGGTGTCCCCGCTGTAAGCCGCTACAATAGAAGAAAATCAGTGTTGAATGTGGTAGAAAAAAGTAGACCGCAAATTTTAGAGAAATAAATTTCATTTTCCAACGCTCTCGCTATTCTAAGTATGTTTGAATAGTCTATTAATAGTAGTAAACTTGAGAAACATCCGCCAGGATATTACAAAGATCTTCTTTTGTGAAGACCTCTGCTATATCCCTGAAACCTTTTTCTGAAGTTAACAATTTTATTCATCAGCCATGTGAATTTGCCGAATGTCATTTGTGCTCCCAAATAAATTGTTGGGTAACAAACCAAAAGTGACATTTTGGAAAATGCCAATTGGTCCCAAAAAGAATGGTGCTCAAAGTACTTCTCAGTACTTCTCTTGTATTGAGCCCTCAATCGTCGATGGTGCCCTTATCTTCAATAAATAATGCCCGAATTGTGGAATTTGGCGACAAAGGACAAAGGCATTGTAAAATTAACCAAAATTGCCAGTACAATCGTTACTTAGTTGCCATATGCCACAATGAAAGACCCTTTTACATGTATAAAGATACATTTTGTAGAATTAAAGAGGTTAAATGGACCAAATGGACCTATCTAAGAATAATTAATTGTCATTTTTTGGAAGTCCCGAAAAAATTACTTCTCTTACCAGTTTGTAACAAATCATTTATAAGAAGCCAATTGTTGCATTCTTTTTGTTCACATCGTTCCGACCTGAGCCTGAACGATGCCTCAAAATTGAGCTATAATAATCAAGTTCATCAGCAAATCTATTCGACAATGCACGCAATTTTAGTATATTTTCCTTTTGTTTATTGTTATCAGAATGCGTTTTAACTAACCATATTTTGCTACATGTAAAAACATTAGCACTGATTTTGTATATCGAACATTTGGACGACCTAATTAAGACAAAATGAACAAGAAAACCTCCAATAAAGATTTAACACTAAATTTGTTCATTTTCTGTTCTACTTAGTCATTGAATTCGATTTTAAAAAGTTTGTTTTTGCAATATTAGCCGAGCCTTTGGCTCAAAAACTATGAAAATATCATTGAGCTGCTCCCGGTATACGTTGTCGTGTTAGCAAAAGATGACGAGAAATTTAATCAATGCCTTAATTTAATTCAAGAGTTTTGTCTACAGCTTTGACAAAAAAAATGCAGCGCTATTTTCATAGAAATTCTATTATCACAATAAAAATTTCAGTATTCTCGCAAAAGTTATGTACAATTTTGCATTGAAAGTTTGTCATCTCAATTTTGATGAATCTTTCAAAACCAATTCAGTAGTCTACCGCTTAATTATCCTGAAAAAATTACTCAACTCAGAAAACACATCTCAATAATACCTTTTAACCCCTGTTTCTTTGCATTGGTGGGTTAGGCAAAATGAAGTACAGCAAAAAGTTACAGCCCAAAACTTTCAAAACTTTTGCCTACCAACCAAGAATTGTCTAGCTGGAAACCAAAATTTTGTGTCATTTCAAGAATTATATTTCATTACGTTTTTATGAAAAACAACTGTTGTTACATATGTTTACTTACACCTCTTTACTCAGTCAAAAGTCTGCTTAAGTTGTTTAGTTATTTTAAGTAAAGATAAAATTAGTTCTTTCTGTTTTAAAACAATAGCTCAGAGAACAATTTTCAATTTTCAAAAGATTTGCAAACCAATGTTGACGGTGCAGTGCAAAACAGAATCCGGTCATTTATTAACAGAAATTTTTGTCTCACACTATCCAAATAGAATGCCGAGAAACCTAGTTCTGTGACACAAAAATTCTTGCACCCGGTATAAGGCCAAATGAACAAAAGGTTTATGTTCTGAAATCAAAACTATAGATACAATTTGGCCAAGTTTTTACTCATTTAAATGAAAAAATAGCAAGTAGGACAGTATAATTTTGTGGCAAAATTGCATGTAGTGGTGCTCTCAATTTTTCAGGCACTCCTTTGATAGCGATCACGAAGTTGTCATAAGTGATATTCTGTTACATTTTTTGGGTGGGCAACTTAATTAGAACAACTAAGTTAGCGTGATTTAAACTCGGCTTATTAAGATAGAGCAAATAAATTAGGGTCAAAAATCAAATTAATGCACAAAAGCGCTGTTGTATTGAGTACAAATTATGCAATGTAAAATTATGACCTAATTACAAACTAGTTGAATATCTTAGGCTGACTCCTGGTTGCAGCAGGTTGCACCATTTTTACCCTTGATTTATTAAGAACCCTAAGAATATGCTACAACAAAAACCATGACAGTGCACTCCTATTCAAGCCACTAAAGTATTCGAAATCTATATAATTATTTTTGATATGATCTGATTCTATTCAACAATTGATCTAAAAAAATTGGTAAAATTAATGAACCCAGGGGACGATTTAGTCGGTCACTAAAACTTCGAGGCAGAGAGCTCAGTTTGAAAGTTAGAACTTAGAGTTAAAGTAGTCAAAGTCTATTTTTATCCTACACTTAGTGTCCTATAAAACAAAAAAAGTGAACATTAAGATAAACATGGTACAAGCGCTGCAACCAGGAGTCAGCCTAAGATATTCAAATATTTTGTAGTTAAGTCGTAATGTTGCATAGGTAAGTCATAGTGTTGCATTGTATCAAACCGCTATAAATAATTGGCTGCTTGTCTTTCAGAGATGGAGAAATTTGGTTTATTTCAACTCCTGTCCTTTTTTAAGAAAAGTTTTCTTTTACTGATCGGAAAAATTGTACTCTTAACTTTCAAATGAAATTCAACACTTTCTTATCCTTTGGTTCTCTAAATACAATAGAACCAATCCTTGGTCTCCTTCAGTCCTCGTGCCCAGTACTCGGGCGCAAGCACCCTTGTGCCAGGGCACTAAGTCCCTCGGGCGACTAAGATTTTGTTCTAACATAAAGTAAATATTTACATATTACTTAAATGCATTTTTACCTAAACAACTGGCTTATGTTTCTAGCGCCTTATAACTTTTCCTCTTACTATGTCAGATCATTTCACTTCATCATTAGAGGAATGGGTTAGGTAATGGTTAAGTGGCTCTGCTTGAAGTCCAACCGCGAAGCGGTTAGAGATATTGAGTCAGAATTTCGAAGTGACATCTGCAGAGTCACTTAACCATGTTTAAAACACGAAACGCGTACGTTTTAAAATGACGAAAGTCAACGAAATTCAACTTCTGGCTAAGTAGCAATTTCTGGCACTTTGACTTCTGGCACTGCAGACTTTCGGAATTTTAAAATGTGCACGTGAGTGTTTTAATATATAAAAACTGTGCAGGACAGCAATATGAGAATAAGAACTTACGTTTTGCCTATTTTACCAATTGTTTGTTTTGCTTGCTTATTGTTTGAATATTTACGACCCGGTTTTGGCCCAAATGGCATCCTATCCGGCCAAAATTCTAAACTTTGGGGCTCGCAAAAATTATCCTCAATTCGTGGTCAAGGGTCAATTTTTCGGTTCAACAGTTCAGATACCCCTTATGCTTACATGAAAGGGAATTTATGGAGTTTTTCCGAAGCCCAAATTTGTTCAGAGAGAAAGTCACAGGCTATCGGTGAAAGATTTGATGCAATTATTTTGATCCCAAGTCGATTTGAGGACATTGAAAGAAGGCAGATTATCCGAGATACTTGGGCAAACAAATTGACGTATCACCGGCCGCCATTCTATCAATATCAGACCTTGTTTGTGGTAAGAGACAGTTCAAAAAATTATTAAATTAATTTTTATTACGTTTTCTTCGATGAAGGTTTAAGGTTTAAGGTTTAAGTTCCAAATCGAAGCAACTTCTGATCATAACCTCCCGTATATAGTCCGGAAAAATCTTCCGGATATAATCCGGCAAAACCTTTTCCCACGAAGGTCGTGACAATGGTCTACGATCAGACGGATTTTTGGTTTGAGTCCGTCTGACCAGTAGCGGACTTGAGTGCGCGAGTCTTATCAGAGGATAATTTGGGCGCACATAGGTTTGATCACAGGCAAAGTCAAGCGCACAAAAGTCTGATCAGAGGCATTTTTAAACGCCTAAAAGTCTGTCCAGTTGATCATACTACAATCGCACAAAAAATGGTTTTGATTTTGTCCTTTGGTCTGAAATTCATTTCATCAGGGAACGTTTAGTCTGGGAGGATCTGATCAGCAATGACAATGAGCATACTTTGAGTGCAAAGAGCATTTCGAGCGCATGAAAGCCTGATCAGAGGTCACTTCGGTCTTAAACGGTCTGATCAGAGGTGGTTTACATCTCAGACAGCAACCTTTGTATCCAATAAAATTCAGCTGGAAAAGCACAGACGATTTTTGAAATATTGGATTAGAGATCACTGTCTAGGCAGCCACCTGATCATATGTCTCAATCAATTCCAACCATTCAACTAACAACAGTAGTCCGAATAAAGGTAGTGAAAACTTGTTAGTTGTGCCTTGAGTTATAACTCTTAAACTCAACCACTAAGATTGATCGTTTTTTGTCCGTCCAGAAAACAAAATGGCAGCTTTTTGCAACCACTGTCCGCTATCTTCTCCAGAAACAAATTTTTCTTAGTAATATATAGAACCAAGTTAGTAATAAATTTAAGTAGAATATCAATTGCTTGAAAATGGAACGAAAATGCTCGTACTGCAAAACCGAAACCATAGATCTGTACGGCGACAACGCAGTCACTTGTCAAGGTCGATGAGAAGGAATCGTAAGACATGATCAAACCAGGGATTGTCTTGTTGCAGAGAATAATAACAATCAGGTGACACTTTCATTCCACCATGCACAGCAAGCCAGCTGATTTCGACGTTACCTTGACATCACCGCTGCACTCAACAATTTTCAATGCGGCCGATAAGGCAGTGGTGTCGCTCAACATAGCTGAGGAGCAAAAGTGCAATGCTGATAAGCAGTCAACAAGGCTATTTTGTACCGCTCACTGTAGAAACTTATGGGAGTCTGTCGTTGATCCTGAAAAAACTCTTAAGAAATTGGCCGTATTATCTGACAGTGGGAGTTATTTTTTGGGGGACTATCGGAAACCTACAATCGATTGTCGCCTCAATTATAATCAAGGGGTCTGCCTCAAAAATTTTGGCTGGCTCAATTTGATCAGATTTACGAAGCCGCAAATGGAAACATCCAAAATGGTCTTTTTGTGATTAACCATTCAAATGTGTACAGCAAATTGGAGCCTTTTTTTTAATGTGGTGACTGCTCTTTGGCAACTATATAATTATAAAATTTAATTCACTCTACGAATGTAATGGGAATCGGAAAATTCCTGCTGACTATAAGGAAAGTACATGAAAAACAATCCCCGAGACAAGATTAAAACTTTTGAATTAACTAAGATCTTTATTTGAAAACTGCAACAGAAAAGTGAAGAACTATTTTTGATAGCCACGCAAATCATGATAATTAACAGATCATAGCAACTAAGTTTGAAACGGACATAAATTTAAGCACCTTTAAAATGAATACTAAGAGTTACGGGTAAGTTACTTTCAGCAAATTTAGGACATCTTTGACGTAATATTACGCAAACGTAGGACACAAAAACATTTTTACACTTTTTTCCTTCAAACTGATCTTGGCTTCCCATTAAATGGAAACAAAGCGCATGAGATGACCAATCAAATGGCACAAAATAAAGTGTTTGAAGTCCATTTATGTTCCGATTTTTTAAAAAAGGTTGCAACCAAACCGATTTACTTAACACATTTTTAACATTTAGGTCATAATTTCAGAACATTTTAATATGGAATTTGTTTTCCTACGAAGTTCATCAACTTTACCTTAGGGGTATCTTATAACCTCTCCCATTGAGTTTTGTTTCTATTTTATGGAAAAAATTATACTTTTTTCTGCGTAAAATTTCACCGTAAAATTGTTTGCGAAATTATTTTTAACATCCAGTATGTTAGAGACTGAAACAAATTCTTTTCGGAAGTCAACTCCTGACAGCAATCTGATCAGACTGGTGAATTGAATGACCAGAAAAAAACTAGATTTCATTAAGAGTCGCATAGTAGCATTAGTTTGTATTGAAAGTAACGCAACCGATTGTCAAAAAACAAACTACTCAAATTTTTTAAATTACAAACACAATTTTATCTCAAATTCAATTTTTTGCAGATATTATATCGAATAAAAACAAACAACAGTTTTTTATACATGATATCTAGGAGTTGCCTGATAATCCCTGGTCGAGGTGTCGCTAAAACGGCTGAAGAAACTAAGAATTGAGATGAAAGCTTTTAATGTTTTTATGATTTGTAGTTTTTATAGTTGAATGCGGTGAAAACAAAATTTTAACGCTTGAAGCCAGAAATTGCACCAAACAATTAGCACACACTTGCCGTTTTCAGTTTCAAAAAAGTACAATAAAAACTGCGGTATACTAGCGGTGAAAAATTTCATCGCTGGGGTGGTGAAAAAAAAAACATTCTCAAAACTGCAATCTGAAACTCGTACACAAAAGCGTGCTTCTTTTTCAACAAGGAGGCTCGGTAATGAGCGTCTGCAAATAATGTTCCCATCCAGTTTATCGACCAATTGATCTTGTCTACCCATTGAGAAAGAGCATGAAAATTTTCAAAAGCACACATAGTGTTCAAAATTTATTGAAGTAAAAACAATTGTTTTAAAGGCAAACCACAAAATGAGTTAAACAATGCCGCGTTGAAGAACCGATGGTACCATGCAATAATGAAACTACAAGACAAGACAAACAACAAATCTTAACAAATCAACTGGTACTTCACTTTACGGCTAATGGGACCTGTCTCTAGTGAGACCCGGTATTAAATAAAATTATCTAATTCCTTTGGAGCAATCGGGACCAGTCATTAGTGAGAAAGTGAGTTAAATAAAGACCACATTGAAGAATCAATGAGAATTGCCATTGAACAGAATAGGAGACAAGAAAAACAACAAAGTCAATAAACAAAAACAAACGTTACTCACGACCAAACTCAATATCCTTTTTTTAAAAAACACTTAATAACAAAGTCAAAATGGCATTAAAAATCCCGACAAATTCTAATGAGCATAAAATAAGCTATCAGATGAAAGTTTAAATAGGATGGAAATAATGAAAACGTTTACGTATCCGGAATACATATGGAACCAGTCCTTAATGAGTATAGGTAACAGGTAGACAAAAAAAACGAAATGCAAAAAAGTATTAAAAAAATCAAAACAATTACCTATATTCTGAAGACCTTCTTTTTAATAAAGGTCTCATGACAGATTTAGTTTGTATTGAAAGTTAGATAAATTCTGCATTGCAGGTTAGCTGAAAGTCTGTATTGAACTCAATAGCAAAATACTTAATAGTTTCTTTTTTACATCCATTGCCACTGAGACTTGCCATTGTCAAGCATGCAACAGTTACAACCATATACCAAAAAGCAGATACGTTTTTGGAGAAAACGATGTCAAAGCCTATAAAAAAACTAGCGCTACTCTTTAAAATCATTTAATTGTTCATCCGTTTTAATCTTCAAAAGCCAATGGAAATCGTCATCAATAATGTAAAACAACAAAAGAAAAAAAATTAAAAGTGAAAAATTTTCAAAATTTCAGAAATCGCAAAAACTTTGTGCTGCATAAACTTGAAGCATCAGAGCCAAAAAAACCAAGTAACTAAACAATCAACTAGTCTAAAGGTTAAGCATTTTCTCATCTAGAAAAAAGATAAAAAGTGGGTTTAGCGAGACTATGCTACAAATAGACGGAATCACCAAAAAAACAATATTCAATAGTTCACTGAATTCTGTCAACCAAAGTCTTTCAAAATTATTAACAACCATAGAGTTTTAAATAAAATAAATTATGAAGACTAAATTGATATTTAATAGAAAATCAGTTTTACCTCTCATTAGTGTATACTAAGCCAAAAGACAGCAAATCAAACAATAGTTACAAGCACAGCTCAAAACTCCGAAACGTTTGACAAAAAAACTTTGTTGAAGCAGTAAAAACCATAAATTATCAATTGAAAAGTTCAATTGGGTTAATTTTGAACATCAATAGACCCCTATTTTAGAAGGATTGTGCAAAATGCACTCAAAAAAGTAACCACCTGACCACCAATGACGAGTATCAGATGACGATTATCAGGAATTCAATAGAAAATTATGAAACCACATATTGTCAAAGCCAAAAAACAATCAACATGAGATAAAAACAATAAGGGGACTCAATTCGCTTGTGAAAAAAGCTTGTGACTAAAATCTTTTTTTGATTTCAAAAACAAATTGAATTTTCTAAAAACAATGTATTTCTTAGTCATTAATACAATTAGTCATCAAATGAAATAAATAGATATGTTTGTTTTGCCAGAAAACAGTTTACAACGAAAGCAATTGTTATTCACTAAAAAAGCTTTAGGTTTGAATGTGTGTTCTTTCAAACCTTTTATAACTTTTATAAAACTGTTAATCCGACAAGTCAACAAAAAAAACAGGAGTGAGCAATTGTTCAAATTTTGTGGCACCGGAGCTATGAATGGAAAAACTAGTTAACATTTATAACCATTAGAAAAAGGATGCAAACTGTATTTACTGTGACTATGCAACTGATTAACAGAAACTAGAAATACGACGCGAAGTTCAATGCATAACTTGGTTTTTCTTAAATTAAATATAATCAAAGAGATAAAAAGCATTATTGTCACATGAAAGCATTGTATAAATCCATTCAAACCATTTACAGAACCCAATTGAATCTTTTTTGACTGATACACAGTCAGGAGACTGCTAAAAGAATAAAATATACAGGCAGAACACCAGATTTCAATTCATATTTTTTTAAAAAATTTTCTGGAAGCCATAAAACCATGTAATTATCCTTGGAAACTTGAGATTCGATCAGGGGGCCTAATTTTAATGTAAATATGAGCTGTTAAAAATTCATTTTTGGTAGGGAGCCATTCTGCGCTGTAATAATCAGAAAAAAAGATACCAAAAAAATTTTCAAAATAGGAAATTACCAAAACGGAACCATAACAATTTTTGATTATCACATTTGGCACCAAAATTATTCTTGATATTACTGCGCTTTCATTAATAACACGCAATTATACAGTTGTAACCAAAAAAATTTTATTTGGTTACAAAAAATTTAGTGTATAGAAAATTAAAGATGCATTTTGGATAATGATTGTTTAAATTGAGCAAAAAACAAGCCCAGTTTTGATTTAGAAAACCTTTAAAGGAAGGGAAGAACCAGACTTCTTTTGATTCTTTCGAAACAAATCAGTAGTTTTTAGATCTCTACTTCCGGCACAATTGAAAAAAAAAGCTAAAGAAATTTATTTAGGGCAGTTTTAAACAAAAAATTGATTGATTTTCGAAACGTTCAGTAAATTTCGAGCTAAAACTGTTGGATAAAACTAGTCAAAAACCGTTTTTTAAGCAAAACCAATTACAATTTTGCTAATAGTTTAAAAAAAGTTAAAAATTTAGCAAATATGTAAAGAAATTGAGCAAACGTTTAGGAAAACGTTAACAAAAACAAGGGATATCATTCTTCTCTTCACAAATTTTTGAACTTCGATAATAGCCCGCAAAAGAAAACATCTCAACAAAAAAGTCCTTAGTTCTATTTTCTACGCTGTATGGGTTTTCCCATGATTTTGCTTACTACTCTACGATGAATATAACGATCGGCCAAAATTTACTGAAAAAAAAAACCGTTGAGCATATAGTTCCTCCCCCACTAAATTGGGTCGGAACAACGAAGCACAGAAATATAGAAGGAATTCAATTTTTCCAATTTACATTCGACGAAACAAGACAGTGTTGGTGTCTTAGTTTCAACTGCAAGATATGTTCACAGTTAACCAGCTGTAATCTGAGAAAAAGGCGCAGTTTAACTTGTTTATGAACCAAACGTTGCCTAAAGTTTCTACACCTGATGACAGTAAAAGATCGTCAATTTTCTTAATTTCATTTTGAGCTTTTCAAAGTTTTAGACCTTGAATTTTTCATAGACATTATGTTTTTTTTTTTTTTTTTCATTAAAACATAATTAATGGATAGTTTTGGATGTAAGCGGCTCAAAAAGGGATGTTTATATAGTTATTTTTGCTTTTGAAACGCTAATTTATCGTTTCTGATCGTTTACAATATTTTTGATATACGAATGATCCTAATCAATAATTACATTTAACAGCCCAAAAAGTTTTGTCTGAATTTTTTGAAAATTGCAGAAAATTTTTTGAGTGACCCTGCTTGCTTTCATTAGGTTTTTGACATTTTGTTTCTTTATCAGATGAGCCATGTTGCTAACAAAGTGCCAGAATCTATAATGGAAGAAGTGAAGAGAGAGGGAGATGTAATAATTGCAAATGTTAGTCAGGAATACAATTTGCTCACAGTTCAACTTCTAATTGGTATGACCTGGATCCACAAACATTGCTCCAACCTCAAGTATGTCCTCAAAGTTGACGATGACTCTTATGTGCATTTGGGGGAGCTTGATCGATTGATTCGAACGACGGAGCGGGAAAAGCCTTACAAGGTGAAACTATTCCCAGAAATAGACTTATGCCAGACATAGGATAAGACAGAAAAACTCGTCAATTGAAATGCGTATATTTAAAGAAAAATAAGCTATCCCAGTTTCTAATTGGTCAAATTGGTACTCAAAGCATGATTTCGTTTCAGGGGCAGTCAGTGTACGGCGGCCATTGTCAAAAAGATACAAAGGTATGGCTCAATGAAATCTAAAAAATAATCAAAACCGCTGTAGAATGTTTCCGTTTGTGCAACATCCCCCCTCCCCACCCCCTATTGGTGAGTGTATATCGTTTGTAATCCCCAAGAGTTTCTTCATAATGATTCAGTATGTAATAGGGCTTGCTCTTTAACATGTTGATTAATGAATCAGGGTGGGGGAGGCAAAAGCAGAGTACCCCCGTTTCTTTATTCAAAACAAAAAATCATATATACATCATTATCAAAATAGGCTTGCCTGATACAGATAAAAAATTTTGGGACCTTTTTATGTATGCCTGTCTAACTTGATTAAAGATATAACAAACAAAAGGCAAGGATACATGCCTAAGATTTGTTTGTGCTTTGAGTCTCAACTTAAAGTTATTGGGGGGCTGAAAGAAGTTTAGTATAAAAAACGTACACGCTTTCTAATTACCAGTCAGGTGCTCAGGGTCATCAGGTGCTCAGGAGTGGACAAGATGGAGTCGAAAAATTGAACAAACATGTTTGTTATTATTAATAGCCGCCCTCATCTTCTCAGCCGGCTATTAAAGCGCTCCTATTTTTTACAATTCAAAGAATTTGAATTGTATTGGGGCGCTGTCTTTTTTTTTATGATCTGTTCACACATTTTCATGATTTTTGAAGTCAAATTGGAGTAGTGATTTTGGTCACGCCGAAACAGGAAATGGAGCGAAAAAGCGAGTGGTTTTGCGGCGTGAATTTTCCTCGCTCTAATTTTAAAGTAGTGAGAAAACGGTGTTTGAACAAAAATTCGGTTTCTCGGTAGTGGTTTTTTGTTCACATGCGGCAATTTCACTCTGATTTTTACTTTTTTTTCAATTTTGGATCGGATTTTTTCTAAATGGTTTTCCCAATCCATTCACAGCTCATTCTAGGCCTAGTTTTTTGTTTGAATTAAATGTTCATTTCTCACTAGTGGTTTTTTTGTTCACATGCGGCATTTTGACATTGATTTTCTGTTTTTTATTTCTTATCTAATTTTTTTTTAAAAAAATGGTTTTCTGATTTCACTCATAGTCCATTCCAGGTCTAATTTTTTGTTTAGTCAATGAAAATTCTTTGAATTGTACGTCAGGACTTTACCTCATTTTGCCGCTTTTTCAACATTTTGCGTGATATCTTTTTGACTTCTCTAGGCTAGTTTCTCTCTTCTCTCATTCTGCTAAAAGTCATTTTAAACATCAGTTGCTCAGCAAAGCAATTCAAAATGAACAGAGTCAGTATAAAAAATTGAAGTCAGAAGTAGAAACGGGAAAAACCCATAAAGCCCAATTTTAGATGCCCGCTGTTTGAACGTCGTTCCTATAAGTCTTAGTTACCATCTTTAATGCTTATTGGTATTGATAGTAGCCCCTGTAGCCTCTCTCTAAGAAACAGAAGTACGTTATGTTCAACTACGAAAAGCCATCAAAATAAATCGGACTTAAAAAATGTTTTTGTACAATTTTTTTTTGCATTATCTTCTATTCTTTCAATCCCAATCATGCTTATTGGAATCAACGGCGGCTATTTTCCGGCAATCTGCCGGGTATGTTCAGATTTCTGTCAGAGAATTTGTTGTGTAGGAATATGTTCTAAGATTTTTCTGCAGCTGTGTTGGGTGTGAATCCATCCCGTCCCACTTTGGTTACAATAATTCTCCAACAATAATAATGGGCTGATCTCCATTTTTCCGATTAGCCTTGAAAATATGAGAGATTTAAATGTTACTTATTCCGAGAATTTTTACTGAATCCATTTAAGAAAACTAAAATCTTAAAAATTAAAAGCATCAATTATTGGTTTCAAAGGCGACCAGTCTGCTTTCCCCACTTAAAAAACCGCTGCGTTTTGTGGTGGCTGTTACTTGAGTATATTGTTCTTTCCACTGCCTCTTCTTGATTGAACTTAGGAGAAGTTTCAGCGCTGTAACTATCTGTTGAAAAATCAAGCAGGCTAAGAGATATTAATTAATACTGCGCCACCTACGTGAAAGAACGCGTATTCGCCCTCCTGATTTTAGCCCAGGTGAACCAGTAGGACTAACACGAAGATTTATTATTTAGAAGCGCTAAGTGTTAGTAATAAAACGTTATTATTCTAAGCGTGAGATAAAATGTTCAGGTTCAGCGTGTTTTGTTAGTGGCGATAATCAATGCATTTGAATTTACGCTCTGTATGCTGGGTTAAATATCTGCTTCTTTTTAGTAGCTCTTTAATACTGCAGCTCATCCTAATCATTAGCTAAATCGATTATATAAATACAATGAAGTATATAAAATTGGTTAGAAACCAGAGGCCTAGGTCGTTTCAGTGGGTTTAGTTTTATTTTATTGATTAATGACTGGTGAAGAAGCACGTAGACCGTAGACGTTGGAAAGATGCATAAGGGTCGACGCAGAATAAAGCGGAAGAGTTCATTTGAATTGTCACAAGTTGATGTCAAATTACGTAAATTCTGCAATGACAATTGGCTCGTGCTCAGTTCCTGTTTGTCAATCAAGAAAAATAGCAAAAAGCAATACAATTTCTGCGTTACAAAAAAGATGGCAAAAAACGATGAGTTGCATTTAGTTAAAAAATGAAAAGCAAAAGATAATATCAGAATACGGCTAGACAGAATGAAGTAATGAAAAACAATAACTCTAGGTAGGTATCTCAAGTAACTTAAGCCTGCTTACAGGTGGTCGCAGGAGAAGAAGAAGCTGCCAATCAATTAATAAAAAAGAATGGAGTAGAAAAAATACTATTGACCGAGAACCCGTCGACAAAAGTTTAAGCATTTAATAAAAGAAGAACTCTTTATCCGATTCAGAGTGGTCTGATTCTTTGTCGTTTATCACTTGAATTTCATGGTCATAGCTTTCGGCTCCTGGTTGAGGTTGTTCAGCCTATCTGTTTATATTTGCCTTTTCAGATTCTCTTTTTTTGTACTTCCGCACTTTTCTTGCGAGGTTTTTCAGAGTTCAGTTTGTTTCGTTTGCTTTTTACAAAAGTCAAAATGTACTGTGACCGCTGGCAATCGTCCTCTGGTGGTTCTTCTTCTTTTTGGTGTCTTAAATTGTTTTTTGGCATTTCTGTTTCTCGCACAAACAGCTGTTGCAGAAATCTAGCATTTTCTTCGATCAGCTGCCGTTTGTTAATTTCTGTACTCCAGTCCTTTTTTGTGGCGAAAACCGCCAGTGAGTCGTATAGGGCATTGAAATAGAAGTCTAGTTTATGATTCTCTACCACACTTAAATTGTGATGAAAAATCAGTCTCTTACTTATCCATTGTTGTTGTCGTGGGCTAACGATAATGAGGACAGCATTGGCAATTTATACGTAGGTAGAGCATGATAAAGATGAATTATGAATTACTAAATGGCGTTTTTTCTAGGATTTCCCGCTTTTTCTTGTTATAAATCAATTTACGTCTCCAAATTATTTGTAATTAAACACATTTTGTGTATTATTATCTCTGAGACTGAGTATTTTCCCAATAATTGGACAACATTTTGGCCTATTTCTGTCTTGTAGACACGTTATTTGTTGTGCTCGTAGTTATTGAATTCCCGCAACTGAAAATTGCGGTTCCGAAACTTCCCTCAATAAAAGAGAAGCAGATTGTTTTAGCAAAAACTAGATTCTCTTAAAGTCCACTACAAAACGAGAAATAGCAGCAGTGAGGAAAAGCAAACGCTGGGGCCCCGTGAAATCAATCCATGAAGATTTGGTTTTATATTTTATTATCGAAAAGATTCAATAATTTTTTTGGGATAGAAAAGGTAAATCTATCATATTTCCCCAAAAATATGAAAAATTAAAATCACATCACTATGAGCGTGAGCGAGTGATGATCATTTTAGAGGCCCAAAAACATAGCTTTGAAGAGTTATTGGATGTGAAAACGCACGGGTTAAATTTTACAAACCTCACCACAACTGCAGATAACATCTTCTCTTCTGTATGAAATTTCTAATCATTAAAAGCAAAAAAAAGTATTACTTCTAAACATTGATTTCTCCGACAGAACTTATAGTACAAAAAACATATTTACTAAACGGCTGGACTCCTTATCAGCTCCTGAATGGTCACAGCAATCGTAATAATGACGTAATAAAAACAAAGCGCTTCAGCTAACTGTTACTGTCATCAGGTGTAGAAACTTTACGCAACATTTGGTCAATGACCAAAAAATTAAAAACATGCAATTATTTTCAAATTCCTGGTTAACTGTGACCGTACCTTTCAGTTGAAACTCAGACACCACGACTGCCTTTTTTCGTAAAAACTAACTGGAAAAAATTGAGACCCTTCTTTTCTCTCATTTTGTAATTGACAAAGAGAAAACGCACTGCTATTTTCATTCTGAACAATAGCAGCAAAAGAGGTCTTGAAAGCGGTGATTTGTCGCAATAATTGCAATCAGTTCAATTGTGATACTTTGTTATCTTTGCGCTTTTCAGCGGTGAAGTTTTCTCGCACGCAATTCTGGTGCAAGTCCTCTTTTGCTCCACCACTTCCTAAGCTTTGTTGAGAATGCAAAAAAGAACCACGCTATTGTGTTTATGTTTCAAACGTTTTAAGCGTTTGTTTTTCCGCCGCTCAAGCGGTGAAATATTTCACCGCTAGCGACTGCAATTCTTAAATTACTTTTGTGACCAAAATGAAAACGGTGAAAGCATGTGCGATTTCCTGTTTTAAGCGTTATTTTTTCACCGGTAGTGGGATTACAGGTGGACGATAGAGGAATAAGGGCTGGAGTAGGGGCCATTGGGGGAGATGGTGGTGGCGGTTTATATCTCAACAGTTTCAGTGAGTCTAAATAGCTTCAGTTTCATTAATGATTGCTCTTGAACAAAGTTCACAGCAATTATTGTAAACGTGTTGATATTTTAATGCAATTTTTTTGCTCGGCCGTTTTGCGTTTCTCTTCTAGAACATTCTTTGACTTCTCGGGTGACTTTTGTAGCTTTCTTCATTTTTGAGTGATCTCTATTGTTCGCACTAACGCTTTTTTGCTAATATAAAAATGATTGCAGCAACGCAAATATAAGGGCATGATAGCCAAGCGGGCAATGCATCTGGTTATAGAGGGGGAGGTCAGTGGTTCAAATCCCGGTGGGATCAACTGTTTTTCCACCCGCCTATCACTCGAGACCATTTCTTCCGATATTAGTCGGTTTTTAATTGCTCTTGAGCGAAGTTCACAGCAATTTTTGTAAACGTGTTGGTCTTTTTAATGCAAATTTTTGGCTTGACCATTTTGCACTTTTCTTCTAGAACATTCTTTGACTTCTCAAGTGATTTTTTTTAGCTTTCGTTCTTCATTTTTGAGTGATCTCTATTGTTCTCACTAACACTTTTTTTTGCTGATATAAAATAGAAGGGCATGATAGCGGTGCATCTGGTTAGGGAGCGGAAGGACAGTGGTTCGAATACCGGTGGGATCAACTGTTTTCCCACCCGCATGTCGTTCGAAAGCAATTCTTCCGACATTAGTCGGTTTATGTTACTATTATTTCTAATATATTGTTCCGGAGTTTCAAGATAATTAGTTACACAAAAAAATTTCAGCTATTATAAAAAATTATGTTTATTATTACAATGATTTTTAGCAAAATTCCAAAAATTAGCGGGTTATTAATTAGCCAGTTTGTCAGGGGGTAAATTTAAGGTAGTTCAGAATCTGCGCAACACGAACTACTTCATGTATACAAATAAGGATATAAAAAAATGTGGAAATATACATCTTTAATTGCTCTCAAACGAAGTTATAATAAGCCTGTTGGCCTTTTTAATGCAATTTTTGATACCAAAGACTTTTTCGTCTCACAATTCGACCAAGCGACATAGCGCCATAAACAGATAAAGCTATGAGGGCTCTAAGTCGCTGCGCAGTTCTCTTAGAGCCTTACAAGAGGCTTACTAGTCTTTCTCTAAGTATCGGATTCACTGAAACTGTAGAAGAAATACAAATAGCCACCTCCATATCCCAACTGCCCGTACCCAATCCCATACTCCCCCCTCGTCCACCCGTAACCCCCCTCCCCTAATTAGATACAGCTAGAGCCAATTACTCGCCTGCCGTTTGACATGAATTAGCACGACGTTAGTCGGTTATGTTTGTAACTGGCGTGAGGATAATAAATTTTATGTCAATTTGATTTCATCTGCATGTTGGATGCTTTTTATGACCATCATTGTAACTTTAGGAAAACAATGATGCGCAAAATTAAAACAGAAAACCAAAAAACAAAACGTTTTAGGTGAGTCACAAAGCGACCAAGGGAATGTCGGAAGACTTTCGAAAGTGGGTTGTGCCCAAATCCAAATATGCCGATTCAACTTTTCCCACCTACTGCAACGGACCTGCTTACTTCTTCAGCGCATCTCTTTTACCAAATATAGTTGGCCTGTGTCCCTTTCACTGCACGGGTTATGGGAACAGTAAACTGCAAACAAACACTTCGAACTGTTTTTGGGAATTCGAGGATGTCTTTTTTGGTTCCTGTATGAATGCTTTTGCTCAACAACCGTATGTCACTTTAGTGAACAAGAAAACACAACATCAATTTTCCATTAACTCAATACCACTAACGTCTGTATTGAAAGGAAAACCGCCTTTGACTATAATTCATCCTGTTAAAAATAGCAAAAAATTAATTGAATTACATGCAATTAATCGTCGATACCATTGATATGTTGAACATTTAATATTTAATTTTGTGAATTTTTGATAAACGTTAAGTTCAAAAAAACTTGGATCTTTTCCGTTTGTCACCCCCCCCCCCCCCCCCCCCCCCACTTCCCAGCCTAGTGGGTTCATATTACTTGCACCCTCCAGACGCACGTGCAATATTTTATATAATGATTTACTACGTAACGGTAGACGCTCTGTAACGGTGGATGCATAACGCACGGGGGGGGGGGGGGGCACAAACGGAAAAGGTCCAAAAACTCCTATTGGTGATTCGTATATTAAATGTTTGCCATTTGATTTTAAAAGCTTTCTGGATGAATAGGTTGCAACCCTTGGTTGTCACAAATGAGCTAAAATGAAAATCAGAAGTCAAAGATAATCAAAATCACATCAAATATCAAAAAACTCAAACTTGTCTTTGTAAATTATTTGAACAATATCGACGGAACACATAAGATGAACTCGGACACACTATAGCTCGAAAAGCAGCCGAACAAACTAAATGCAAAAGTCGCAAGTTAAGACAATAAATTATTTTGGGATCTATTCTGTTTCGGTGTATTTTTTATGACCCCCAGGCGCACGTGCTATTTTCTTACATAGTAACGTGCTATATAACAATATATAATTTGTAACTGGGGGTCATAAAAAACACTGGCGGGGGGGGGGGGGCGAAACAGAATAGATCCTTAATTTGATTCAGTGACCAAAAATATCAGCATAGTCTTGTATCTCTTATTAGGAGTCAGTACTTGGCAGGCCTAGATTTAAGCTCTAAAAGAACTCGCAGAAATCAAGAGTAAACTAGCCAAGAGTAAACTGTCGAGCAGAGGCCAGATATTTCCATACCAAATAAAAACCAGGTGAAGCAAATCATGAAATATTATCATAAGATCTGGATATCTTGATAAGAATCATGATGAGAAAAAACTTCTTCATGTGACATTGCTAAATTAAAACATTTTTTTAAAAAAAAAACGTCTATGGATCTCCTCAAGTTGCACTGGCGACACCTGGGTACAATCAATGTAAGTTTTTTCTTTTCTAGGATTTTTTTATATGAACAACAATCGAATCTCCTTGGTTTGAATTTTAACTTTAAATTTTAACAATATACAATTTAAACTTTAGATATTCATAAGTTGAAGTACGTGATCCTTCGACAACTGATTTCCGACAACTGAATACAGGTGCGTAATGAGATAATATCAATAAAAATTTCAGTTGGTTTTAGCTTTCTTTGGCGTGGCCCTACAGCAAAACAAGCAACCTCGTATAGCGATGTAAAATATGGCCAAAAATATCACCCCATTCATGAACAGAAACTGGTAGCATTCCTTAATGGGGTTGAACAATCGATCAGGGTTGTAATTGACCTGAATGTCCCCTGTCGCAACTTGTTGAACTATTTCAGCAGCCTTTCCGAACCCTCCCAATGACGTCATCAATTTCTTGCTCTCAGCCAGTGTTGCTTTCATTTTTGAGTACGTTCCAGCATCCAAGATAAGATCCAGTTTTTTGGAGATCTCGGTAAACGTTAGAGAGGTTAGGGGAAGCGCTACATTGTGCTGGACAAGTGACCTAGAGTTCACCGGTTGGTCGCCAAACCCGGGGAAGACTAGCATTGGGGTTTCAGAGTAGACACCCTCTTGGAGAGAGTTGGAACCTGAAATAAGTAGGAATATTGTAAGAATCCTTTCAGTCTCGAATGCAAATCTGTAGAACAACTTGCGGCCGTAAAAAAATTCATCCTCATCAGAATCTTCCGGTCGCAACAACTTCCCGTCACAAATTTTTGTGCGACACCTTTTTTGTCTAAACTTTGATTACTCATTAAAAATGCAGATTTTTCAAAGGAAAATGACACCAAAATTATTCTTTTAGCGAACTTTGTCAAAATTTACCCAAAGTAAATACATAAAAACTGATGAAACAATCGTAGTTTACTCATAAAAGAGCTGTAATTACCTCTACTTCCTCAGAAAATGTTCCGAAACCAAACAAACAGCTTTTCGGTAATTTACATCAAAATTTAACCAAAATTAATCATATATTTCTGATATATTAAAAATTTTTTATTTATTACTTATTTAAACTATGTATTACTTTGACATTTGGAGAAATTACATGTATAATAGACGCGCAGCAATAGTGAGGCCAGTTTAGGTCTCATCGTTGATTTTTTACAGACAAAAACGATTCGGATTGTATTGCGGGGCTGTCCTGTATAAAATTATTTGCCAAAAATTTCAGGTAAATTAGAGACCAGTCTGGTTTCACTATTAGAGTTTCACTTAATCAGATCCCATTTCTGTTCAAAGGAGGCCCAATGAACAAATATTATGCTTTCAGAGAATAACTCAAGGTTTTTATGGCTCCAACAAAGTATTTTTTTGAATACATTGAATTCTTGTTTTGCCTACCATTTGTTTTTTTGTAGTTTAGGGACTAGGTCACATCAATCAAAGTTCCCAATCACTATTCAAAGAGTTATAGGTTAACCTATCTATTACTTTCAGTAGACACCTAATGCATCTTGTCGATGAATATTTTTCCTTTTTTAAAAAATCAAATAACATTTTAACATCGCCAGATTTTAACTTTTTTTCTGTTAACGTCAGGATAGATTCATTACTTGTTGGTCCCATTCTCTTTCTAAGTAAATAAAAGCTAATCGTTACAGTAGTTTTAGTTTAACTAATGGTTTTCATGACTTTGGAAAAAAACAGTGGATTGTTGAACGTTAACCTTTTTTATATTACAATTCTGTAGCTTAGCACTTTTAATGACAGGACACTGCTTCTTTCAAATGAAACAAAAATTAATCGATTCAGTGGTTTCATATTTTGACTAATGGTTTAATAAATTCAATACAAAGAGTTTTAATAAAAATGCTCTACAATTTGTGGATATTTGCTCATCGTTGTGGTTATTTTTGATCCATTGTCATATTATCACACTAAAAAGGGCCCCATATGCATTGAACAGAATCCGAATTGAACATAAATATAACTTACGGTTTAAATTACTTTATTGAAGTTCTTGATCTTGATGTTTTTGTCTTGTAGTTGTGTCGCACATAACTGATTATAATGGGGATGAATGAAAACATATGTGATCATGGTTAATGGTTTTAAAGTTTTTAAATTAAGTTGGTTTCCAAACTATGAATGTATTTTCTAGTTTTTCAGAAAATTCTTTCTCTTTGTCATTATTTCACCTATTCTCATTAATGTTGGGCCCCATCCACTTCCTCTTGAAACAAACAATCTTTTTCGAATTTTTTTTTTAAATGAGTTTTTAATGCCTTCAATGCGCGCCTTTTAGAAGCTAATTTGTGCATTTTGAGTTTTGCCTTCATTTTTTTTTATTTTGTAGTCTTGTTCATGACTTAGTCTCACAAATAACAGGTCCCATTGGCTTCTCAAGAGAAACATTTAAACCTGTCCAGTATTTTTAAGGTGAAAGTTGATGGTTGTTATGACTTTTGAAATTATTTGGTTTCCAAAAATTCAGTGAAATTTTAAACATTGCATTGTTTCCTTTTTGTCGACTTAATATCAACAAGGCGGCTCGGTAATGTGCAAGGGCACATGAGGTTCCGACCCCGCCCATCCACAATTTTGGCATAATTGTCTACCAAATGAGGAACAGATAGAAAAACCCAAAAATTATTTTTTGCGAATCCCAAAAAAGCCTAAGTCTTTTTCAAAAAATTCTGTATGAACGATAAGATATCCTCCAAAACAAATAACTCAGTGGAGTAAAAATTGATGCATTAGATTGCTGTAATATGTCAATATTAACAAAGCGAGTCAAAACGAACAGCAAAATCAAACAACAACAACAACAAACATTAATTACAACAAAAAATTTATGTCCCTCTTAAAAACTAAATTTAATAACAAAGTCAACATACCGTCAGATAAACCTGAAACTAAACAAAAATAACTTATAAATCACCAGAAAACATATGCGACCAGTCCATAAAAAGGTTTGGTAACAATTATACAAAAAAGAAGAAAAACAGAAAAATAAAAAAAAATTAACTTATTTTTTTGAAACAATTAACTTCAAAGTAATAAATACCATTAGGAATAAATTAATATTACCACAGATTTGCGATTACCACTGCTTCTATAGAAGGGCATTAGGACCTGACCTTATTCATTTATTAGAGCGGCTAAAAAGAACAACAAAGAACAAACAAAATTTCAATTGAAACTTGCCAGAAAACGCTGTCAAAACCGTCAAGCCAAATTTTGGCACTCAAAATATATTTGATTGCGCTTTCTTCAAACAGCTATAATGTAGTACGTGGCCATTCATTAGTAAGACTAGGTAACAAGTAGACAAAAAGCGAAGTGCTAAAGTATGTAATACTTTTAATTTTTTTTCGAAACAAAATTACATTCAATGTCATGAAAGGCATTAATTACAAAAAGAGCTATTTAAATATCGTCGTTTTTTCATGAAAAAGAAACCCTCGAGACCTGTAATTATCCAGAATATTTCTTGCATCTACAAAAAGAACGTCAAATATGACAAAAATCAAATTAATTTAATTTTTTTTTGTGAAAAAGCGGTGTCGAAGCCAGTAAGGTCATAACAAAGTCTTTAAAAAAAAGATTTTGGGACACCAATCCCTTTTATTCCCTTGACACCCATAATGTCATATTTGACCTGTAATCAACTAACGAGAAGAAACATAAAAAGAACAAAATTGCGAAGTCAAAAAAGTTTTTTTTTAATTTTGGAAAACGATGGGTTTGAAAGTCATAAAAGCCATCAGCTATCTGCTAATATCAGAATATCGGTTTTTCTATTCTTCCATGAAAAGCCAATGAAAGCTATCACTATACAGGAAATTTCATACGACCGAAACGACAAAGTATAAATGACAGTTAGGACAAAATTAAAAAATTCAATTGATTTCTTCAAGAAAGAGGCGTCGAGGCCATTAAAACGATGATTTAAATCTTTCAGGATTTTAATATGTTTAATTGTGCTTTAATTTGAATGCTAATAAGGTGACATGAGAACTGTCAAAAATGTGATAATGTGACAAAATTAGAAAACGTGAAAAACTGGCAAATATCAAAACAAACAAAAATCTAAAATCTTGTAGTATCAAAGCCAGAAAACAATAATTTCAGGCTTAAAACTGCAACCGAGAATAAATGTTAACTCAGTAGAAAGAAGAAGCAGTCTTGTTTTGCTGACACTAAGCTGGAAGTTGAACAAATTAAGAAAAAATAGAGGAAAAAATAATTAAGCCATTATTTATTGAAATGTCAATTATTTTTAAAAAAGAAACGACCATAAACTTTCAATTAAAAAACTAAATGCATTAGCCTGGAGCTGTTTAGCAAGCGAATTGGTTGGACCTATCACTCCTGAGCTTTGATTTGATATGTTCTGTTCTTTATTATTAAAAAAAAGTCATTTTTTTTAAATAAAAAAGACCGACTGATTACAACCCGATTTTTTTTTGGATTGTAACAGTCCAAGAATGGCCCAAAACTACCCCTGTTAAAACTTATTGTCCGTTAAGACGTTAAGAACAATTGATTTTTCGAATGTTGTAGATCTGGATAATTTCTGAGTTGAAACTCAAAATAAATTTTGCATTTTTGATAATCAACGAGTAAAGTTAGCAAAAAACGGCAAAGTTTTAACTACAAGGCACTCTCTGCGGACTCTGAAGTAGAAATAGCCCCCCTCTGAGTCTACAAAGAATGTATGAGTGTTGTTTGGGGGTGTACTGTAGGTAAATTTAATCAAAGTGGACTAAAGTAGCTTATTTCGTGCTGTTGTTGATGAAAAAGGCTAAATTTTGAAATGTTTATCCAGATTTTTTGACGAAAAAATTAAATCAAAACAATCAAAAATGCTTGTTCGTCTTCCAAAATAAAATCAACGACACTATTTTTAAAAATTATAACAAATTTTAGCAAAATTGACGAAAATTTAGGCAAAAATTCAGGAAAATGTGAATAAAAACAACGTGAATTCACTCTTCTTTTCTCAGAAGTTTAAGCCTCGATAACTCCCTGTAGAAAACGAAAATTAAAAAAATCTTTTTAATTCCATATTCTACGCTGGACGAGCTTTCTAATGATACCAGTCTCAACTCTCTACGATGAATATATCGAGCGGCGAAAATTCACGGAACAAAAAAAAAACCCAGTTGAGTATATAGTTCCTCCCCCCTCAAGAGGGTCGGAACAAATAAGGACAGGTCTTATCTGGTTGGTAGTGAAGTACAAATCAATTTGTTTAATTTGGATTATATCTTAGAAGGTATTGATTTTCCTACTAAGCGTTTTGTATAAAGATTTGCCCGAAAAAAAATAATTTTGTTGTTTTTTTACAGTTTTTTTGTCTCGCATTCTCTCTCATCAATGGCAACTCCCAACGGTCTTCTATGTGTCTGTTAGAATAAAATCTTAGTCGCCCGAGGGACGTAGTGCCCTTACACGAATTCTGGGAAAGAGGTGACTAAGAATGCTGGTATAGGGTGAATAAGATTTTGATTAAACGTATTTGGAGCACCAATGCGTACAAAAAGTGTTGAATTTCATTTGATATTGAAGTTAAGAGTACAATTTTTGCGGATTAGTGAAAAAAATCTTCTTCTTAACAATGTACAGGAGTTAAAATAAACCAAACGTCTCCGTCTCCAATACCGAAGCAGCCGATTATTTATAGCGGTTTGATTCAAGTGTTTAAAGTTAGATTTCTAACTAAGTCTTTTTTTGCCCTAAACTAAGTGTTCAAAATTAGGACACTAAGTTTATCGCAGAAAAATAGACTTTCATTTCTTTAAGTCTAAGTTCAATCTTTCAAACTAAGCTCTCTACCTCGAAGTTTTAGTGACCGATGAAATCGTATCCTGGGGTCTCCAATGCGGCATTGTTTAGTTTATTTTGTGGTTTGAGTTTCTATGATATTAAATTTTTCACTCATGCACCAATTGCTTGCGAACAGTATGTAAACTATTGAATCTATGTTTTCCTCATTTGGTAGACACTTAATCAAATTGTGGATGAGTGGGGTCGGAATATTACATGCTAAGGCACACAACCGAGCCTCCTAGTTTGTATGTACTTTGGATACATCTTGTTGCAAATTCAATGTTCCGTTTTTAATGAAAAACTTTAAATCTAACCTGCATGTGTTATGAACACTTTCACCTTCTGGTGCAAGATCATCGTCAACTGAGGAACCTTCGAAACCAATTTAAAGTTCTCAGTTTCCACATTTCGTTCTTTGAGCGCGGAGTAATACTTGTTGGAAGCCGACCACACAATGCAATATTTATCCTGCTTCGCAAACTCGTCCACAAGTTTTTCAAGCTCATTGGTCGGCAGCGCGAACACTGTTCCCAAAGACATGTAAACCACTGGTCTTCTAGAATGTTCCAGAAAGTTCTCCAATTCAGCGCTAAGAGGTTTCAAGTATTCTTCGTCAGGAATGAACCCTACGTGATGGACATTTGTGTTCCGCTTCATGAAGTTTAAATTGGGTAAAGTTAGATCAGGCGGGCTCAGTTGGACTATGTTACTCATCATGTAATAATAAGAAAAAGGTAGCATAAAATCAACCCCCGTATTACTAAAACATGGTTGTATGTCATATTTAGCTTCAATTTCTTCGATGTATTTAACACTTGGATTTGAAATGATCCGTTGCCAATAAAGAAGACTGAAAACGTCGTAAAATGAGAACAGAAATCCGGGAAGAATCGATTCGGGAAAGAATAGAAAACCTTTTCGCTCGTACGGCTCATCGGCTAATGGCAGTGGTAATGGTCCAACGTAATACGTCACAACTGGAATATTATGTAATTTGGCAGCCAAATGAGCGCCAATCATCATGTAACCATTTATCATTACGTCATAGTTATCATCAGCTCTGAATACTTCCTGGACAAAATCAAAAATTTTCTTCACACCCATTTCTGCGTAAATTTCCGTGTTTTTCGGCGACATTACCGAGTTTATTTGGCTGTTTGTAACGACAGGAGTTGACGCGAAAAGTACTTTGGAATAACAATTTGTCACATTTTTCAACAGATTATTGATGGTAGCACAGCAATCGTCTGTAACAATTAGGTCTATTTCGTGACCTTTAGCCAGAAGTTGGCGGATGAGGCCAGAAGCTGGAGTTATGTGACCACTTTGACATGGTGTAACCATTACCACTCTCAGAGCATCAGTTGATAGGAAGACAGTGGCTGCTACGAAACCCAGTAATAATTGAAACTTAAAATGGATAGCCATTGCTATACTGATGTATATAGAGTTTCAGTTTAACTCAAGCAATGAAGTATTTATTATAAAATGCGTTAAAATGAGCAAACTACAGCCTTGATCTCATAGTATATTTGCCAGGCCAAAAGTCCAAATTGGTCGAAATTCCTTCACTGCTATCAAACAGTTACGATCAAACATCTAAGAAAGATTTGCTGTGTACAAACAAACGATTGCTACAAATCGTTACTGGAGCGTGAAACCAGCAATTGCTTTTCAAATAACATGAATTTTTGAATAGCACCAAAAAGTTCAGTTATGAGTGAAATTCTCCACCAATTTGACAAAAACTTTGACAATTTTAACACTAGGGAAAGCTTTTACTTGCCACAATTTTAACAAATCCATGAAACATCCGCAATCAGAAAACCTAACAGAATGAAGAACTTGCAATAAACTTGGAAAAATGCGTCAATATGATACAAGAATACGAAGTAGATTGGAATCAGCGGTGCTTTGGACAGGATGTGTTCCTACTTAACAAATAACACTTTTTATCATGGGGGTATGAGAGGAAACATATGATTGAAGAGCACACAAAATAATGAGTATTAATTTGATAAATCAGAGAGTAGATTTGATAAAGAGATTTCCACATCCACAACCACCATTGAAAAAATGTTTTGTTCTAGGTTTTCAAAAATCAAACATAACCGACTAACATTGGAAGAATTGCTCTCGAACGACCAGTGAGAGCTCGATTCTATTGCAGCCTGCCTCAGTGGGGGGACTAAAATCAGTGAGGGGGGGGGGAGGGGGCTTCAAATGACGTTATTATTTAACACACTAGCCACTAAACAGCATGACAGGTCCTGAAATACGAAAAAAATAATTGAAAGACAAAGTTAGAACTACTGCATCTGACCAGCGTATCAATTAACATTGGCAGCTAAAAAAGCAAACAGTCCCAAAATTGGAGGAAATAAAACAATTAAACAAACTAAATAAAATTAAAATCCTTGCTATAACTCTTGAAGCTTTTACCTTAACGGTCAATATTCATCCACTTAGGAATACCCATCAACAAACCCACAAGCTTTGAAAGGGGTTAATTGGCCACTAAAAATGGAAAAGTAAAGATAGAAAAACATGAAACCACCAAAAATCGCAAAATTTTTTTCAAAGTCTTTAAATTTTGCAAAATCATTATGTTTCAAACCATTTTTGTTGTCTGCCTCTCAGATCTGTTTAGTAACCCATCAGCAGGACTTTTAAAAATTTTAATTGGCTCTTGAAGATCGATAAAATTGACCTCAGAAATTATCCATTAACCAAATTCAAGCCTAGGAAAATTTTAACTGGCCCACAAAGACCGACATAGTCGGGACATGATGATTTTAGAACATTTGAAAAAAAATCGAACTTTGTCACAAAAATTGAAAGAAATGCGTGTTAATAAAATGTTGAAAACCATTTCATTGACCATACCAACACTGCAGTAGTCTGTTCCCTGTCCACTGGGGCTAGATCAACTCAAAAAACGACAAATTTTGAACTCTTTAAAAAACAAATTATCAAAAATTGGTAAAATTCGTCAAATTAAAACGTTTAGAACCAGTGCATTACCACAAAAACTCTGCGGTAAAATACTATCAAACTCTAGGGGAGGAGATTCCTTGAAAGCTTTATTAAAAATTGCTAAAATTCGTGACCTTAAAATGTTGAAAACAACTCCATCACCAGTAGAAACTATGTAGTAGCATGTTATCAAACCCTATAGGAAGTTCATTGTCACGTAGGGCTGAAAAACTCAAAAGAGACAAAAGTTTTCAAAAAAATCTGACAAACATTGTTAAAATAAGTATAATTGTGCCTGCTATGTTTAGAGTACCGAAACATATAGCTCACAAAATGTTCATAAAAAGTATGTATGTCTTGCGAAAGATCTTTAAAAAAATTTACAAACCTCTCTTTTATAGTGGTTCAACAAAAAAATCAGAATTCGGCATATGACGAAAAATGCGAGAAAAATGAAACACTTTGGGATGAAAAACTCTCCTATAAGTGACATTTTAACCTTAACTTATGGGGTTCCCAGTAGTTTCACCACCCTAAGCAGTTGAAGGACTGAACGCGGCCAAGGGCCCCTATTGAAATTTGATTACCGCTGAGTTTTACCTGTTTATCCTGTTTTAAAAGCTCAGTCATAAAAAGTTTGAAAACCTCTTACAAAGAAAGACAGAGCGTCAATACAATCCAATTCCAGGACTGTAGTCAAAAATAAAATGGAGAAAATTACAACAATGGGATCACTTTTCATTTGAAGTTTTTGTAGTGAACTGCCGCCACTTGAGTTCAGCTGCCGACGCTTGTAAATGAGAGCAAAATTTGAATCACCCAAAACGGAAAAGTCAAGGGCGTTAAAGTCACTCAAAATTTTGAAACGGTCCAGCCAAAATTTTGCATAAAAAACAAAGCCAGTAGAAGAGTCGTGCAATATAATTACCAACCTATCCTTGCCTGAAATATGAAAAATCAGAGAAAAGGAATGAGAAGAAATTAATAGCCTAATGAAACTGTAGATTTGTAGACAGAGTTTTAAAAAAGAAGCCACATCTTTTAGTTTACGGGTCTGAATAGGCAGGGTAGGTGACATGAGGTTAATTTTTTTAAAGAGGGTGAAGAAAGTGTCTGTAGTTTGTCTAGGGAGAAGTGACTGTTATGAGAAGAAAATTTCTCATAAAAACATTTTCACCCCGAGTATTACAAGCGGCTCCTTATTTCTATGTATTAGTGCCTAAGCTACCGGTGAAATTCAATTTTCAAAAACAGAATTCAACGTTCTCAAACGAAAGTGAATATTCAAAAACAAAAGTCAGAAGTTCAAGTCATGATCAAAATTGCTTCAGCTAAAAAGAAACCTGTAGAATCTCAATATTCCTCTTCGATTCGTTAAAACCTGTAGAATCTCAATACTCCTCTTGGAGTCGTAAAAAGACCAATACGCTTACAATAATTGATACAAACTCCATCCGAGAGCAATTAACAACAAAGCCAAAAACAAATGGATTACATTTGATTTCTATTTCTATATGTTTTTGGAAAAATCAAGCAATCAGAGTAAGAAGATAAAATAGCCGACTAACGTCGGGCGAATTGCTCTCAAACGACCGGCCAGTGGTTGGTTTCCGCAGTGTGCAGCTAAGGCTTAGAGATGCTTGCATTGAGGGCAGCGGAGTTGGGCTAGTAGAATAGGGGGGGATTGAGTGGGCTGAGTGACGGAAAGGGGGGCAAACTTCAAGGCTAAGATTCATGAAAATTGTTCCTTCAAAACAGTTTTGGTGAATCGCATTCATAGGCACTGGTTAGGCGTAAGGCTCTAAAAAATTCATAGCCCTCCGAGCGTTACCTGTTTATTGCATTTGTGAGGATTAAAAGTCAGATGGGTGAGAAAAAAATCGATCATGCAGGAAATCGCATTAAAAAGACCACGGGACCAATATAGTTGTCACAAACTTTGTTTGAGAGCAATTAAACCCCAATTAAAACTTCAAAAAAGGCAAACTAAACGTTCTTTTTGTAATATCAAAAATTGGTACGGAACAGGTTCTCAAATTCAGAGCCGACTATATCAGCTTTTTCTGGCAATCAATATGCAAAGATTTAAAACAAAAAAATTATTGTTGTCTCTACGTTGCTAAAATAATAGCTTCAAAAGTTAGAGCTAAAACCGAAAAACAAGCAATTTTGTCCAAAGCTCAACAAAATGGAAAGTTGCCCTTGACTCCCGGATTCTCACGACATCGATTGTTATTGAACGAGTCAAGAGAAAATTGAAAACAGTTGACTGTTTTTCATCAAAAAATCTTACATGCAGGTGTTGTTAAAGCATTTTCAATTAAGTATATAACCTCACTACTCCGTCCTAATGAAAGGATTAAGTGTCTACCAAAATAAATAATTACCATTAGACTTGCCAACTAAGACTAGCTAAGACAAAGTTCAGGGAAGGGGCATCTAAAATTGAGCTTAATATGTTTATCCTATCTCAATTTTCAGTCCTTTTTTAGGCGAATTGAAATTTTAAGAAAGCATAAATTTTGAATTGAAGCTTGTTAAAACCGTACTTCAAATTTCAATCTCTGCTGAAATGTATTCAAGTGCATAACACTTGTCTTCTTTTAAGAAATATATTTTTGAGTTCACTCATAAGGTTACGGTTTTATCTCCCAAATTTTGAGTGTTTCGTAACATTTTATTCTGACTAGATCATCCCATTGTTCCTCAAACTTTTCTCCACCTAAAAGCTGTAAGTACTAAAATTATATTATTATGTAAGTTACCAGCGCGTTTTGTATTCTTTCTACTTTACTTTGTCAAAGTCCTCTGCCTGGTAGCACCGAGGAGTGTATAAATCACGTATAATTTGCCAAAATTGTAAATTTGACGTTGATTCACTTTTCTACTGTAGAATTATGTTTAGAGACACTTGATTACATTTTAGCATCCATGTATTTTGAGGTACAGTTTTTGAGTGTTTTATCATTTGATTTTTTTTCCACAATCTTTGAGCCGAAAATGTTCACCTAAGGGAATTGTGTGGGCCTTGCTCCTTTTAATTTGGCTTGAAAAAATTTTCCGCATTCAGATATTTGGGCTTTTAATAAAACCGACCACTCCATCTAGTCGCGCAAGCCAAAGCGCACGATCCGAAGCATTTGTTCCCACTTTGTTAAGTTTATTGTAACAAGATGCTACATTTTGGGGCAAAGCTTCTAATATTAAAAATACCAAAATGGGAGAGGCTATATTTTTGTATGGGGCTATAATGGCAAAAGCATGTTACGGTAATCTGATTAGTTTACCAAGTAAGAATGAATTTCTTCGGTGTGTTGACTCAAGTCTACAGACATTGGAGTTTAAAAATTTCAAGAGTTTTGCAAACAAGAGTGATTAAGAAAAATGAGTGATTAGGAATTCAGAATAAATATATTATTATTGTGATTAAGAAAAATAAAAAATGGGTACATCATGACAAAACAAAATCAAACAAATTGGCCGGAACAATTGTAACCCTTTGTTTAAAACAGACATCACAAAAATTTGCAGCGTGGGGAAACTTGGGACAGTTTTCAAGTTTGAGCCCACAATCTTTGAGCCGAAAATGTTCGCCTAAGGGAATTGTGTGGGCCTTGCTCCTTTTAATTTGGTTTGAAAAAATTTTCCGCATTTAGATATTTGGGCTTTTAATAAAACCGACCACTCCATCTAGTCGCGCAAGCCAAAGCGCACGATCCGAAGCATTTGTTCCCACTTTGTTAAGTTTATTGTAACAAGATGCTACATTTTGGGGCAAAGCTTCTAATATTAAAAATACCAAAATGGGAGAGGCTATATTTTTGTATGGGGCTATAATGGCAAAAGCATGTTACGGTAATCTGATTAGTTTACCAAGTAAGAATGAATTTCTTCGGTGTGTTGACTCAAGTCTACAGACATTGGAGTTTAAAAATTTCAAGAGTTTTGCGAACAAGAGTGATTAAGAAAAATGAGTGATTAGGAATTCAGAATAAATATATTATTATTGTGATTAAGAAAAATAAAAAATGGTCACATCATGACAAAACAAAATCAAACAAATTGGCCGGAACAATTGTAACCCTTTGTTTAAAACAGACATCACAAAAATTTGCAGCGTGGGGAAACTTGGGACAGTTTTCAAGAATGGTATATTTGAGCAAATTTAAGATGAACTTAAATTAAAATTAACTGTTTCTCAGATGGAATCCCACCACTTCAACAAGAAGCTGAATATACGAAATAGTATCGGATTTGAACCAACTCGGCGATGATTTAATTTTACATGATTGCCTTGACTAACGCTTCATTTTGAATAGGGACCGCTTTTCCTTTTTTCAGAACACTGGCAAGTTTTTGAGGCTGTATGTCGATAGGCCTCAGGTATGCACAAATTCGGTCTCTCTATTTTGAAAAAAAAATTCTCAAGTCGTATTCGAAGCAGTTTTTTGAAAGGAAACATGTTTGCTTGACATCGCTCCTCGTAGAACATCTCAGGGGTACAAGTAATATTTGAGGTTTTAGTTGATCAAACATTCAAAACCATATTATTCATTTTTTGGCAGAAAATGCCTAAGTATTTTTGGATACCATGCCTTACGCGTATTTGCTTTCAAGTCACAGAAAAATGAATCCAAAATTCTTTAACAGGTTTTTTCGAAGTAAAGTAATTTTAAAAGTTTTTACGACACAAATAACAAAATCGGGACACCAGACTGCAACGGAAGCTATTTTCTCATAAAAAAAGCTAGTTGAATATTGTCACACTCACAACTGTGTCTAAAAATAAACTGATAAGATTCCTAGTATTTTTGTTATTTAGTTCTAGGAGAAACTGTCCAGTAGGTTTTTTCAATTCCATGAAAACTGTTTCTTTTACTTGTTCAAACATATCTTGTTAATGTGAACCAATCTTTGATTGAACGTAGTTCTTTCAAACTGCTTGCTGCAATCGTTAAACTAAAAGGCTGGTATCATCAACATAGAGTAACCAGTAGTTATATCCTATCAGCGCAGAAAAATAGTTCTATAAAAACTGAAGACGGTGGTCTCAAAACAGATCTACAAGAGAAATCGTTTCTTATCGAGACATATTTGCTGTCGTTTGGTAATGGATGTAGATAACCAAGAAATATCATGGAGCTTGTTATCATAATTTTGCATTTTTCAGAAGTAGGTCAACCTTCACATTCAAAAGTTTTTCTCAATATAATTGAAGGAGAATTGGAGTTCTACCTGTTACCGCAAAAACTTTGCAAAATCTAGGGAACTCATTGCCCCAATGCTTCAGGCAAGGAGTTCCCGAATGTTACATTGCACGGAATCCTTTTTAAACCAAAACTGGGTAGTTTTTAACGCAGTTTACCATCTAATGTAAGCTTGAATTTCAGGACTCAGGAACCAATAAGCGGTACTCGGAAAAAAAGACAAAACTCAACATTTAGCTGACTAAATATGTTACTTATGATTCGTGCTTATATTTGTAAAAACCAATTTTGACCGTATTGAGGAGAGAAAGAACAAAAAAAACACAGTTAATACTTAAATTTATTCATTTTTGCATCTTTGGATTATATCATTGATTAATAATGAGGTATTCAAAAACGAATCCCAGACTAATAGAAAAAATGTTATTGTGAAGATTTAGAGTCTCAAATTTTTATCTCTAAGTTCAGAACATGAAGCTTCCACTCTCTATGCTTCAGCTCGCATAACTCACATTTTGCAAAAAAAAAATCGGTTTTAAAAGCAATTAATTCAAGAGCAAAAACTACGCAAAATTCATATTAACAAAAGTTCAACACACAACACAATTTACGAATCTCAAGACGCAAATCATACTCAAGATGTTCATAAAAATTCAGCAATTTTGACATTCCTTTTCACTGCATTCGAATAACCTTCTTGAAATTTGAACCAAACTTTGGATGATCGAACCAAAAGCTTCGATTCTTTGTCAACGACTCCATTTTCAGGTTTCTTCTCACTGTTAACACTTTCATTCTTTACAGTTGAAGATTTGTTCTGCATTACTCTGCCGAAAAAATCGCGCGCCACTTTGGTTTTGGTCACACATTTTTTAGCGGCAGCCATTGCCGACGTATCCATACTCATTAACGCTTCAGCACTGCGTTTGTTCACTTTCCTCGGCTCTGATTGGCTGGATAGTTTTGACACATCATTGGCTGATACAGTGGATGATTTGATTCGCGATTTGAGTATCTCGCGTGAAATGATTTCAGCTGCATCGGCAGATAGTTTATTTTTCTCTGTATCTTCGGGGGTGTAGTTGATAACAGTGTCTATGTTTGGGTCGAGTATGTATCTCTCGCCTATTTCTGTCTCAGGTACAAATCGGTACATAAGCCCGTATGATATCATGATTGACATTGTGTATTGCAAGCTCTCTTTTTCCTAAAATAGAAAAGCAAACTTGAAAAAGTATAAAGCAAACTTAAGCATTATCAGAGAAAAATCATAATTTTGCAGCACAAATGTTGAGTTTTATTTACAAAATCTTATCAACGTTAAACAGCAATCAAGGTAGGAAATTTAAAACTATTGAGAATGTATCTATAACTAATAAACTCGGTTATGCAGGACCACCATTGAAGCTATTGAGTATTTTTGAAGTGGCGTAAAAACATTAAACATAGCCTAAGAAGCCACCGCTGACCCACTTGACGCATATCGGGATTGAAACAGAAAAAGAAAACATATTCGTCATAGTGCCGGAAAATAGCCGCCATTGATTCCCATAACCCGGCTTGGGATTGAAAGAACAGAAGGAAATAGAAAAAAAAAACTGATTAAAGTGAGAAAATACATTTAAAGTGCGAGCTTTTTTTATTTTATTACGTTGTTAGACACACTGCTGTTTCTTAATGGGAGGATACAGGATATATCATCAATACTAATAAACATTAGAGATGGTAACTAAGATTTATAAGAACAAATTTCAAGTTGTGGGCATCTAAAAATGGGCTTTATGGGTTTATCTCATTTCTACTTTTGATTCTGTTTTTGATAATGAATGTGTTTATTTCAGATTGCTTTGCTGAGAAACCACTGTTTAAAAGCAGTGTGAGCAGGATAAGAGAAAAGTCAAACTAGCCTAGAAAAATCAAAAGACTTCACGCAAAAACATAGTACAAGTGCTGAACTGGCCACTGTAGCTGGAAACTCAAAAAACAAAAAACTCAAAAAATTGCATATACTATTATCAATTTGCGTTTTCAAATTTGAAGTAACAAAAACATATAGCTCACAATGGTCAAAAAGGTAATTATGTCTTGCATACGACCTCTATGGACATTGATTAGCGTCAATTTAAGACTGATCGATCAAAGAACTCGAAAAATGACAACGTGAAAATGTGAATTGCAGCACCATTTTAGGCTAAAAATGAATTTTTTTAACCGTGAATGAAGGCCTTCTCAGCAACTGCACCAATCTTAACACTTCATGGTCTAATAGAACCAGTTATGGGCCTCTAATGAAACTTAATGTGATACCTGTTTATCTCGTTTTGAAAGACCAAAGTCATGGAAAATGTGTTAAAACATCTTACAAAAAAGACAGAGCACCTATACAATCCAATTCTTGGATTGTAAAAACCAGGAGCGCAAAAATAGCTTGCTGAGAAGATGAGAGCGGCTATTAAAATGATCAGATAGAACACGCCAGAATATTTTCAAAAGCGTCAAAGTGGTCTGAATTGGTGTGGTTTCAGTTAGATTCTAAATTTATTCTTATTTCAACTTCTAAACTGAAGGCTATCTGGCTTAATACTAATGCCAGCTAGGAATCACTCTAATGAACTTTCATAATCTAATGCACTATACCGGGCTTTAACGGTTCATCTGGTTTTGTTTGCTTTTTAATCTTGACCGTATTCACTACAATGCGTAATTCGAGGAGCAAAAGAATTCAAAATCTATTCAGTTAAAAAACAATGGACTGGAAATTCGTGACTTATGTGAAACGAAAAAGGTGATAAAAAAAACGAATTAGAAAACGTAGCTGGATAAGTCCTTGTGCAATTCAAAGAGTTTTCATTGACCAAACAAAATACTCGACCTAGAAAGAACAATGAACGGATTGAAAAAATCCTAACAAAAACCTAAAACATTAGCAAAGATCAAAGTCAAATGGCCGAAAAGGAACAGAAAATCTTAATCGTTTGAACTTAGTTAGCAACCGATCATTGATCTGATGATTAATCAGATTGAACTCATTATTGATCAGAGTGAAGTACAAACAAAAAGTACAACAAAACTAAACCGCAAAAGTTTTCTAATAGTTTCTGAAAGAAAATTGAGTCAGAGTAATGAAAAACACTAGCTATGAATTCACATAACAAATTATTGCCTGATTAGCAAAGGATGAGAACTGTCATTAATGAGACTAAGTGATAAGACAAAACATAACAAACTAACGTCGGGCGAATTGCTCTCACACGACCGGCGAGCGGTTGGCTTCGTCAGTAGCTAGCCGCGATTTAGCAAGGCTAGCTTTAGATTAAATGAAGGGGCGTGAGGTGAGGGTAATAGATGATGACCTCACGCCACGTAACAGCAGCTGAAGTGCGGCATCCACAAAAGAGTTAAGGAAAGAGAGAGAAATAGTGCGCGAGAGACAAAACGTGAAGGAGATAGAGAAGGAATGAAACCCCAACCGAGAGAGAGAGAGAGAGAGAGAGAGATACTGAGAGAGAGCGAGAGAGAGAGAGAGCTAGGAAAATTCCATGATGCAATTCAACTCTGCAGCTTGTAGTTTTCTAGCCTTGTTAGTAATTAAATCATAAAGAAAACACTGAAGGTGCACAATTCAACAGAAAAGTTTGCACATTTCGCAGCAAAAAAATGTTCCGAGGCATTTTTTATCTCTGGAGTGGAGTTCTGTCATGTAACTCATCTGCAAGACTTGAAGAGTTTCGTTGGCCAGTAGAGATCGTTAAACTCAGAAAAGGACAAAACAATCAAAAATTTTTAAAACAATTGCAAATTTTAACAAGATCTTGCTAAAATTTGTGATAATAATATATTCAGAACCATTTCATTGTCTCAACAGACTTTTCAGTGTCCCTAAGTCACGCCTTAAATAATCAAGCCTTAAATCAAAAAATTGCAAAAACTTGAGTCATTAAAATATTGATCACTACTCCATTAACTCTAGAAACTATGCAGCAGCTGAATATCAAAACCACAGTGGATGATTTGATTCGCGATTTGAGTATCTCGCGTGAAATGATTTCAGCTGCATCGGCAGATAGTTTATTTTTCTCTGTATCTTCGGGGGTGTAGTTGATAACAGTGTCTATGTTTGGGTCGAGTATGTATCTCTCGCCTATTTCTGTCTCAGGTACAAATCGGTACATAAGCCCGTATGATATCATGATTGACATTGTGTATTGCAAGCTCTCTTTTTCCTAAAATAGAAAAGCAAACTTGAAAAAGTATAAAGCAAACTTAAGCATTATCAGAGAAAAATCATAATTTTGCAGCACAAATGTTGAGTTTTATTTACAAAATCTTATCAACGTTAAACAGCAATCAAGGTAGGAAATTTAAAACTATTGAGAATGTATCTATAACTAATAAACTCGGTTATGCAGGACCACCATTGAAGCTATTGAGTATTTTTGAAGTGGCGTAAAAACATTAAACATAGCCTAAGAAGCCACCGCTGACCCACTTGACGCATATCGGGATTGAAACAGAAAAAGAAAACATATTCGTCATAGTGCCGGAAAATAGCCGCCATTGATTCCCATAACCCGGCTTGGGATTGAAAGAACAGAAGGAAATAGAAAAAAAACTGATTAAAGTGAGAAAATACATTTAAAGTGCGAGCTTTTTTTTATTTTATTACGTTGTTAGACACACTGCTGTTTCTTAATGGGAGGATACAGGATATATCATCAATACTAATAAACATTAGAGATGCTAACTAAGATTTATAAGAACAAATTTCAAGTTGTGGGCATCTAAAAATGGGCTTTATGGGTTTATCTCATTTCTACTTTTGATTCTGTTTTTGATAATGAATGTGTTTACTTCAGATTGCTTTGCTGAGAAACCACTGTTTAAAAGCAGTGTGAGCAGGATAAGAGAAAAATCAAACTAGCCTAGAAAAGTCAAAAGACTTCACGCAAAAACATAGTACAAGTGCTGAACTGGCCACTGTAGCTGGAAACTCAAAAAACAAAAAAACTCAAAAAATTGCATATACTATTATCAATTTGCGTTTTCAAATATGAAGTAACAAAAACATATAGCTCACAATCGTCAAAAAGGTAATTATGTCTTGCATACGACCTCTATGGACATTGATTAGCGTCAATTTAAGACTGATCGATCAAAGAACTCGAAAAATGACAACGTGAAAATGTGAATTGCAGCACCATTTTAGGCTAAAAATGAATTTTTTTAACCGTGAATGAAGGCCTTCTCAGCAACTGCACCAATCTTAACACTTCATGGTCTAATAGAACCAGTTATGGGCCTCTAATGAAACTTAATGCCCACTGTGTGATACCTGTTTATCTCGTTTTGAAAGACCAAAGTCATGGAAAATGTGTTAAAACATCTTACAAAAAAGACAGAGCACCTATACAATCCAATTCTTGGATTGTAAAAACCAGGAGCGCAAAAATAGCTTGCTGAGAAGATGAGAGCGGCTATTAAAATGATCAGATAGAACACGCCAGAATATTTTCAAAAGCGTCAAAGTGGTCTGAATTGGTGTGGTTTCAGTTAGATTCTAAATTTATTCTTATTTCAACTTCTAAACTGAAGGCTATCTGGCTTAATACTAATGCCAGCTAGGAATCACTCTAATGAACTTTCATAATCTAATGCACTATACCGGGCTTTAACGGTTCATCTGGTTTTGTTTGCTTTTTAATCTTGACCGTATTCACTACAATGCGTAATTCGAGGAGCAAAAGAATTCAAAATCTATTCAGTTAAAAAACAATGGACTGGAAATTCGTGACTTATGTGAAACGAAAAAGGTGATCAAAAAATAACGAATTAGAAAACGTAGCTGGATAAGTCCTGGTGCAATTCAAAGAGTTTTCATTGACCAAACAAAATACTCGACCTAGAAAGAACAATGAACGGATTGAAAAAATCCTAACAAAAACCTAAAACATTAGCAAAGATCAAAGTCAAATGGCCGAAAAGGAACAGAAAATTTTAATCGTTTGAACTTACTTAGCAACCGATCATTGATCTGATGATTAATCAGATTGAACTCATTATTGATCAGAGTGAAGTACAAACAAAAAGTACAACAAAACTAAACCGCAAAAGTTTTCTAATAGTTTCTGAAAGAAAATTGAGTCAGAGTAATGAAAAACACTAGCTATGAATTCACATAACAAATTATTGCCTGATTAGCAAAGGATGAGAACTGTCATTAATGAGACTAAGTGATAAGACAAAACATAACAAACTAACGTCGGGCGAATTGCTCTCACATGACCGGCGAGCGGTTGGCTTCGTCAGTAGCTAGCCGCGATGTAGCAAGGCTAGCTTTAGATTAAATGAAGGGGCGTGAGGTGAGGGTAATAAATGATGACCTCACGCCACGTAACAGCAGCTGAAGTGCGGCATCCACAAAAGAGTTAAGGAAAGAGAGAGAAATAGTGCGCGAGAGACAAAACGTGAAGGAGATAGAGAAGGAATGAAACCCCAACCGAGAGAGAGAGAGATACTGAGAGAGAGCGAGAGAGAGAGAGCTAGGAAAATTCCATGATGCAATTCAACTCTGCAGCTTGTAGTTTTCTAGCCTTGTTAGTAATTAAATCATAAAGAAAACACTGAAAGTGCACAATTCAACAGAAAAGTTTGCACATTTCGCAGCAAAAAAATGTTCCTAGGCATTTTTTATCTCTGGAGTTCTGTCATGTAACTCATCTGCAAGACTTGAAGAGTTTCGTTGGCCAGTAGAGATCGTTAAACTCAGAAAAGGACAAAACAATCAAAAATTTTTAAAACAATTGCAAATTTTAACAAGATCTTGCTAAAATTTGTGATAATAATATATTCAGAACCATTTCATTGTCTCAACAGACTTTTCAGTGTCCCTAAGTCACGCCTTAAATAATCAAGCCTTAAATAAAAAAAATTGCAAAAACTTGAGTCATTAAAATATTGATCACTATTCCATTAACTCTAGAAACTATGCAGCAGCTGAATATCAAAACCACAGTGGATGATTTGATTCGCGATTTGAGTATCTCGCGTGAAATGATTTCAGCTGCATCGGCAGATAGTTTATTTTTCTCTGTATCTTCGGGGGTGTAGTTGATAACAGTGTCTATGTTTGGGTCGAGTATGTATCTCTCGCCTATTTCTGTCTCAGGTACAAATCGGTACATAAGCCCGTATGATATCATGATTGACATTGTGTATTGCAAGCTCTCTTTTTCCTAAAATAGAAAAGCAAACTTGAAAAAGTATAAAGCAAACTTAAGCATTATCAGAGAAAAATCATAATTTTGCAGCACAAATGTTGAGTTTTATTTACAAAATCTTATCAACGTTAAACAGCAATCAAGGTAGGAAATTTAAAACTATTGAGAATGTATCTATAACTAATAAACTCGGTTATGCAGGACCACCATTGAAGCTATTGAGTATTTTTGAAGTGGCGTAAAAACATTAAACATAGCCTAAGAAGCCACCGCTGACCCACTTGACGCAAATCGGGATTGAAACAGAAAAAGAAAACATATTCGTCATAGTGCCGGAAAATAGCCGCCATTGATTCCCATAACCCGGCTTGGGATTGAAAGAACAGAAGGAAATAGAAAAAAAAACTGATTAAAGTGAGAAAATACATTTAAAGTGCGAGCTTTTTTTTTATTTTATTACGTTGTTAGACACACTGCTGTTTCTTAATGGGAGGATACAGGATATATCATCAATACTAATAAACATTAGAGATGGTAACTAAGATTTATAAGAACAAATTTCAAGTTGTGGGCATCTAAAAATGGGCTTTATGGGTTTATCTCATTTCTACTTTTGATTCTGTTTTTGATAATGAATGTGTTTATTTCAGATTGCTTTGCTGAGAAACCACTGTTTAAAAGCAGTGTGAGCAGGATAAGAGAAAAGTTAAACTAGCCTAGAAAAGTCAAAAGACTTCACGCAAAAACATAGTACAAGTGCTGAACTGGCCACTGTAGCTGGAAACTCAAAAAACAAAAAAACTCAAAAAATTGCATATACTATTATCAATTTGCGTTTTCAAATTTGAAGTAACAAAAACATTTAGCTCACAATGGTCAAAAAGGTAATTATGTCTTGCATACGACCTCTATGGACATTGATTAGCGTCAATTTAAGACTGATCGATCAAAGAACTCGAAAAATGACAACGTGAAAATGTGAATTGCAGCACCATTTTAGGCTAAAAATGAATTTTTTTAACCGTGAATGAAGGCCTTCTCAGCAACTGCACCAATCTTAACACTTCATGGTCTAATAGAACCAGTTATGGGCCTCTAATGAAACTTAATGCCCACTGTGTGATACCTGTTTATCTCGTTTTGAAAGACCAAAGTCATGGAAAATGTGTTAAAACATCTTACAAAAAAGACAGAGCACCTATACAATCCAATTCATGGATTGTAAAAACCAGGAGCGCAAAAATAGCTTGCTGAGAAGATGAGAGCGGCTATTAAAATGATCAGATAGAACACGCCAGAATATTTTCAAAAGCGTCAAAGTGGTCTGAATTGGTGTGGTTTCAGTTAGATTCTAAATTTATTCTTATTTCAACTTCTAAACTGAAGGCTATCTGGCTTAATACTAATGCCAGCTAGGAATCACTCTAATGAACTTTCATAATCTAATGCACTATACCGGGCTTTAACGGTTCATCTGGTTTTGTTTGCTTTTTAATCTTGACCGTATTCACTACAATGCGTAATTCGAGGAGCAAAAGAATTCAAAATCTATTCAGTTAAAAAACAATGGACTGGAAATTCGTGACTTATGTGAAACGAAAAAGGTGATCAAAAAATAACGAATTAGAAAACGTAGCTGGATAAGTCCTGGTGCAATTCAAAGAGTTTTCATTGACCAAACAAAATACTCGACCTAGAAAGAACAATGAACGGATTGAAAAAATCCTAACAAAAACCTAAAACATTAGCAAAGATCAAAGTCAAATGGCCGAAAAGGAACAGAAAATCTTAATCGTTTGAACTTACTTAGCAACCGATCATTGATCTGATGATTAATCAGATTGAACTCATTATTGATCAGAGTGAAATACAAACAAAAAGTACAACAAAACTAAACCGCAAAAGTTTTCTAATAGTTTCTGAAAGAAAATTGAGTCAGAGTAATGAAAAACACTAGCTATGAATTCACATAACAAATTATTGCCTGATTAGCAAAGGATGAGGACTGTCATTAATGAGACTAAGTGATAAGACAAAACATAACAAACTAACGTCGGGCGAATTGCTCTCACACGACCGGCGAGCGGTTGGCTTCGTCAGTAGCTAGCCGCGATTTAGCAAGGCTAGCTTTAGATTAAATGAAGGGGCGTGAGGTGAGGGTAATAGATGATGACCTCAAGCCACGTAACAGCAGCTGAAGTGCGGCATCCACAAAAGAGTTAAGGAAAGAGAGAGAAATAGTGCGCGAGAGACAAAACGTGAAGGAGATAGAGAAGGAATGAAACCCCAACCGAGAGAGAGAGAGAGAGAGATACTGAGAGAGAGCGAGAGAGAGAGAGAGAGAGAGCTAGGAAAATTCCATGATGCAATTCAACTCTGCAGCTTGTAGTTTTCTAGCCTTGTTAGTAATTAAATCATAAAGAAAACACTGAAAGTGCACAATTCAACAGAAAAGTTTGCACATTTCGCAGCAAAAAAATGTTCCGAGGCATTTTTTATCTCTGGAGTTCTGTCATGTAACTCATCTGCAAGACTTGAAGATTTTCGTTGGCCAGTAGAGATCGTTAAACTCAGAAAAGGACAAAACAATCAAAAATTTTTAAAACAATTGCAAATTTTAACAAGATCTTGCTAAAATTTGTGATAATAATATATTCAGAACCATTTCATTGTCTCAACAGACTTTTCAGTGTCCCTAAGTCACGCCTTAAATAATCAAGCCTTAAATCAAAAAATTGCAAAAACTTGAGTCATTAAAATATTGATCACTATTCCATTAACTCTAGAAACTATGCAGCAGCTGAATATCAATACCCGGAGGAAGTCCCTGGTGCCCAAAAAATATTCAAAAAAACTGCAAACATTTTTTCAAAAATTGTTTAAATTCGTGAAATTAAAATCTTGAAAAACATTCCAATACATCTATAAACTATACACTAACCTCTATCAACTTTAATCAGCCTCTATTTTAGACTGTTCCCACAAAAAAATTCAAAATATGACGAAAAAGCACAAAAAACTTTAACATTTTGGGCTTAAAAACTCCTAAAAATGACCTTTTAACCTTAAACAACGGCCGTGCCGGTAGCTTCATTACATTAAGCACTTGAACGACTACTAAACGCGGCTAAGGGCCTCTAATGAAACTTAATGCCCTCTGGACGCTACCTGTTTATCCAGTTATTAGGAACGAAAAGTCAAATGGGTCAGACAAAAAATCGGTCAGGCCAAAAATCGCATTAAAAAAAGACCAACAGGACTAATATAAATGCAACAAATTTCGTTGGAGAGCATTTAAAAACATCTTCAAAACTGTGCAAGACATACAAAAACATAAATACTATGAAAACAAGTTGCGAAAAAGTAGTTAAAACTTTTACCTATCCATTGAAAATAACAGATAGCTTTCTTACTAAGACTAGCCATTGAGGACCTTAAAAAGCAGCACAACAAAAAGGACTACAAGAACGGTAAGGACAAAAAACCACTGATAATTTGTTAAAAGAAACAGTGTGCAAGTTATAAAAACCATTATTTCTCGTTTGTTGAAATCAAAAGATACAACTATGCATCATTAGAACACAAGCAAATTTTGAAACCATGAGCTAAAAAAATCAGGAGAAAAATACAGGACAAAAATAGAACACCAAATGCTGCACGTAAAAAAACTTGCTTTCAAAAACCAAGAAATTGTTGAAATAGCAATTTCACACTGAAATTTAAAGGAATTTTGAAACAAAATATAGCTGGCAGATTGCCAGAAAATAGCCGCAACAGCTTTGTAGACCTGCAGCCTCAAAAAAAAGCTGTAAAAGGACAGACCAAAAAATTGGTCTTTTCATTGAAGGCTGTTGTGTTATATTTCAATAAAACATCTGTATACGTTTTTGCTGCCTCTATTAGCTGCTCTAAAATAACCTTCATTTGAAGTGACACACACGCAGTTGACGCTATCTCTTTGAATTAATGTAAATAAAAGTCAATTTCAAAGTAAATAAGTCATTTTTGAGAGTGAGGTAAGTCGTGTGACCAAAAATTTAATCACTCGAATGAACGAAAAACTCGCTCCATTAATTGCGAAAAATGACGTCACGCACGCGTTTCAGTTGAAATTGCATGAACGAATGAACGAAAAATGGTTGTGACGTCATATGGTCGTAACAAAAATCTTGACGACGAAATAAAAAACATAGCAGGACAAGTCCTGGCGTACAATTCAAAGAATTTTCATTGACTAAACAAAAAACTAGACCTAGAACGGACTATGAGTGAATTGGGAAAACCATTTAGAAGAAAATCCTATCCAAAAAATCGACAAAAAAGTAGAAACCAAAGTGAAATTGCCGCATGTGAACAAAAAACCACTAGCGAGAAAGCGAATTTTTGTTCAAAAACCGTTTTCTCACTCTACGTGAACGCAAAAGAAAGTTCTAGAAGAAAACGATCAAGCAGAAATCTTGCATAAAAAGACAAATACATGTACAATTATTGCTTCAAACTTCGTTCAAGGCCAATTATGCAACTCTTCACTCAATTGCCGCATATTTTCCACCCAGGCATTTCGCCATTTCACAAACGTTTGCGATGCAAAAACATACCGGGCATATTGCAGAAAGAAGTGCCGTTTGATTCTGATGACCCCGATAGAAATTGAAAACACCCACAGATTGCCAGAAAACAGTCGCCATTGATTCTCATGGCCCCGATTAGGAATGAAACAAAAAAACATAGCAGGAAAAGTCCTGACGTACAATTCAAAGAATTTTCATTGACTAAACAAAAAAAACTAGACCTAGAATGGAATATCAGTGAATTGAGAAAACCAATTAAAAAAATCAGATGAAAAAAACAAAAAAAAACAAAAAATCAATGTCAAAATGCTGCATGTGAACAAAAAAAACTACTGTCGAGAAATTAAAATTTAATTCAAACAAAAAAATAGGCCTAGAAAGAGCTGTGAATGGATTGGGAAAACCATTTAGAAAAAAATCCGATCCAAAAAATCGAAAAAACCGTAAAAATCAGAGTGAAATTGCCGCATGTGAACAAAGAATCACTAGCGAGAAAGCGAATTTTTGTTCAAAAACCGTTTTCTCACTCTACTTTAAAATTAGAGCGAAAAAAATTCACGCCACAAAACCACTCGCGTTTTCGCTCCATTTCCTGTTTCAGCGTGACCAAAATCACTACTCCAATTCGACTTCAAAAATCATGAAAAAGTGTGAACAGATCTTAACAAAAAGACAGCGCCCCAATACAATTCAAATTTTTTGAATTGTAATAAACCAAGAGAAGGCCAATTATAGCCCAAGCTACCGCTGAGCGGCTATTAAAAAATCACTCTTCAAACCTACTCGATTTTTGGGACTAGAAAAAGATAGCGCACCAATACAATCTAAGTCCTCTGGACTGAAAAAAAGGACAGCGCCCAACTAATTAATAATAGAGCCAGCTATTAATAATAGATGTTTATGTTCTAGCTAGGGAAAACGACAAGTTTCTCTAGTTAGTAAAGTTGCTTACTGATTCACTATAGAGAAGAGTGTTGACAGGTCGCAGTGTTGGCTTGATCATCCTGCTTAAGTAGGGCAGTGTCTCCATGACCATGCGAGTACCAGTGTCCTGTTTCACCAGTCTCTGCGAAGTCTCAAGCAACACAGACTGGATCAGGTTGCTACTCTTCTGGTGTCCCGCTCTCAAGTCCGTCAGCAGAGAGGGAAAGTTGATTTTGGGCTTCCTTCAACAAACCAACATGTTGTCATTAAAAGCGTTTTGAAGCAGTTCATCAATATCATTTGGTATGCAGTGAATAAACTTTTGTCAATTTGTGATGCATCTGTTCAACGCGCTCTTCATTCAGGCAGTTTAATTTGAATTTTCTTAAATGAAAGAATGACAAATTAGAATAGCAGAAATTAAAAAGTAAAGATAACTTGCAGGAGAAAGTGATATAAATTCTTGGGAGGGGGGGGGGCTTCAATAAAAATTACCAATAGGACCAAAATGATTGCTGCAAACTTTTTGTCAGGCAGCGGATGAACAACTATTTCAGAATACGAGGATTAGATATCAATCGAAACATTTTGCATGTTGAAGTGTTTCTGTGATAATCAGCCAGGGTTAAAGAAAATAAGAAAGTGACAGCACAGCGATAAAGTTAAGATTCAAGAACTATAAAAATTCGTAAAGGTACAGGTAAAGACCCTAGTAAAAAATTGATTCCAGAATTATAAACTAAACTACAGTCTGTATATTTTTGAAATTTGGCAAATTGTCCCAATTAGAACAATCAATTTCATATTTTAGGGGAAAAGTTACAACAATTGGATAAGAAAACAAATAACAACTCAAAGATTATATGACACTAATTCTGAGAAACATAAAGCGACTAATGTCGGAAAACCTGCTCTCGAACGATAGGCGGTGCAATTTAATTCAGAGGCAGCTGTAGGCTAGTAGATATATATTTCTTTATGGGTGCAAAAAAAAGAGAATCGGGATGGCTTCGCACAAGCGATCGCACAAACGATTTAAAAGTCAAGCATGAAAAGTCACTCGAAGTGAACGCGAAAGAAAGTTCTAGAAGAAAACGATCAAGCAGAAATCTTGCATAAAAAGACAAATACATGTACAATTATTGCTTCAAACTTCGTTCAAGGCCAATTATGCAACTCTTCACTCAATTGCCGCATATTTTCCACCCAGGCATTTCGCCATTTCACAAACGTTTGCGATGCAAAAACATACCGGGCATATTGCAGAAAGAAGTGCCGTTTGATTCTGATGACCCCGATAGAAATTGAAAACACCCACAGATTGCCAGAAAACAGTCGCCATTGATTCTCATGGCCCCGATTAGGAATGAAACAAAAAAACATAGCAGGAAAAGTCCTGACGTACAATTCAAAGAATTTTCATTGACTAAACAAAAAAAACTAGACCTAGAATGGAATATCAGTGAATTGAGAAAACCATTTAAAAAAATCAGATGAAAAAAACAAAAAAAAACCAAAAAATCAATGTCAAAATGCTGCATGTGAACAAAAAAAACTACTGTCGAGAAATTAAAATTTAGGCCTAGAAAGAGCTGTGAATGGATTGGGAAAACCATTTAGAAAAAAATCCGATCCAAAAAATCGAAAAAACTGTAAAAATCAGAGTGAAATTGCCGCATGTGAACAAAGAATCACTAGCGAGAAAGCGAATTTTTGTTCAAAAACCGTTTTCTCACTCTACTTTAAAATTAGAGCGAAAAAAATTCACGCCACAAAACCACTCGCGTTTTCGCTCCACTTCCTGTTTCGGCGTGACCAAAATCACTACTCCAATTTGACTTCAAAAATCATGAAAATGTGTGAACAGATCTTAAAAAAAAAGACAGCGCCCCAATACAATTCAAATTCTTTGAATTGTAATAAAATTGAACAGACCAACGTCGGACGAATTGTTCTCGAACAACAGGCTGGTTGGCAAAATTAAGAATTTTAAAATTTGCACAATTAAGAGAAATCTTATGGGTGCAAAATCTTACCAACTAGGTGAGGTCCGAACCCTTCGTTTAAGATGATTACAACTAAGATCAGTTTGAGAGGCTAACAACTAAGCTCGACTGGTATATATACGTTCGGTGCGTACCCACAATTAATACCGTCGCTTACAAGGTTCTGAAAGCACGCGTTTCAGACCTCGCAAAAAATCACTGAGCAAAGCACTCAAATGTTCTCGTAAAAAAAGCACGAAAACGGTCAAGCATAAAAATTTCCATGCACACATACACACACACGTTCGTTCGAGATCAATTAAAAAATTGTTTTAGAAATAAAACAAAACTGCACGCTATTTTAATTGCATTTCAAAGTTAGGTACACCGCTTTTTATTAATGAGAGGATAGAGAGATAAACATCAAATTCAATAAACAAATGAAATTAGTAATAAAACTAAACAGAACAAAGTTCAAATACTGGGTATCTAAAACTTGAGTTACTTGCTTATTTCGCGGGGGAGGAACTATATACTCAAACGGTTTCTTCAGTCAATTTTGGCCGACCGATATATTCATCGTAGAGAGCTGTGAGTGGTGTCATTAGAAAGCGCGTAGAATATGGAATTGAAAAAATGTTTTCTATTTTTGCTTTTTCGGGGAGTTAACGAGGTTGTAATGAACTCATAATGAACTTGACTTTTGAACAGTCAGAGCCATACTTTGTAAATAGAACGTGCAAAAACGAGTAAGACCAAGATAACACACCAAGACAATATGAATTGATGATTAACAACTTTAAGCAGAGTTATAGATGTAGTTGATGACAGAGGTTTAAAAATTTGTGAATAATAATAGACGGATTTCCGTTGTTTTCATTCACATTTTTCAAAATTTTTGCCTATATTTTCGTCATTTTTTTTCTAAAATATGTTAAAATTGTATTAAAAAAGTGTTGTTGGTTTGTTTTCGAAAGATAGAATTTTAAATCTAATTCTTGGCTCAAATTTTTGCAACTTAACTAAAAAAAATTTCTTCAATAGAAACTTGCATGAAATAAGCTTCTTTAGTCAGTTTTGCTTAAATTGTCCGAAAATGGACTCCTTAAAATTGCTGATACAATTTGATTCAACTCAAGCGAGGGCTAATTTACCTCTCCACTCTTTTTGAACAATTTCTGAGTTGAAAATTTTGGCGGTTTTTAGCTAATATATCTCCATAATTATAGAAACACCATCACTTTTCTTTGATATGAACTTTTCTGTCAAATTATCTATATCCATTAAACTGCGAATCTTTACATACTCTTAATGTGTGAAGAGCAGCAGGAAAGCTAGTTTAGGTCTGATCGAGGAATTTTGAAATCCAATAATAGTCCGGATTGTAATCAGTGGCTGTTTTTTTTAAAATCAAATTTTTCATGTTCAAAACAGAACAGAACATTTCATATCAAGGCTCACTATTGACAGGTCTAATTGGCTTCATGAACAATTGCCAATTAATGTCTTTGAACTTTTAAGTCGAAAGCTTTGCTGTTTTGACTTTTAAACTGAATTGTTTTCAAAATAAACAGGGGATTATAGAGCTTTGCCTATATTTTTCCCTTATTTTTTGGTCATCTTCAGCTTAATTTCAGCCGAGACAGGATGCACCTTCAACCTAACAAAATTAAAAACTCTATGGCGGCTTTACATTTTAAGTAAACCTTTTCTGGCTTCAAAACTACAAGTTTTACAAAAAAAAGATTTTTGGACGTTTGCCTATTTTTCAGGTTCTTTTTTTATGGTTTTGTCATATTATCAAATTATGATAGTTCTAGAAGAATATAATGGAAATTAATTCACTTTTGTCTTTAATTGCCTTTCTTTTTGTAGTCGTATGAAGATGAAGGAACCTGTTTAATGACTTGAATTGATAGCTGATGGCTTTCATGACTTGGAAAAAAACTGTTTTCAAAAAGTTTAAGTATTTCTCAACTGTGCGTCTTCTGTTCTGTTTTCTTTTTCGTTTATTACTTATTTTTGTTAACTAAAGGTCACATAACCTAATATTGGCGTCGGAAAAAAGTGTAGTTGAACAAATCTAAAGTTTTCAACGAAATGATTATGGTTATAAGGAGTTTGATACCGGTTTTACAATTTTTTCTTTTTTAATTATTATTGTCTGTATTTGACGTTATTTTTGTTAAGGTATGAAATTTTCTGATAAAAGACAGGTCTCAAGCACCTTATTAGGAGGATTCAATGAGTCTGAATAATAAATTTATGATTACTGATTTTGCTGATTGTTTAAATGACTTTAAAAATAATCTTTTAAAAAAGTATTTTGAATAATTGTTTGAGAAAGCAGTTCAAAATTGAACATATCTAATGATTCAAGTGAATTCAATATGGTCTCAATGCCTTCGAAACTCGTTTTCCAAGAAAAAAATGATCTTTATTTTTGTCTGTATTTGACGTACTTTTTGTAAACGTAGGAAATATTCTGACCAAAAAAGTTCTCAAGTTACCAATAGATAAGCATATTTTTATTTCAATTTATAGCTAATCATTTTCATGACATTTAAAATGATGGCTTTCCAAAAATACAAAACGTCGTGTTTATTTTGATCTTTTCCTGTCTACTTGTTACCCATTCTCATTAATGAGTGGTCACGTATCAATTTTTTGGCGTTCAAAAATTGTGCAACACCAGATTTCTTATTCGTAGGGAATAGATTATGGTTTTAACGGCTTCGACACGGTTTTCACGCAAAATTGATTTCTTTTTGTTTTTTTTTCTGTAATTGTTGTTTTTTGTAATTGTATGAAAAAAACTTAAAAAGACAGGTAGCAATTTATTATCTTATGGAGTTATGAATGATAGTATTAGAAACGTATTTAATGATTTCAGTTCATATCTAAGTGTTTGCATTACTTTGGAACCAATTGCTTCGCAAAAATTGAGCGAAATATTTATGTTAGCAGCTTTTGTTGTTTTTGTCTACTTATTACCGAGTATCATTAAGGACTGGTTCCAATTCTTTTCTAGTGAAGAACATTGAGGTAGTTATTTTATTTAGTTAACGTTTTATCTGCCGCTACATAGACTTTGTTATAAAGTTTTTCTACTTATAGACATCGACTTTAGAGTATCGTTTGTTGTTGTTATTTTATTTTCTTGTTCTTGTCTCCTATTCTTAATAATGGCAAATGTCCTCGGCCTTCTAAAGCGGCATTTTTAGTCAGCTGAGTGATTTGAGTTGGACGCAATTTTTTTATTGATACAATAGTTATTTTCGAAATATACTTGAATTTTTAAAAGTTTTCTATCCCATCCGCATTTGGTAGACATACGCACATTGCCGAGCCTCCTTGTTAATTGGTTATGCTTATCTAGCACAAATGGATGACAATATAATTATTGTGTACGTATGATCTCGTAGTATGTACCTAAATTTATTGACGATTTACCTTTTTAATTTTTTTGCAGAAAAAAGTGTAGAATTGGTAAATAAGAAGAAGTAAAGTACATGTTGAAGTAATTATACTGGTAAAGCAGGTGGCAATGATCGTTAGTACATACATTCAAAGAGAACTAAGAAAGGACCCGCTTGAGAGATTAATAAATATATACGATGAACGCATACAGTCTGAGGTATAGATCTAGGGAAGACCGGAAGTCCACGAGACAGAAGAACCATCTTAGAACCCAGTTAGTTAGAACTCTTTCTAGAAATTGGACCTTTCCTTGTCTTTAAATCTTTGTTAAGTAACAAATATCTCTGCTAATAATTAACAAATTTATGGAAATCTTTATTCTTTCTCAGTTCAGATTGATTGAATATTTCTTAAGTTAAAACGCAAAAATTTCTTAGTAAAAGACCAACTGTTATATCCAATACGATTTGCTTAAAAACGCACGGTGAAATGACTAAATAGCTACCATTTAATTCCCTAATTATGTTTAAAACGGCTAAATTCTAATATATAGTTTTTAGGTTCAACTATCTTAAATTACGCCCACTTTCCACAAAGGCCGAAATTTAACGTCAATTGTATATGAAAAGTTTTCGCACCTGTTAACAGCGCACATCAAGTGAGCAGCGACAGACACAAATGGAAAGAACTTCATGAGAGAGAAAGACTGATGACCCATGAGGTAGCTGTGAGTGATGTCATAGAATATCAACCAATCAGAAAGAAGAGCAGGCACTAGCAGAGAGGCAGCGTCTCTAAAGGGGATCTCGGGGTAGTTGTCAAATATGCCAGAGATCTGCTTATCATACTCACCAGCCATTGACACAATCGAGAACATTTCAGAGAACCTAAACAAATCATTTCGTAAATCAACTTTTTATACATTCAGTTCTAGTTACTTCGTACAGTTTTGATATACCAAGTAAAATATTGCGTTTTCTAGAATATTCCCCACCCTTTCGATTAAAAAAACCTTCACAAAATCTATCCCATTTGTTGTCCCACCTTTCTACCCCTTAATGTTTCATCTTCATTCATTTAACCCCGATTAATTCACCCCTCCACCACTTCACTCCAATTTTGATTTTTTATATAAAGAGAATAATTTTAAATCAAAATTAGGGATACATAGGGTTAGAGAAAAGGGTTTTGGTGTGAAAGTTTCCGCGGCCAAATGATGAAGGGTAAAAAAGATGTGAAAAAATATGGGGGTTTAAGTTAATAGGATGAAAAGAAATAGAACCGTGTCATTTCTGAATGCCTTCGTTTGCGTGGGGTGTTCTGAATTTAATTTTAAGTTCAAAGTTTCTCTTTTGGTGGGCTCCATTGCATCAGTTTCGTAACTCGTCTAAAGAGCCGTTCAAGTGGTTTTCGTGTTCTCTGCAGGCTAAAGATTAAAAATCTGAGGGCGTTGCCTGTCATATGTAAATGAATATACCGTGCACGTTGGTGGTTTGCCTATGTTATACGGGGAAACCCTATGTCTGTTCTCAGTAGCCCTTCAAACTCGGACCAATTTTTGTCTGACCTTCCTTGAAATGGGTTTAGATAAAAGTGAGGTGGTGCAGGTCATTTCGCGAAAATCATTTTTTAAAACAACCGTTAGTTGTTTTTGAAAGATGCTATTGATTGTTCCTTTCATAATTACATCTGATTTAAGATCAGTTTGCTCCCATGTAACACATTTGAACTGGAAATAAACTAAGAAAAATAAAAAATCAGTGTAAATTTATTCATATTTTCAATTTTTGTCAAAAACTTTTAAATGATTTTTTCTAAAAAGCAGGACAAATTAATTCTTTTGCTAGGTGATTCGACAAATACGCTGCAGACAAGCGTATCCCCTCTCAGTGGTCATATGACAACTCTGTTTCTAGTTTCCGTATGTTATTAGTATTTGAAACGAGTAAGAGAATTATTCGAGATAGAGTTATCGGGTGTTGTTTTGAAGTCATTTCACTCCTAAGTCATTTCACCCCGATTTTAATCTGCAAATTCATGGCTCATAATTGTCAGGAAAATAAAGCAAACTACTCAAAAGTTAAAAGCAAAACTATAACAAATAGCTAAATAGTTATATCATCTAGTCCCTATTGGGGCAATTAAAAGCAATTGAAAAGTGGATAGAACATTTCTTGTTTCATTGCATTTTGAAATTAGCATGATAACTACCGACTTTGAGCTCACCATTGCTACCAAAAACAAAGAAATATTGGTTGTAGAAGCCCATGAGTTTTATGTTAAAAGAGTAAATAAGTTTAGTACTCCCTGGAGTTACTCAAAAAATCAAAGCTACAAGTGCCGCGTTTCCGTATTTACACAAGATAGCCAACTTATTCGCGTAAACGGAGAGCACAATCATAATGCTTCTATTGGAAAACCCGCCACAAGAAAAGTTATAGAAGATAAAGCCCTGAGTGAAAACCTAACGCCCGCAGCAGCCGTAGCTTCCGCAATTTTACCAGTAACCGACGTTCTCTCGACACAGTATGCTTTGCCGTCAAAGCCCAATTTAACACAAACATCGCAGCGTTTAAGAAAAAATATGCAAACCGTGTCAATTCATGAACCTTCGGACCGGCATTTCGATATACCCGAAACATTTAAAGAGTTTATGCGGCATGACAGCGGAAAAGATTACCAAGAGCGTAATTTAATTTTTGGTGATCCCTAATGTGATATCGGTTCTCGAAGGTTGTAAGTTTCGGCTTGTGAACGAACATTTAAATTATCTCTTAAAAACTTCTACAAAATTTACACCCTTCACGTATATATTCTCGGTAAATAACTGTTTCATCCGCATCTAGATACAACAAAATTTACAATGCACTTATTTACATTTATAGAGAGATATTTATACATTCATACTGCAATTTTTGAACAATCAGATTGTCTAGGGAAGAGAATCATGATACTGGTTTCAAACCTCCTGTAATTTAGAGGGGGTACCGGCAAAAGAAACTTCAATGGGTGCAAAAACTTCCCAAAAAGATGGATCCGAACCCCCATCTCGCAGTTTTGCGTCGGTGATATTAACCACTAGCTACACAGACCATGTTCGGTAATCCCTCACAACCGCTTTTAACAACACACTTAATTTCTGAATGAGTGCAATATCCATTATTAAAAAAATTCAAAAATCACTAGAGAAGTGAAATCGAAATAAGAAAACGGTCAAGCAAAAATTTTGCATACATAGCTGGCAGATTGCCAGAAAATAGCCGCAATAGATTCGTAGATCGGCAGTCTAAAAAAACAGTAAAAAAGACAGACCAAAAAACTCGTCTTTTCATTGAAGGCTGATGTGTTATATTTTGATTAAAAATCTGTATAAGTTATTGCTGCCTCTATTAGCTGATCTCAAATAACCTTCATTTAGGGTGACACACACCCATTTGACCTTATCTCTTTGAATTAAAGTAAAAAAGTCAATTTCAAAGTGAGGAAGTCATTTTTGAGAGTGAGGTAAGTCAAGTGTGACCAAAAATTTAATCACGCGCATGAACAAAAAAACTCGCTCCACTAAGAGCGAAAAATGACGTCACACATGCAATTCAGTTGAAATTGCATGAACGAATGAACAAAAAGTGGCTATGACGTCATATGGTCGTAACAAAAATCATGACGACGAAATAAAAACATAGCCCGAAGAATTCCGGAAGCGACTCGAAGCAGCAAAACTTCGCAAACAAAACCGTAATTGCAACAGAAGCCATTACCTTTTGTATTAAACCATTAACTCACTGCCTCTCCAGGTCTTCTCTAAAAATTGGTGAAACTTAAACTACTGTCACCAAGCGAAACAAAACGCAGCAAATTTTTATATTATTGAAAACGTTTGGTAACGTTAAAAAAGTCCGAAATAATTAACATGGTCCAAATACTTATAGGCTGAAAAAGCTGATAGGGCTATCAATTGCCCTCAAATAATTAATTCATGATTCTAATCTCAAAGATCGCGAAAGCAAACGGCAGATAATAATCTTAGAAACTAAGTTGAATGTTTTCAAAAAAGAATGCTCAAAGTTAGGAATCAGAAAACCACTACAATTACACTTTTAATCACTGCAATTAAGAAAAAAGAGCATAAACTTCCGCCTTGTACATACGCTAGAAAATATGATTTCATACTAATTCAAAAATTAAATTGATCATAGAAAAGACACCAGCAGCAGAGGAATATTAAAAGGCAAATAATCGTTTAAATTAAAACCAAGGCCGGAAGAAAGTTAGAGTAACCATTAATAAGTGGATCTTTTGGAAAAGTCTTGCTAGTAGACTCTCAGTACTGACAAAGTCAAAATACCGAAAATAAAAGTAGGTGCCAGCCCGAAGCTAGAATGATACTAACTAGAATGTGAAGAATATGGACACAATGTAAGGAACAACGTAACAAAATGATATTCTTGATTTTTGAAAGCTAAAAATCAAATTTAAAAAAATCAAGAAAAACGAATACATTTCATTATTAAGCATTCGAGATATAGAAAAGATAACCAGCCATCCGATACAAAGATCTATCCTCTTGAAGAGAACTCAAAAAATGGAAAATAGAGAAAATACGAAACATCGGAACATTTTGCAAAAAAATGGTCAAAAAAACTTAATACTGCATTTGTGAAAAAGTTTTACCTATTTTTCAAAAACTTAACTCCAAAAAATGGTCGATTTTTCATTGAAACGGAATTAAAGTCCATCATGTTGCACAAAAAGACTATTTAGAGTAATGAAAACCAAAATTCAAACAAAAAACTGAAAAACCTGAAAAAATCTACCAAAATCGGATTCTCATATGTAGAATTTTATAAAACAAAATTACATTGAGGTAGAAAGAGTCGTTGAGTATATGAATTATTGAAAGGAAGTTGAAATATTAACGGATTTTTGACAAAAAAGACGCTTAAAAGATCCAAAAATGAAGAAATTAATAGAAAAAAGCCAAAAAAAAATAACTAAAAAATCAAGAATTATGTGCCAATTTTGAACTTGAAACGCATCTTCAGGCTCTGCAAAACACTGTGGTATCAATTTCCGGGGTTGACATTTCAATATAGCATCGAATAAAAATTATTTCCACAAAAAACCAAATTACAAGCAAAAAAACTGGGCCACTTAGACGAAAAAACGGCTAAAAACGGTTATCTATATGTGCCATTCAGTCAAAAAACTACTTTTCAAAGTCAAAAAGTCATTCACTAAACGCGGCGCTCAGAAAAAATTAGTTCACACGGCAATTTTACTCACTATCACTTTTAGGTCAAAACAGCGTCTGAACGAATAGTACTTCCGGTAAAAAAAAAACCTTAAGAAAACCAATACTCCTCTTCGAGTCGTAAAAAAAACCAAGAGAAGGCCAATAATAGCCCCAGCTATCGCTGTGCGGCTATTAAAAAGACACACACGTTTACAATAATTGCTTCAAACTTCGTTGGAGAGCAACTGGCAAGTACCGATTTGATGCTAAAGGACGAGAGACAAACCTGAAAGCTGTCTGATTACTTGTTGTAGCAACTTGTTCGTCATTTGGACCTCGTTTGGATCTGGGCATTGTGAAAATACTCGACCAAATTTCATACAATCCTTTTTTCACATTCTTCCGACCAACACCCGCCGCTTTGATAGTCAACGTCGAAACAACTTCCGACTTGTTCTTAATAAACTCAAGAGTATTAATGCAGCTTCTAATATCATTCGCAGCGAGCTCACACAAATTCATTAGACTTGTTTTATCAGCTCGTAAATGCTCTCTACGACAAATGAAAGTCAGCCGTGACGTAAGTCGAGATACTGACGTCGGAGGAAACTTGAGGACTAGAGCTTGTTGTCGCAACTGACGAAGCGCTGGAACGTATGGATCATTGCATATACAAACAATAGGTCGTTTTAGAATTCGAGGTTTCTTCCCTTTTTTGTTCTTCTTCGCATTATTTGTAGATTGAGTTCCATTGACAAAGTTAAGCAACACTTTGATCGAAGCTTCCGGTGCGCCATCGATTTCATCAATGATTAGGCATTTTGGTCTGTCCTGCTCAATTACAGCGGAACTGCTTTTTCCGAGCGATGGCTTGCTCTTGTCAATTTTGGAACCAAGTGCAATAGATCCACTTCCACCCATCTGTGTCGCATTTTCTACAGACAAGAATAGAAGGAGCTACCTTTTGGGGATAAATTTGGCAAGCAATATCTTGGTTAATATGAATCGTGCGATAGAAAAATTTACAACTTGAGAGTCCTCAGAAATTAAAGAAAAGTAACGTCAAAGTGCACTTTAAGATTAAGATTTAATCAATAGGTCAAAATTAATCAATATCAATATATTGTAAATCCTGAAGTCATTAATGAGACTTCACAGTTACAAGATGGCCCATTAATGTGCGTTCGCACAATGCTTCCACCTGTCTCATCCATAGCTTTAAAACAAATGATTTTTATAGGCGCTTGAATATTAAATCTGATAGACATTTTAGAACACAATGTCTATCAGATTTAATTTGAGAACTAGACATTTGAGAAAACAATTTTTGACTTTTAGAAATAGACTGGAATAATTTCTCACAATCCGGTTGACGAAACATTTTCAATGTTTGTAAGAACAAAAGATTTAACGGCAACTAACGATTTTACCTTACGATTAAAAATTTTGCCAAAAAATATTTCTTTTTTTTTGAATAATTCTATCATTGCGAGAAAAAACTGTCCTTCAAAAAACGTCAAAAAATTAGGTCCACTCCAAATCTACATCTTCTAATATTGTTGAGATATATAAATATCTATTTTTATATGTGAAAACATAGGAAAAAGAACAACATACAAGCAAAATAAATAAGCCATCTTTTTTTACAGAAATCTTTAATGAAATTACGGTTCTGCCATGTAAGTTCACGAAAAAAAAGGAAAAATCAGCAGATAAAAATCTGAATATTGAACAGTTATGAAACCAAAAAACGGATGAAAACAACACAATCTTACATAATACAAAAGTCAAATGATAAAAAGAAATCGCCGAGAGTAAAAATATTTTTCCATAATGAGAACTAAAAGAAGTCAAAATTATAGATAGTAGAACCAAACCTACTTTAATCTAATCCTCTTTGCTTTCTACGCAAAATAAAGCCAGCAGACTGCGAGCAAACAGCCACCACTGACCCCACTAAACGATCTTGGGGTTAAAACAGAAAGAGAAAAATTGTGAATAAAAACGACAGCTCATTTGCTCTCGTATGTCAGGCGGGGAAATTGAATTTATAGAGTGCTTAGCGTCTAAATGTATTATGGGTGCAAAAAACGCCCATACTGTGTTTTGAACCCCTCACCTCCATGTTGTCAGCCTGACATCTTAACCACTAAGCTACAAAAGCTTTGTCTCTTTCGCGTGCAATCGCTTTTTTATTAGCAACAAAAAATACCTCAGAATGAGAGCAAATTAGATTACTCAAAAATGACATTCTTTACCTCTCGTGAGAAACAACGGCTAAGAGAAAATTTGGCATACAAAAAAGACATAAATATTCAAAACAATTGCTTCAAACTTTGTTGGAATAAATAGCCTTTGGGAGGCTGACGGCGGCTATTAAAAATTGAATGCACTGAGTCAATTAAAAATTGACAAAAAACGATAATTCGAGCACAGCAACGAATATTTTGATAGAGTTATCTAAAAATTAGAGAAATTTGATTTTGATAATGATAACACAAAACTCAGAACATATTAGAGAGTAGAACATAAGACTATCAATAGCCAGCGCTAACAAAAAACTAGTTAGAACTAAAAACATTACAAAAGTATGGAAGATCGAAGCAAGTCTGAAAAGTTCATTAGGTCAAATAAATGTCACGGGATTCGTCTAGTGAACCAACAACGACCAGGAACAAAAAGTGGTTGCTCTGGTATTATCTTTCGTCTTCTTCAGTTGGAATTGAAATAAGAAAAAAGAAAAACAGCTTGTAACAAAACTTTGCATTGTTTAGTTTATTTCATTCAAATTTTTTTGTATAGACAAAAAAATATTTGTCAATCAATTTGACAGGTATTTTGCGTTGTAGTTTCGATTTGATTAGAATATCTGTACAGAATTAAAAAGATCTTTTAACAGAAAAAATAGAATGTTTAATTTATTACTGCATCCATTTATTTTTTATTGAAAAATTTTTCCCCACCAGAACCTAAAAATTGGCAAAAACTTCACTTTTCGACGTGATATCATATTTTGTTCTCTAAAATTCTAACTAAAGAATAAAACAGAAATTGAAAAACGTTGTAATAAAATTTTTTAACTTGCTGCCCGATTGGAACCATAAACTTGCTAAATTTTTAAATGATTTGAAATTGGTTTGTACAGAATCTTATAGCTTATTTTTCTTTAGTTAAATATTCTTTAGTTTTGAACAGTTTTTAATTTTCTCTATTCATGATTTTAAGTAAAGAAACTAAATGAAGAAGACAGCCGTTTATAAAAATTCATCATAAAAACAATGGTTTTGTTTTCTTTAACCTAAAAGTGACAAATTAAAGAAAGTCGCGTCAAATACTTCAGGAAACCTTTCTCATCGAACAATTGAATCCAAAATATTTGAGCTGAAAATTCCAATCTATTTTCAGCAAAAGCATAAAAAATTATTAGAAATTACTTAGAGAGGAAAAACGGCTCAAAAATTTAAACCTAAAGTCTTAAAAAAAACACGAAATTCGAGAAGCCATTCAACTATTATAGTCTCTGCTCGACGGACTTTCCAATGATACCCATCGTAGCTTTCTACGCGAATCGATCTGCTCAAATTGACTGAAAAAAACAATTGAGCATATAGCCAGCCCCTTCCCCCACAATCGGTGCCGGAACAACACTCCCTAAATTAGGACCAAACTGTCTGATTTTTCACCAAGTACTAATTGGATCAGTTACAAAACTCTCAAAAAGCTGGCAAAGCTAATTTTAATATGTAGGATTTTACCAATGATTTTGGCAAATAGTTCTGGACTGCGATCATCACTGGCATTGACCTCTATTACATTGTATCCGGCATGTTTTGCCAGCACATGAGCCAGAGTTGTCTTGCCCAGTCCAGGTGCCCCACAAAGCATACAGATTTTGAACACTGGCTGTCCCGTCACAGGATTGATCTCCTAGAAATGGAAAGACGTCAATGGGCAGAGATCTGACCACGCGACTGTGCAAACTTGATGCCTGGCACAGAACAAACGTAAAAAATTTAATTTTGCGATTATCGTACAAATTGGGTGGCATATGTAATCAGATTTTTGACTCCTTAACGAAGGTCAGTTAGTTAAAATATCGCGCGGTATTTCATCATTGATTATCATTTGTTCAGACTAGTAACGGACAGCACTGGCTGTTAAGTTAAACACAATTAATTAAATTTATCCCTCCTAAAGTCTAAGGGTAGGTGGGCTGTTAAATTTCAATGTCGTTTCTCACAAAAGACGTTATTACAATATAGCATATATAAGAGTGAGGGCGATGCATATCCGAACACTATGCTTGGGAAAGCGTCATACATTTTGAACAAATAAAGGCAGAAGCCAATTTCAGCGTAACACTTGTTGCAAATGTACCAAAATGTTGTATTTATTTACCACTTCATGTCAACAAAAATTACGCAGTAGCCCCTAAAACGCGTAACATATAAGGCACCTCAGGTGTCATTTTGAGGACTTCGAGTGAAATCGATCTGAAATCTAACAGTTGATTTCATGATACTTCATATCCAGGTATTATACAAATACAGTGACGTTAACTGTTTACAATGACTGTATCCGATAGGCTATTGTCCGTTATGAAATCACAACTTATGAGCTAATTACCCTGTCAATGAACTCACAATATATTTATGAATCTCTTGTCAATTTCATCAATTTTATTATTCTCCGATGCTTTCACTTTCACGCACATTTTCGAAATGAGTGACAAAAGCGCAGCGTGTGTGTTTAGCAGTGATGAATGAAGTTTGTTTATGTCAGTGTGGTTGCGAAGGGGACTTTAAAAATGACTATTCTACTCGCGATCCGCACAAATTTCTCAGCCCAGCTAGAGTCAAAGTATGAACAAAAAGTAGCACCCTTTGATAGAGACGCTCAATTGATACTGGCAACAAAGTCTTTTATAGTATCGATTTCAACACGTCAACAAATCCGCAAATTATAGAAAATATCAAAATCACTTTTCAAAAGATCCCACACACAAAATGTGTTGAGTGAAAGGTGACGCCATTAATAGCACAATAGCAGTAACTGCACAAAATGCAACAGAGATTATAAACAGAAAAATAGGGAATCTTGTGCCAACTTTTGTTGACATCTCTGGATCACAAAATAACAAAGACGCAAAAATTTAACTGTCCCAATCTGGAAAGTAATGCACAACTAAACAAAAAGTGAGCGAGAAAACCGAATTTCAAACTCACAGGATTCGATCAACTTACAACAGCCTCGTCCAAAGAGAAAACAAGAAAAATTGTCAAATTTTTAGGGTCAAATGGATGTTATCTTAAATGGAGTTTAACTTTAATGATTATGGAAAATAAGTTTCAGGAAACCGTCATATCAGAATCGCTGATATGACGGTTCGACTTGATCCTTAAATATACTCGATTCGACTTGATCCTTAAATATACTACCGACTGCCATTTTTATGATCCGTTAATTCCAAAAATAATTCATTAACTAATTTGCAGAAGGGAATTGGTTATTTTGACACATTGGGTAACTTCCCATTTGCTAAAATATCCTTCAAGCAGTGATATAGTGGCAGCCAGTGGTATAGGGGCACGCCCTGAACCCCCTCCCGCTCCAATTAAAAAGCAAATGGGTTTTTCAGAAACTTTCCTTAAGAACCTATCTTATAAACAATTAATTCACTTCGAATCTCTTCATGCTCATAATTCAATTTTCAACATGCAGGTCCAAACTGACCAAACTCAGAGTACCACTTTGATATATCATAGCTTCTCAATTTGGTCTCGCAAATTTTTTTTCTGAAAACAAGTTTTATTCCTAAGTTGATGAAATCACTGTTTGCCTGCTAAATTATCACAAATTGCATTTTTTTTCTATTTCTGATACATTGACCGTCAAACATTTCAACTTAACAAATTTTTGCTTCCAGTCCTGTATTCACTCAATAAAAGAAGACATTAAAAATCAAAGAACGTTTGACATTTTTTGAAGAAAAAATTGAAACAACTTTTAAAAAAGATTTTGTCACAAAAATATATTGGCTGCTGTATTTTTGACGGGACCTTTTATTCCAAGATTAAAGAAAAACTACTAGCTAAACAAATGTATTTTTTAAACAAATAGAGACGCATTTTAATGAAAAACTTTATTTATATACCGCAATCGACATATTTCGATTGTTTCCAAGTCAGAAAAAATTTGTTCTTCTGACGGTCTGATTCTGGGATCATTGTTAAAAACTAACTTGTGAGCAAATTTCCGAAACCTAGAGCAAGTTCTGCTATCCTAAATATCTCTTGGTTCCGTCTTTTTCTCTAATGTCCTCAGCATTAAGGTCTGAGATTGAGTGAAGGGTTTTCTAAACCCCATACACCCCATTTCAGCCACCCCATTTTTCCCAGCTTCTTTTCCGAGATATAGCTTCTTTTCTTGTAGTTGCTACTCAAATCTTACAGTTTTTCTATCTATTTACACCACTTAACATTTTCGAGACTCCTCTATCATAGATTAGTATACATTAGTAACTGATTGGTCCCGCTGTGTGTTAAAATGAGCTAAAATACCCCCATTCAAATCTCTGGATTCTTTCAAGGCGTACCCCGCTTGGATCTGTCCAGAAAAACCCCCATTGACATCAACATAACGGGTTCGTCACTGCAGACATTACAGCCCCCATTCAAATTCACTCTTTTAATGTGAACAATTAAATTAGATTACATACAATTCAAACAGGGGGCGATCTTAGCTGTGAAAAGTAAATAAATTGTTGTTGTTTTTAATCTAATTCCACTCGACGGGGCGCCGTCATGGCTTATAAAAAGATACTATCTGATTTGTAAGCTGGCTTATCTAATATCAAAACTGCAAAATAAAAAGGCAGAAACATAATCAAAGAATGCTGTTTTGTTCTGCTAAGTACTCAAATTTTTACATAGAAAGATAAACCAAGATTAACTTCACTTAATAGCAAAAAGCAAAAAATTGTTACTTGCAGACAAATTTCTACACAATTTAAGGAGCAAAATGGAAAAGTATGATAACAATGAAAGTAACAATTAGCAGTTAGAAAAGGAAAACTGTCCATTTAAATGTTGAGACTTCAAAACAGAGGAAGAGATAAGCCAAATTGCTCAAACTGCACTTTCAAATTATCATCAAACACAAACTAAGTAGAAGTGTTTGATAAAGTTCAAATGCAGCTACTCTCACCAGGTTAAGGGGAGCAAACTGTTCACGCTTTCCCCAATTAAGAGTAAGGAGGAACATTTCCTGTATTTGCAACAGGTAATGACCGTATGCATTATCTGCTAAAAAATTAAGTGAAACGTAATTATCAACCTCTAATTAGAAATGATTAATCTCAGCATTGTCTGAAGAAAACGCGCCATATAGTGGATGCAACTTTAATCATCTCTGATCTCATTATATAAAGCATCTCAAAGAACAGCTGATCCAAAATTTTAAACCTAGTCAAGAAATTTTACCACACTTTGATGTTCGCGTACAAACTAAAAAGTCATACCTAAAAATACCGTGTAAAATAAACAGTAAACAACAATGGGACAATATGTGAAGCGTATAATTGGCGATTAGTAAGCACTGAACAAGCATTTAATGTCCTCAGGCTATCCCAGTTTACCCCGTTGAGGACGAAAATTCAAAAAATGGATCCAATGAAAGTTTGCACAAACACCAACATGGCGCAAATAACTGCTACAAACTTAATTAGAGAGTAATTAATAATTGTTTTTAATGAGCAAACAAATTTAAAACTAACCAACTAATATCGCGCGAATTGCTCTGCAACGACTGGCAATCGGATGGCTTCGTCAGTAGCTAGCAAAGCTTTATGGAAGACAACTTCAGCTTAATGGAATGGGTCTGGGGGAGCTTCAGCTTAATGGAATAGGTCTTGGGGAGCGCCGCAGAGTGGGGGGGGGGGGGCACGGGAGGTCGGATTGATGGGGGTGGGGAGATAACGTATACGGGGGCGCTGGGTTACTGGTGTAACGATCTGCAGGAGTGGATGGGTGGTGAAGTAGGGAAGGGAAGTACCGCCCTTCAAATCATGATTATATGTCTCTAAAAGTTTCGGTGAAACGCGTATTTAGAGTCTAGTAAGCCGAAAGGCTGTAAGAGAACTTAATGCCCTCTGGGTGTTACCTGTTCATCGCTTTTTGTAGCAAAATAACACTCTACGAGAGAAAACATTAGGTTTTATAGAAGCATACGAACTATCAGTATGAAAAACAATGCCCTAAACATTTAATGTACCCTATACAATTGAAGTGGATTCAACTTTTTAATTGCCCTTGGACAGAAGTACAAGCAATTTCTGTAGTCGTGTGTCTTTTTGAGCAAAGTTTTCGCTTGACCATTTTGACTATTCGGATGACTTTTCATCACATTTGACTTCTGCGGGATCTTAATACCGCTCATTAAGGATTCAAAACAGTTTCATAAGATGTAGAATACCAATACTCGTCTCATTGCTTCAAATTGTGTTCGAGAGCAAGTAATAACATGATAGACTAACGTCGATCGAGTTGCTGTCAAACGACCGGCGGTTGGCTTCGGTATCAACCAGCTGGCGCTTGGGTGGGTAGCGTTGGCAGGGATGGACGAAAGGATTAAACTTTCAAGATTAGGAACAGCCCTTCACACCATGAAATTGTCTCCTCAAAACAATTTTTAGGAATCGCATTTTAAGAGACTGGAAAAGCGTATGGCTCTAAGAAAACTTAATGCCCTCCGGGCGTTACCTGTTTATAACATTTTTGTGGACTTAAAGTCAAATGGGTCAGACGAAAAATCGGTCAAACGAAAAATTGCATAAAAAAGACCACAGGATTAATATACTTAATACAAACTTCGTTTGACAACAATTAACATAACCGGCAGAATTCCGCAAACGACTCACGCAAAGTAAAAACACTGATGTCAGAATTGTGTAAAATAGACAGCTAAAACTAAAAGTGAAAATTAGTGTCATGCCAAATTACTCCGAGTTTCGAAAAGGCTGACTGCAAATCTTTGTTCATTAACCATGATAGTAGGTTGGATGAGATGAGTATGTGGACAGGTGATACAGCAGCAGATTATTTTGCAGGGCGTAGGAGGGGTGCAGTGATACGGAGAGGGTGGGGGTGAGGGGTTGGTGGTTCAACCAACGGAATTTTTTAATTTGAATATAACTAAGGGTTTCTAAGTTTTATACCTTGGAAAAAACTAAGAACTCTAAATGAAAAAGTTCATCGTTTAAAAACAGAAATTAATGATCGAATGAAAAAGAAGTCAAATTTAACGTAAAGAACAAACGTGCCTCAGCTAAGAAACCAACAGAGACGATGCCCGAAGCTTCGTACGTACTAGTTTCTATTATACCAAGTTAAGAAATCACTTAAATTGAATCTAGAAAAAAAGCTAAACACAATACTGAAAAGCAGACCCTGTATGACAAAGCCCGGAAAACAATTGATCTCATGTCGAGCAAGTTTTGCGTGTCTGTCGTGTTAAAAAACAATAAAGACCGATATAATACTCATCTTCGGTTTGCAAAACCTTTAGAATAGCAATACCTCCCTTCGAGTCATAAAAACAGCCAAGAACCAAAAAATTGCTATCAACATTGTGTTGGAAAGCACTGAACAGTTCTCCGCTGTTTATAAGACATGCAGTCAATTTGTTAGATCCTTGACATGAAATTTCAAAGATGCGAAAACGTCAAACGATTACATCTACAGCAGTTCTAAGTTTATACACTGTTTTACCACTTGAAAAAAAAATGTAATATGAGTTTGCAAGTGAGCAACAATTGGAACACGTTTTGGGCACAAAAATGATATCTCGTCACCGCGAAGAGCTTTGCTCAGCTTCATTTTGCAATCCAAAAAAGACCAGCAGGAGAAATAATTGCTACAAACTTTTGATATGAGCAACTAATAATTTACATAGCTAAACAAAATTTCGAACCCCGCAAAACAAGATTTATTAACAAGGTTAGCCACACTGTCTACGGGTCTGGCAATAAAAAGGGATAACCAATCATTCGATACAACCAAAAAAAATTAACTATCAATCGTTTGGCTAGAGATGTTTCATTTCATCGAATATTGTTGCTGAAAGCTTCACATTGATATAGTAGAGCCCGAAACAAGGTGGATTTTGGCACTTCCGCCTGCTTAAAACAAATATTTTTGAATTATTTGCTTTAACAATTAAAACCTTCAGCCTTCTAATGTCTGAAAACAAATTAGCATTGTTGGACTGGTGCTGTCGTATCTTGAGCAATCCCAATCAACTGTTATCATTTTAGTACTTTCAGCGTCCCCCTTTTACAATTTCTTCGATCTAGTTGAATACCTATGTGGCCTTGCTGAGGATACACTCAATCCAGTTATACCACTCTCCCAGAATTCCATTTTGGGCGTGGCCCATATTTCTGCAAATAGTGATCTTGGTTCAAAATAAGTGGGCGGGTTTTTGGCTCACTGCCCTGGCTATCGGTGTCCGGAGCATATCCAACAGAGCTTTTGTGGATACATACAAAGAGTAGCCTCGCTTAATAATCTCAAACGGCCGTAAAAGGGAGGGCGCTGAAATTGGCCCGAAGTCACGAATCTTTCCCCGGCAAATGAGGCTCGAAAAGGCAGCATTTTTCGGCACAGCTGGAATCTTTCTTGCCAGACTTAAGAGCAATCTACTACAGTTAGCAATCCAAGAACCTCATAGTGTGAATTGCTAGAGGGGCAACTTTGAAAATTAATGAGCGGCCAAAATTGCTGAACAAAATGCATAACAGGAGAAATGATTCCCCTTAAGTGGGACAATTTAGTGTACTGCTTTCACGATGTGTGAAAATTTCTTTTGTTTTCCTTTTCAAATTTTCATCCCCTTTTGTAACACTAGTAAATTATATTGCGCATCTATTGTATCATTTCAACTGCTTGATGCGACGGCTTGTCCAATAGAAGTCTTTTTTAAAGTGATTTTCATCGATTATTCGCGGGATTAGAATTGATTCTAGCCAATCGCAGCTGCGCAACATGAAAGAACATCAACGTCACTCTGACAACAAAAAGCAACTACAGAAATCAAAACTTTCTCTGCGCATAAGCAAAACTGACGATTAGCAGCGCTTAAAAAGTACCTGCCAGCATAACGTTTTAACTCTCACGCACCAGACATCCCAACTTACGCACCAAGTGAAAGATTTGCCAAATTACATAGAAAAATATTGAAAGGACAATTAAGTGCATGCAAATTAATTAAATATTACAGTAAAAAAATGGATAAACTTAATTCTTTTATTCAAATGCGGAAGTCTCCACTTAGAGTTCAATTTCCACCTTTTCCAATTCATTATCCCCAAAACTTTACTCATAATTTGGCAATTAACAGTGCCAACTTTAGACCGCCAGGTTTGAATTGCTTCGATTTGCGTGCCTCCCAGCGAGGTTTTGCCTTAAAGCCCTCCGATGGTGCTGATTCTAAAGCCGAGGGCAAAAATTTGCCCAGTGTCGCAAATTTACTGCCTGCTCAAACCGCTAATAATGGCAACACATCTCTGGGACAAATACACCCTCAACACTTGGTCGATTTCAATTCACACTGGTTCCAAACCCATCATCAGCAACAACTTTCCAATTACTTAATTTTGCGGAAAATGCTCACCGGAAACAATGATTCCCACAGTTTTCCTGGTAATTTTCAAATTCCATCACGGGCTATGAACAATCACCACTGCGATTCACACAAACTTCAAGCAATTGGGACAAACGTGAGCAAAACTTCACTGAAGCGACCTCAAAGTGTGGCTCAAAATTTGGTGAAATCTGCTGCACAAAATGGTGGAATTAATTCCTCAGACCCGATTAAAGCGATTAAGCTGTCTCCAAGAACAGTCAAAACATTGAGTCAGTCGTTGCAGAAAAGTCCTTCAAAGGAATCCAAAAGCGAACTTCGAGAGGAAACAAATTCAGATTCAACTTCTATAACATTCAGCAGCCAGGAAAGTGGAATGACAATTGAAAGTGTTCAAACTGCAAAAACTGACGAAGATCTGGCTGAAGATCGAGAGCAAGATCTTGAGCACGAACTGGAGCAGGAAACAAGTCCAGGCTCAAACGAAAGCACCACTGGAGATGGAAAGCTATACAGTTGTCCAGAATGTGGGAAGACATTCAATGCTCACTACAACTTGACTCGTCACATGCCCGTTCATACAGGTATGGACAAATCTAAATTGATACAAGTACTCTATATGAACGGTGAACCTCGACTAGCGTGAAGATTCACATGTACTCAGAAACACACTGTGTGCTCGAAATATTGAAAATTTGTGTGGAAACATTTAAGATTTGCTCAAATAATCAAAATTTGCCAAAAGAATTTTGCCAAAGATATTTCAGGTTATGCCAAAAAGGTCAAGAGCGTGACATTGACATTGTCCACCATTTCGTTCACCTTTTAAAAGAAATTTCGATAAATCAAAGCTAAATATGCCTGACAGTCTTAATTTTCCGCTAATGTTTCAGGTGCTCGACCTTTCGTGTGCAAAGTGTGTGGCAAAGGGTTCCGTCAAGCTTCGACATTATGCAGACACAAAATAATTCACACGAATGAGAAGCCCCACAGATGTACAATATGCAACAAAGCCTTCAACAGAAGCAGCACTCTCAACACTCACATGCGAATTCACAGCGGATACAAACCATACACGTGCGAGGTCTGTGGCAAGGGATTCCACCAGAAAGGTATTGGTTTGTTCCCAACTTCTGTCTGAATGGGGAGGGGTCTTATAAAAGCTATAATAAAGAGCTTTTTATGAGTTTTCAAAAGCAGCACACATACTTATTGCCAACCAAAATGAACCGTGGAATATAATAGCTAAATGGTTTTTAATTGCTCTAAACACTGAAATAAGTTATGCTCGAAAATCTTTGGAATAGTCTATTTATCGCAAGTTTAAATCAATGTTCAAGGAAAAACAGATCATGCATTAGTCTGCAAATTAGGCGGTCAATTTATGGTTCTCTGCACAGATCTTTTGATTCAACTAGCAGCTCCCAACGATTTAGAATCACTTCCATTGATGGCAGTGTTTCAAAAAAAAAATGACAAGTCAAATTGATAGCGTTTCCAATCCATGAACCGAGCTTGGGCGACTACAAAAAATTACTTAGTTTTTTTATTTTGTTATATTCAATTTACTCGACAAGATCTGGCCTAATTGAATGTCTCTCAAACACTGTATGCACATGTAACTTTAATGAGTATTTAAAAACTCAAATCTATTCTAATGGTGCTGATCTGGATTAGGGAACTACAAGAACCACTGTCTGACACACAGTTCAGTGAAGGCGTACAAATGCCACATCTGTGACAAGGCATTCCACCAGGTCTACAACCTAACATTCCACATGCACACTCACACCGACAGCAAGCCATACACGTGTCCACACTGCAACCGAGGATTTTGCAGGAACTTCGATCTCAAGGCAAGGGGAACATTTGCAGCATTATTAGCTTACATTTGCTATCTTCCACTCAAAACAATTACGCTAATTTGAATTTTTCGCATATGCAAAGTAATGCAAGTTTATAGTATACTGCGTTAGAAAAGAAAAATGCTGCGCACTATTTCTCTCTAGCTCTGGAAGAAACACTTTGATAACGCTAATTTGCGTTTACGATAGCTTTGAAATTACTATTTCTTGTTTAAGAAGACGGAACCCTACACATTTGCAACTATTATAACATCCAAATAATTTCTTGGTATAACTAAAAGTCTTTTTTCGTTCCTGTAGAAAATCGGTAATAAATCAGTAAACTTTTTCAGAAGCACATCAGAAAAATTCATCCCGATCTTAAAAACTCCCCGAGAAACAATAACAGCAACAGCAATCAGAACCAGATGACGAACAATCCACAACTTCCTGTAATGAGCAACAATATCCACAACAACCCACTTTCCAGCATCACGTTTCTGTCCCCACCGAGATCTTTTGTGAACGTGAACAACTTAACAACTCCGGTCAATGTTAAACTATCCCCAGTAGCTAGCATGGAGGACAATAGTAGCGAATGCTCTTCTCCGTACAAGAAATCACCATCTGATAAATTCATGATTTCGAATCTGCTCAAGTAGCACATAAATTGAACAACTCAATACAGCTGAAAAACTGCTGAAATCACCAAAAACTATTTATGATAATTAGAATTTATGAATTGTCTTGAAATTAATTTAACGTTACAGTTAATTCTTTTAATATTCAAACATTATTGATATCTATTCACATCTCCTCGGCTATTAGGCGTGAAAGAAAGCGGTATCACCACAAAGAAATTCCGTGCCGAAACACTTAAGGACACTTATTATTATAAAGGATGCCTCATAAACAAGGAGGCTCGGTAAAGTGCGTTCGCACATAAAGTTCCGACCCCACTCATCCGCATTTTTGGCATATATGTCTACCATGTGAACAGATAGAAAACCCCAAAAAATTCAAGTATTTTTCAAAAAATGTGAACAAAAAGATCTCCTCCAACGCAAAAAATTCAGTGGTATAAAAAATGCCGCATTAGATTGATGAGATCAGCCATTATGAACAGCGCAAGTCAAAACAAATAAAATCAAACAAAAACAAAATTAATTACATCCAAAACTTACGTCCATTTCTTTTTTTTAAAAAACTTATTAAAAATAGCGTCAAATAGAACTAAAACTGAGCAAAATAACTTGTACTACAATAAAAAAGATATGGGACGACTCCATAATAAAGCTCGGTAACAATTGACAAAAAAAGATTAAAAACAAACAGCAAAGATAAAAAATTGGCTTATAATTAATTTCAAAGCAGTGAACACCATTAAATAGCAATTGAAAACATCCAACATGTTCAAGATCAAATACGCCTCTACAGCAGGGCATTAAGACCTGTCATCGTTAATTTTTTTTTGGATTACAAAAAGAACAACAAATAGAGACAACAAAAATTCAATTAGAACATGACAAAAACGCTGTCGAAGCCGTGAAGCCATTTTTGCCCCTCAAAATATGTTAAATTAAGCCCCCTTTGAGCACCAATAATGTGGTATGCGACCTCTCATTAATAGGAACAGGTAATAAGTTGAAAAGAACGAGAAAAAGTGCAAAACTTAGAAGTACTTTGTATTTTTCGAAAACAATTATTTTCAAAGACATGAAAGCCATTAGCTACAAAAAGAAATATTTAAATAGGTTCGTTTATAAGTCCAAAGGAAGCGCTCTAGAGCTGTAATTGTTCAGAGTACGCCTTAACATCTACAAAAAACCTGAAAAATAGACAAAAATCAAAATTTACTTTACTTTTTTTTGCCAAAAGCCCCTGTCAAAGCCAGTAAATTTATAACGAATTCCTTAAAAACAATAGATTTGGTACACTTACACCAAACCTCAACAACAATAATGTCATATGTGACATGTAATTAACGATAATAGGTAAGAACAAGACAAAAAAGATCAAAAATGCGAAGTTGGAAAGTGTTTTTCATTTTTGAAAACTATTGTATTCAAAGTCATGAAGGCCATCAGCTATCTACTCAAATCAGAATGCATGCTCCTTTATTCTTCTATAAGAAGCCAATGAGAACTGTCATTATCCAGGAATCTTCATGCGACTAAAAAGAAAAAGTAAAAACGAGAAAGACAAATGTAAAAAAATCAATTGAATTCTTCGAGAAAGGGGAGTCGAAGCCGTTTAAACCATAATCTACGCCTTTAAAGACTTTCAAAATTTCAATTGTGCCTTATTGTGAACGCCAAAAATGAAATTTGTGAACTGTCAATAATGTGATAATGTGACAAAGGAGAGAAAACGTGAAAAATGGGCCAATGCCTAAAAATAAAAAAAATGTGAAATCTAGTACTATTATAGCCGGAAAACCAGAACTTAAAGCATTAAACGAAAACGAATAAATTTTAATTCAGTAGAAAGAAGAGATTTTAATTCTTTCTTCGCTGACACTAAGCTAAAAAGTTGACCAAATTAAGGGAAAAATAGTGGCAAAGTTCGATAAGCCATCGTTTATTAAACGACCAAAATCTTTCGAGTAAAGAAACTAGATTCATAAATTTGGAACTGCTCAGGAAGCCAAATGCACCTATCAAAAGATCGCTTTGAATTGAATTGTTCTTTCTTTAATTCAAATAAAAAAATCGAAATTTTTAAAAAAAAAAAAAGACAGAGATTAAAATCCGAAATATTTTTGGATTGTAGCGGTTCAAGATTGGACCAAAACCAGCCGTGCTATTGCTGTTCGTCCACTAACACTAAAAATAAGTGATGCGTTTTTGATAATCATAGATTACGAAAATAGTGTTAGTTGTTTTTGGGTGTGTACTTCCGGCAAATTTAAGAAGCTTATTCGGGGCAATTTTTGATGAGAAAGGCAATAGTCAGCAATACTTTTTTGCCTTTCAAAGTAAAATAAACAGAACTATTGTTATCAATTTTAACATATTTTAGCAAAATTTGCAAAATTTTAGGCAAAAAATCCGGAAAACGTGAATAAAAAGAACCCAAATCGGACTCATTCACAAAAAGTTAAACCAATGATAACTCGCTCTAGAAAACAAAATTCAAAAAAACCCTCTTTAATTCTAAATTTTACGCTGGACAGGCTTTTTAATGATACCACTCAAAACTCTCTACGATGAATATATCGATCGGTCAAAATTGTCTGAACAAAAAAAAACCAGTTGAGTATATAGTCCCCCCCCTCAAAAGGGGTCAGAATAATAATACCACAGGTTTAGATTGAATAGGAGGCATAGGTAATTAATTCAATTTCGAGGTCTCAATTTCTCACTGATGGTGTTGCCAAATTTGCTCGGATATCGTGCCAGCTTATCTTTCAAGCCCTTTTAACAACAGACAACTTCTGACTCAGAGCAATTTAGGTTACCCAAAAATCAAGATGTCAAGCTTGACACAATGTGAACTGAAATCAGAAGTTTTTGAAAGAACACACGTTTACAAAAAAATGCTTCAAACTGCGTTCGAGAGCACTGCGTTCAATTAAGCACTAATATTTTACTGAAACACAGTGCGCAAAACAGTTAAACGTCAACTAAGTACGTCAAAAAGGTTCAAATTTGTCTTTTGAAAAACGAATATGGTCTGCCATTCCACAGACTGTATGCAGAAACGACAAAAAAACAAATGCGGCAAAATTCACCAATATTTTAGACCATATGCCGAAACGACAAAAACAAATGCGCGCCAAAATTCACCAATATTTTATGTACAAAACCAGTAGTTAGGACTTTTAAAAAAGCACATACTTTTACATTTAAAAAAAACATATGCGAACCTATTTATTTTTTTTCAGTTGCTAACTACTGGTTTTGTATGAAAAAAAAATAAATAGGTTCACACATGTCTTTTTTAAATGTAAAAATATGTTCTTTTTTGAGTAATGTTTTACTCTGTCATTAGATTACTCTGTCATTAGATAGAGTAAATTCTAGACTAAAAAAAAAAGAATTGAAAAACCAACAAATATTTTAGGTAAACATATGGTGTCAAAGTTATAGAAAACTTTAGCTATCAACTGAAAACATTCATTTTCGTCTCGCTAGAAACACGATGAGACATGTCGTTAAAGCCAATAACTGAGAAGACAACAGGAAGAGCCAATACGGGCGACACGCAAAAATGCACTAATGTCTGTTGGCAAACTTAGAGCATTGAAGTTATAAAAACCCTTAGCCGTCCGTTGAGGGATAGAAAAAAAACAACTAAGCACCATTAGAACACATATCTTCCCTGTAACAGCATTTACAATAATCAACAGCGAAAAAATGAGCAAGTCAAAATGCTGCAAAATGACGCCGAAAAACCCAAACCAAAAGTTTCAAACCGAAAGTTTCAAAAATCAAAATCATACTCTACTTTAAAAACACTATTTAACACTATTTGATTCATGCTCCCTTTTCAAATGCTCCTTGAATAAAATAACAACTCTATTTGGCCCTCTCATTGACAAAAAAGTCAAAGTGTGGAGACATCTTTAAAAATCAGCGCCCCAATACAATCCAAACACTTTGGACTGTAAAAAGGAGAGGGCCTAAACAATAGCCTTTGACAGACTGACGGAGGCGTATAAAAATTTTCACTTCGGATACATGGTGATAACTAATTGCTGAAAAATGAGCTGAGGCAGAAAAGGTAGGACAAAATAAACCGACTAAAGTTGGGTGCAATCCGTTGAATGACAAACGGGTAATAATTTTAATACAGTCTGCTTCCGCTGACTAGCCTGCCAAGATGTCCTTAGCATTTTCTTTGTATCACTCTTTCTTTGTCTCTACGCATAAAAAGGACACACGACATTAACTGCTTCAAACTTTGTTCGCGCGCAAATGAAATGCTTACTTGTATGAAAAAAAATTAACAGAATACGATAACTATATTTGTTTGAAAAATTTGGCCCTCCTGATTCTTGAAAATGAGCAAATTTGGAACTAATTTTAATAGCAAAAAATGTCAAAATGACGCCGATAGGAGGTTCCCTCCACTTCGTTTCACAGGCCCCATGAACAGTTTTGAAAAAAAGCCGTAAGATATCAAAACCATAACTCTTTTATCCGCTCTTCACTTTAGTTTAACACCAAAATAAGTCTTCAAAAAGTCAAAAATACGATGCTATTTCTTTGATTTGTTAAAAACATAGGAGCGAAATAACGGCCAGCTGAAAGGATGACGCGGTAATTAATAAATCGCGAAGAGACGTTGCAAATTAAGCACAAACCCTGATGCCGAAAAACAACATGATGGATAAAATAATTTATCATCAATTCGAATAAACAATTAAGATTATTCTGGATATATTAATCATTATTCTGGATGAGATTTTTCTACATGAATCAATGAAATCTGACCTGTTGTTGGCTCTGCTCCCTCTCTTTGACAAATTTCTTAGCAGCTGCTTTCGTAGGTAAGCTATTGGGCAGCTTGTCAGAGGATGCATTATTGGTAGGCACTTCTCGCTTGAACACCAATTTGTCCCACAGCTGAAAACAAAATAACCATAGAAGAGCCTCTAAGGAACATCCCACCTTGAATACAGTTTTCCCTAGCTGAAAAATGGAGTGCGATGGGAACATATCAACGCATCCCGTTTGCTCTGTCTCAAATGTGGCATAAAGCACATAAAGAACAAACAATGAAAGCCGTTACAAACGGAAAAGATCTGACCAGCTTAAAATACCAAAAATGGGTTTAGAATTTATGAAAAGAACACGGGAGAAGCCGAAGAAAAGGTTAGCACTTGATGAAACTTGTAATAATGAAAAACATTTCTATGTGAACAAAATTTTCTGCAACTGTTAGCTTCGGCTACAAGCAATTAAATATTAGAGAAACAAACTAAATACAACTTTTAATAGAATCTGAATGGCAAACAAGCATTATTGCAGAGACTTTCAATATCAGATCTTAAAAATTCAAGAAGCAACGCGACAGTCATAGAGAGGTAATGATCCAATTTCCAAAATCTCACAGCAAAGCAAAACACTGATGGCTAAGGCAATGTGTAATAATTCATTAGCTTCGCCAGTAGCTAGCCACGGTTTAGTGCGGCTAGCTCTAGATTAATTGAAGGGGCGTTAGGTGAGCGCAGCGGGGCTGAAAAAGTGGATTGGGGGACTGATGTGGGGGCGTAAGGCTCCAAAACAGTTTCTGTTAATCGCATACCCGAAGAGCAGTGGGCTGAACGGCTCTAAGAGAACTTGATGCAAACTGCGCGCTACCTCTACCCCGTTTCTGAAGACGAAAGTCAAAAAATTGGTCAAGCAAAAAATTGCATAAAAGAGACGAACAGGATAAATATATTTGCTACAAATTGCTTTTGAGAGTAATAAACAATGATTTCCTAAAAAGTGCCTATTTATGATAAAAACATCTCTACTACAACTCATTGTTAATGAGGATCAGAGATGATGATATTACGCCAGAAAAAAGCAGATGAAGTGCGGCATCAACAAGGAGAGAGAGTGAGTGAGAGAGAGAGAGAGAGATGTCCCGAAGGTTCTGTAAAGTAACCCATCTCCAAGACATAAAAGTTTCGTTGGCTAGTAACGGTCGTTAAACTCGGAAAAGGGACAAAAAATATTGAAAAAATTTGGAAGCAACTGCAAATTTTAACAAAATCTTGGAAAAATTCAAGATATTAATATCTTAAGAACTAATTCATTATCTCAAAAAACTAACCAGTATCCTTGTTTCAAGCCTGAATTAGTTTATCTGGCTTATAAAGATCTATACATTTGGAACAGCAAATTTTCCGACAAATTGGAAAAATTTATCAAAAATTAATAAAAGTGGTGTCATAAAAAACATTAATCACCAATCCATTAACGCTGAAAAATATGCAGCAGCCTATTATCAAACCTCGGAGGAGGTCCCAGGCCCCTGGTGCCACAAAAATCAAACGAAAAATTGCAAACGTTTAAAAAATTACTTAAATTCGTGATATTCAAATCTTGAAAAACATTCCGTTACATCTATAAAATACAAAGTAACATTATCAAACCATACCGGAAGTTCCGTGGCCATTAAGGGTAGAGAAACCTAGTTTTTTTAAAAAAAAAATGCAAACATTTGATATTAAAAAGTTGAAAATTAATACATTGTCACCAAATATTTTTCAGTAACTTATAATCAAACCCTAACGGAGATTTTATGACCCTTGAAGCTCAAAAATCATGAGTAATGACTAAATGTCAAAAAAGTGAAAAAAAAATGGCTAAAATTGTCAAAAAATGCCAAAATTCGTGATCTTAAAATCTAGCCAGACATTCCATTAAATCAAGAAATTCTACAGTAACCTATTTTCAAACCCTAGAGTAGGTCCATTGGCTCTTGAGGCTGAGAAAGTCTAAAAAACGACAAAAATTTTTGAAACACTTGAAGAAAAGGAAGTTTTCTAAAAAATTGCTAAAATTTGTGACATTAAGAAAATGAAAACAATTTCATGGCCAATAAAAAATTGTCAGTAATTTATCATCCAACCCCTTAGGAGGTTTTCTGTCCTCTGGCTTTGGAATGACCTGGATAAGGAAAAAAATGTCAAAAAATTTGAAATTTATCAAAAAAAATGCTAAAATTCGTGATGTTAAAATGTTGAAACCATTCCATTACCACAAGAGACTATGCAGTAACCTATTTTTAAAACCTAGAGGAGGTTCGCTGACGCTGACACCTAGGGCTAAAAAAACTCAAAAATGTCAAAAATTTTCAAAAAGCTTGTGCAAAAATTGTGCAAAATGGTATAAATTTGAGTGTTTAGCGAGCGGTTGTTCGTCAGCAGCTAGAAACGGGGGGGGGGGGTGCACTGAGGGCTGATGGGGTTGGGGCAACAGTGGGTAGGGGGTAACAGCGCGCGAGGGGGGGTCAACATCGGAGGTGTCTTCAACCTCTAAGAACCGCCGTTCACACCATAAGTATAAGTCTACGCTGAAACAGAGCTAACAGTCAGAGCTGAAACAGAGCTGAAAGGCTCTAAGAGCACTTTATAACTGCTGATCCCGTTTTTGAAGACGAGAAGTCATAAGCGTCAGACGAAAAATCGGTCGAGCCAAAAATCGCATAAAAAATATCGACAGGACTAATATAATTGCTAAAAACTTCGTTTGAGAGCATCTGAAAAATGCAAAAAATTCCTGCTTAAACTGACTAACATCAGACAATGCTCATGAACGGACGGGACTCATGAAGACAGGACTTGTTTAATTGTGGCCCACTGCAGACGAAATAAAGTTCTTGTGGCGCACTTTTGATTGCCTTTTCTTTGTAGGCTGCCGCCAATTAGTTTGGCTGTATATTATTGTGGATGCGAGCGCTATTTAGATCACGCATGCAGGAGTGAAATAGCGCTCAGGCGAGAGAACGAACCTTCTAGAACAAAACGATCGAGCAAAAAATTTTGCATGAAAATATAGACAAATGCAATAATTGCCATAAACTGCAATAATTGCCGCTTAGTTGGTGCGAAAGGATAATTTAAGAACAAAATTTACGTCTTGTTGCAATTTTAACTCTAAGTGGGGGGGGGGGGGGAGGAGGGGGGGGGGTCAAGCTCTTAAGAACCGCCATACCATAAAAATGACTCCTCAAGTTTCCGCGAATCGCACACTTACAGACTAGTAAGGTGAAAAGGCTCCAAGAGCGCTGATCCACCTAATACCCGGGCTTTACCTAATAATCTCGTTTTAATGTCGACAAATTAAACGTTCAGACGAAAAAAAAACTATCAGACAAAAATTCGGTAGAACGAAAAATCAGAGGACTAATAGAATTGCTAAAAACATCGTTTGCGAGCAATTAAACATCAAGCACAAGACACAAAACAAGCTACATGACAAATAAAAATCACCTGTGTCTGTATCAATTAAATTTATAGTTCTAGCAACAGAAGCGCACAGGTACCTTGATCCACCGTAGAAGCGCTCTATTGATGAACTCTTCGCTCAACAGTTCCAGGTAGCTCCTAGGCGAGTACTGCTCAACCCACAGACGTCTCTTCTCAACTTCGCTCTTTTCACTTCTCTCATCCGACGACGAATCATCACTCTGTTGTTGAGATGAAGCAGCAGGCTGATGCCTCTTTATTACGTCATTAATCAAAGAAGACACAGATGACGTCACGTCAGATGAGGACACTTTATTATCACGCGACTTTTGTTTCTCAAGTTCTTCATAAGCTTTCATCCTAAAGCAATCGATACTCTAATTTGAAATAACATTATTCTAAAATCGTCTAACAACTCAATTTTTTTTCGGTCCCCAGTGTTTTTACAGCTCCCACTGATCGGTTGTTATATAGCATGTTACTTTTTTTTTAAAAAAAAAAGCACCTCTGCCTGACGGGGCACGCCCACTAGCCTGGGGGGGGGGGGGGCATCCAAGAATTGTTACGGATAAAAAACAGGTGACGCAGAATAGATCAAACAATTCAGTCTATCTGATAGGGAACTTTATCATCTTCTGCCAATTTGGGCGTCTTACACAGAAACAATCCTACAATCCGGCTTGGATTTAAGATTTTCAATTATCTGTATATTTTACGAGAACCGCCATCACAAAAATTTTTGTAGAAGCATCGGTTTATACTGCGCTAATTTCCTTAACATTTCTCACTGCCTACAGAACGGATTTGAATTTCTGAAAAAATTTATACTAGGAGCTGGGAATTAGATTCGAACGGGCGCAAAGCGGAAAGAGAAAAATGAGAATCAGCCGAATTGTTTCATTGGCCAAGAAATCTGATTTGATTAAATTGAAGTACAAATTCAAGAAAATGTGAATTGACAGTTGTCGTCGTTTGATTATCTATGGTGTGCGGTGGGGTTACGCTCCACTGTCTTCGCCATGCTCCCCGGACAAGGGAAGGGTCGACGTGAAGACCATGTCGACCCTTCATTTGGTCAAATTACATCATTTGGTCACCATTTGGCTCACCAAAAATTAAATTGCCTTTGAAGTACTGCGATTCAGTTCAACCAATCAGAGCTCGGGAAATATTCAACTCTCAATCTAATTTCATGGCATTCTGGCATCAAAGTCTTTTGTCATAGCAAATAACACATTAAATGTTATAGTATTATGCAAATAAAATCCATTTAGACATGGAATTTCGAAAAAAACTGTCGTGATTAAGGAATTATTTTTGACTTTTGACCCAATTGATCAGGGTCCTTGATAACTAATAGAAAATGATACCAAACGCTATCGGAGGTCAAATAAGCAGGTTGCAAGCAAATTTCAGCCCGAAAATAACCGCATTCAGAATTTGTCAAATATCCAGTTTTAATAAACCACCAATATTGCAAACAGAGGTAAGATTGTAAAACGGGGTGACACCGTCATGTTTCTGAAAATGTTCAGCACCAAAATCAGACCAACAAGGACCAGAAACCAGACCAGTCCGAAATAATCAACCCGAGATTCCACCTTGGCTCTACCACTGCACCAACTTTGATGCCTTTAGTTAATTACGATGTACTGTTTTTATTTATCACGAGAAAGAATTTATCGATGGAGCAACAGGTACCCCGAGAGGAGATTGCTTGGATCACTAGTTTATGTATTTCGGCAACTACTTACCTGTGATAGAGAACTATATATGATTTGAAAGCTTTTTATAACGGTTCTAATGGGCTATATCTGGTGTCAAGTTCAATCGCTATGGTATTTTGATAAGAATTTGGGTGTTGTCCCCAAAAATGACTGTATGCGTGAAGCTCCACTGTAAATAACTCTTGACTGGGTGAATCAATCGCACACAAAATTTAAAAATAGTTACATTACGTCTGATAACGTCATAACGATCAATTTGCGTTTCGATTCTGTAGAGAACTTAACGAGTGAGCAACAGTTACCCCAAGAGGAGCTTTGTTGGACCATGCTTGACCAAAAATATGATCAATCATACTTTACTCGCCTTAAAAAAAACTAAATTTGTTTTGCTCCGAGTCAGAAACGAAGGAAAAAATTTCGATGCCTTCATATCTCAAATACGATGCCTCTATTTTTCTTTACTTTCGTTGTGGTTAACTCGTTTTCGTTCATTTTTCTTCGTTCTGAGCCACAAAATAATCATTCGTTTTTAAATAGCCTTTTTACTTGACTCTAAGCGTTTTTTGAAAGCCCTTTTACTTTACTCAAAGCGTTTTTTACTTGCCTTCAAAGCGTTGCTTTGGGTCAAAAACGAAAAATGCGATGACATTATTTCACGCGTCTTAAATTCATAAAATCGTTTGTCGATGCTTTTGTACTTTTTCCATCGCACGCGGCTTGTTCAGTGTTACAAAACTGCTTTCAGCCTGAGCTTAGGATAAAATCTGTAGACAAAGTCAACGGCTTCAATTGCAGCATTTTTTTAGTATTCGAAGGTTTTTTTGCCAATATCCCGGTTATTTCTGGCAATTTCCCAGTTATTTTTGAAGATTTTTTGACAAATTTCTCTTCCTTTCCCCAGCTATTTTTGGCCTTTTCTGGATCAATTCCTGTCACCCTTCAGGCCACATTTGAAAATTTCCCCACCAATTTGTCGATTTCCCGGCAACTATTGTCAATATCCTGACTGTTTTTCGCGTTTTCCGGACTTATTATGGACTTGGATCTAGACGAAACAAGTCTAGGCGAAGACACGGATTTAGATTGCAAGTGTGGGCCACAACTTGGATTTAGACTTCCACATCTTAGCCAAGATGTGAACAAGACTGAGAAGTGTAAAAAGTGACATGATCATAGCTCTGAATAAGCACTGAAAAAAGACTTGCCGTTCGACTTGCCCCGTACTGATAAAGACTTCACGTTAGGTCTGGTTGACAAACAAAAACCTTTCCAAAGATAGCTTAAAAGAAAAGCTATCGTCTATTGAAATATGAATTAAGAAACGTGGTACACCGCTAACAGACATATTCTTTTAAAATGTCAAAGAACACAAGAACAAACATAGCCGGCAGATTGCCGGAAAATAGGCGCGAGAGACGCTTGTTGCCTTCCATGAATTGAAACAACTAGAGAAAAAAGATAGACAGATTGACCACCAGTCCTTTATTAGACCACTACACTTTTTGAGTTAGATTCGGAATGTCATTCTTATGAGACACATACGCTCTATAAGAAAAAGCCGTAATAGAGCTTTTTCAAAATACTAGAAATCAAAAACTCAAGAATCTAATACTCAAGAATTAGGGCATATTCGCTTGGTACTACTTAGATGCACACTATTGACCTTTACCTAGTAAATGTTCATAAAAATAGAGTTCAAAAGTAAATTTTTGAGTGAAGTAAGTCACGCAATTGACATAAAAGCAGAATAAATGACGTCACGCACACAAATATTAACTGCAAAGCAGTAGAAGTCACTGAAATTGAATGCGTCAATTTCAAGAAGTTAGGTCGCAAAAATCATCTATGGAAACGACAAATAAAAAAAACACGATGTCCCCAATAATCGCCGCTATCGCTTCGCGGCTATTAAAAAGGAACATTTGAATTCTTAAAAATGTCATCGAATTAATAAACAGAGTAGATTGAAGATTGATTACCAATAACTGAGTTAGGCAAAACATTCGAAATAAAAAATCGTGACACTTACAGATTGGACGCACTTAAAAAAGTCAAAAACAGACGAAAATTAGATAAACATAAACCGACTAACATCAAATGAAGTGCTCTCGACCGACAAGCGGGGGCAATTTAAATTTAGGGCTGTAGCCCAGAACTTTTTTAATAGGTGCAAAAATTCGCAGCTCATAGGAGTTCGCACACGAAACCTCCAGGATAGTCTGATATCTTAGCTACTAAGTTACAACGGCTTTACCTTCAATCGCTCACAATTGCTTTTATGTTAGCAGGAAACAATGAGAGCAATTGAGATCATTCAAAATGAAGAAGTGAAGAAAAAGTCACTTGAGAGGTCACAGAATGTTCTAAAACGAAGAGCAAAAACGAGTAATCAAAAATTTGCATAAAAAAGACCAACAGTTATTTCTAGAGGTACAATTTTATGGGGAACAGTTGGAACTAAGAGCTGCTTTGGAGAGCTCCCAAATGCACATATTTCGCTCGCGTAATTAAAACATAGCCGGCAGATTGCCGGAAAAGAGCCGCGATAGACGCTCGTGGCGTTACATGAATTGAAACAACTATAGAAATAAAAATAGACAGATCGACCACCAGTCCTTTAATAGACCACTAGACTTTTTGGGTTAGCTTCGGACTGTCATTTTTATGAGACACATAAGCTCTATTAGGAGAAAGCCCTAGTAGGGCTTTTCAAAATTAGGATTTCTTCCGTTTGTGCCCCCTCAGCTTAGCAGGCGCATATTATTCGCATCCCCCAGATGCACGTGCAATATTTGGGGGGGGCACAAACGAAAAAGATCCCAAAATTAATATTCGAAATCAAAAACTCAAGACTCTAATATTCAAGAATTAGGGCATATGTTTAGCACTACTTAGATGCACACTATTGACATTTAACAAGTAAATGTTCATAAACTTTGAAGTTTCATAAGTGAGCTCGGAATTCATTTTTTTGAGTGAGGTAAGTCATTGAGAAGTCAATTCCAAGAAGTCACGGTAAGACGAAACAAAAATCTGTTAGACGAAGTAAAAAACATAGCAGGACAAGTCCTGACGTACAATTCAAAGAATTTTCATTGACTTAACAAACAACTAGACCTAGAACAGACAATGAGTGAATTAGAAAACCATTTCTAAAAAAAATCAGATGAAAAAAAAAACAAAAAAAAAACAGAAAATCAATGTCAAAATGCTGCTAGGGAGAACAAAAAACAACTAGTGAGATATTTAATTTTGATTCTAACAAGAAACTAGGTCCAGAATGAATTAAGAATGGATTGGGAAAACTATTAAGAAAAAAATCCGATCCAAAAAATCGAAAAAACAGTAAAAATCAGAGTGAAATTGCCGCATGTGAACAAAAAACCAATACGGAGAAACCGAATGTTTGTTCAAACACCGTTTTCTCACTCTACTTTAAAATTAGAGCGAAATAAATTCACGCCGCAAAACCGCTCGCTTTTTCGCTCCATTTCCTGTTTCGGCGTGACCAAAATCACCACTCCAATTTGACTTCAAAAATCATGAAAATGTGGGAACAGATCTTAAAACATAGCCGGAAGAATTCCGGAAACGACTCGAAGGAGAAAATTGCCCATCCTTATGACTAAACAACTGAACAACTATTGTGAACCCTGAACCTCCATAAATGCCATAAAAAATTAAGGAAGAATAGAAACGGCATTCAAAAACAAATTGAACAAAAAAACTATAAAAACTTAAGTTTTTTTAACTTGAGTTTTTCATAGTACAAGGAAACATAAAGCCGAATAAAGTTCCTTTGCAATTAGAGCAATGAAAAGCTCGCAAAACAAGGGGCAAGTCATATAAGGCTAAGAAACTTGTCTAAGATTAAAAAAGAAAACCATCAAAAAATAGGATGGTTTTAAAATTTCTCAATTTTTCTGTGAATTTTCCTCAGAAAACAAATGAGTTATACCAAGAAAACTTCAATCAATTGGTATCTGAATATTTATTAAGTAACAAGCTTCAACTCAAATCTCACTTAAAGCCTTAATACAAAAAAAAACAGGCAAAAAATCGTTAAATTTTGTCTAAAAATCAGCAAAACTGATCAAAAATCTACAAATTAGCATTAAACTCAAATTTACTATACTTTTGGCTACACAACTAGGACAACTATTGTGAACCCTGAACCTCCACAAATGCCATAAAAAATAGGGAAGAATAGAAACGGCATTCAAAAACCAATTGAACAAAAAACTATAAAAACTTAACGTTTTTTTAACCTGAGTTTTTTTAATAGTACAAGGAAACATAAAGCCGAGTAAAATTCCTTTCCAATTAGGACAATGGAAAGCTCGCAAAACAATGGGCAAGTCATAATAGGCTAAGAAACTTGTCTAAGACCAAGAAAAAAAAACTGCAAGAAAAATAAGAAAAATGGTTTAAAATTTCTCAATTTTTCTGTCAATTTTCCGACGAAAAGAATGATTTACACCAATAAAACTTTAGTCAATTGTTAGCTGAATAATCCCTAAGCAACAGGCTTCCATTCAAATCCCACTTAAAGCATTAATACAAAAAAAAACAGGAAAAAAAATAATTAAATTTCGTCTACAAATCAGCAAAACTGATCAAATACCTCCAAATTAGCATTGAAATTAAGAATTAACTACTTGAAACCTTCTATTCCTATCAAAACAAGCCTAAAACTATTACAATATCATAATCAAACCTCATAACCATCAAAAGTTGCAAAAAAACTGCTTTTAAAAGCCGCACGTGAACAAAAAAATTTCGCTCGCTTAGAGAAAATTTTTTCACACATCAATTTCTCGCTCTCTCAAAAACAGCGGTATGAACAAAAACCACTCTCTTTTCGCTCCGCTCTCAACTTTTGTTCAGCCCCAAAATCAATCCAAATTTTTTCACGCGTTTCATTTCCCGCTTCAAAAATCACTCCAATAAAATTGATTAAAAAAGGACTTCTCCAATACTCCTCTTCGAGTCGTAATAAAAAAGACAGCGCCCCAATATAATTCAAATTCTTTGCATTGTAAAAATTCTTTGAATTGTAAAAATTCTTTGAATTGTAAAAAAATAGGAGCGCTATAATAGCAGCCTAGAATTGAGGACGCGGCTATTAATTATTTGTACACTTATATTTTTCAATCTTGATTGTTATTAATAAAAAAATCACCCTTTTATTTCCGCTCTTAGAATTTGTTATCAAAGAAGTTTGTCACATTTTTGAACTCCCTGAGCTTCTTGTTTCAATGTTTGCTTCACTGATTAAAAAAGCACGCAAATAAGAAGACTTTTCGATTCTTAAAAAGATGCTGAATCAATATTACCCTTCGAGACGTTAGAAGACAGTGCTCAAATACAATCCTAATTTATTGGATTGTAAAAAAAACCCAATTCGATTAATAATTGTCTCAGCTATCGCTTTTTGTAACCAAATTGTCTTCGATTTAATTGAGAATGTTTACCTCAATTCATTGAAAGATGAAGCGAGAAGGCTTCCCGAATTTTTCCACGAAGGAATAGTAACTTCGTCGTCATTGCACATGCGGATGAAGAATTTGTCAATTGTGTTTGAGATTGGAAAAAACCGCCCATTGTTAGAGTTATGAGAGGACTCATCGCCTGTTGAACACAAAGAATCATCAGCACTATTTAGCCCAGTTGCAAATGATACGAGAGCGGCGTCTCGTGGAAGTTCCTTCACAATCTTCTGCATTTTTCTCTGCTCCACCTGAAGTCAGTAAAACACGATTCGCCAATTAATAGTAATTTTGCATTAGGTCTTGCATTTGTCATGCAGTAACTTTTCGTTTTAGTACCGCAAACTAGACTAGAAATTATTAAGTTCAGTTTGATCATAATAAGGAGTTTGAACAGATAGTGAATTTAGCGAGCAGAATATAACTCTAAATGTGGTTGAGTTGCTTCGGCAAATTTCACCAAAATCATAATCAGGGTGCTGACATTCAATCGTGTAACAAGTTCAATCAAGGTAACAAGGCCGTAGATAGTATCATGAAAGACTAATTCGAAGCAATGGGCTCCCCTAGCGGTGTGATTGACTGATTACCTTTCGAACAACAGCCATCAACCTGTCGTGAGCCCTCTTCGCACCCTCGTCCATCTCATCTTTTACCTCGACTCGATTCACGTTGCCAATATAGCTGACATTACACACACTTCCAGGCTTCCTGGACCTGAAAACCCTTTATGATAAAGAAGTAGTTGAAAACAGCACCGTTAAACAAGAACCCTTAAACCATTCCTCTAAAAAGTGTAAAAACGTGATAATCACGACTGAAACAGCTGTCATATTTAGAAACTGTTTGAACGGGAAAGCTTAGATTATGTTGTTATTATAACACATACTTAACAAAGATTATGTTGTTTTTATACCTTTTAGAAGAGTTAAATTTAGACTTCTTGTTTAGCGAAGCTATATTTAAAATTTTATTTTCACTGCGCTAACTTTCAGAAGAATACAATCAATTACAATTACAAAGGTAGTCTTCTTGGGCAACGCAGCCAAGTTTATAGATTATAATTCATTTATGAGACATATTGTCGAAAATAAACGATAATGAATATGAATTTTGTAGGATAAAAATTTATTTCGTCAGCAAAAAAAAGATTGTTCGCAATTATATATCTGTGTTTTAAGCGCTCTAGTGCAACTTCAAGACCAAGTCGCAGAGTAAAAAAAAACGAGAAAACCAACGAGCGTGTCAAGTTTTTGCTAAATTTTACTACAATTTATCATTTTTCAAACTATGTAAAGCGGTATTTCTGATTAGTCATCATTCTGCATTAATTAAAAAAAGGATTACGTAGATGGGTAGTCGGGTAAAAAATATAGAGAAATTAATTTCATTCGACGACTCATGGATCGGGCTTAAAGAACGATGAATTGTTTTAACTTTAGAATTGAGTAAAAGTTCTAACTGAAAATTTATAATAATATGAAAATCGATTACATAGAAATTTGATCGATTGTCTTGAATTTGTTAAATTAGAATGCTCAAGAGTACTGAAAATAGCAGAAACAGTATTCATCGTCAACATATAGTTGGGCAACGGTTGGAGGGGGGTCTTTGGCTGCACGGGGCCATGATGGCCTGAACGACGTGCAGGGATAGGGATTGGGGGGCTTGGGTAGGGTCAACTTTTAAGATCCACTCTTCACATCGTACACGTAGGTCTCCAAAACTGTTTGTGAATCGCATACTTGAGTACTAGTGAGCTGAAAGGCTCTAAGAGAACTTAATTCCCACTGAGCGCCACCTGTTTATCCCGTTATTGAGGACGAAAAGTCAAATAGGTCTAGCGACAAATCGCTCGAGCGGAAAATCGCATTAAAAAAAGACCAACAAAGCTAATAATTGTTACAAACTTCGTTTCAGAGCAATTATAAAAAGTGGGGGTAGTTACGGGGGAGGTGAGTCCAAGGTGAGGAGTTAGGTAGGTGCGGGGGTAGGTAAGGAGGTAGGCAGAGAGTTTCAGGCGGCGGGGGGGGGGGAGAGGTAGGAAGGCCGGGGGTGAGGTGTCTGTAGTTCAGATAGGGATTGTTATGGGAAAAATATTGATCAAATGCCCTTTTGACCTTGATTACTAATATAGGTGGGTGTGTAGGTAGTTGGCGGGTTCTGTAATTTGGAGAGTGGGAAAAGACTGTTCCGGGAAGAAAACCTCTCAAAATGACCTTTCAACCTTAAATATTTTCAGCAGTACCTGATCACTATGTATTAGTAACTAAGCTACTGTTAAAGACTACTGTTCGAAAACAGAAGTCAACATTCTAAAACAGAAATTAATGCTTGAAAACAAAAGTCAAAAGTACAAGTCAAGAACAAACTTGCTTCAGCTCAAAAATACTCCGCTTCGAGTAAAAACCTGTAGAATAGCAGTACACTTCGAGTCGTAAAAACCTGTAAATTAGCAGTACTGTTCAAATCGTAAAAACCTGTTTTATCTCAAAGAGCTCGATGCAGTTAACAAGATTAAAGATTCTCATCTACAAGAATAGAGGACTTTTTGAAAAAAAAATCATTTATAAACAAACAAGGAACTCTATCGAAGCAGATTTCAACTACTCGTTTTTGGAAACCCAGACTTCAGCTTTCAGCACTAACGGAAGACGATAAAACTTACTAAATCTAAAATATAATTAGCTCTGTAATGTTGAACTCCTTCCAACAATTTGCATTTCCTCAATGGAAAGATAGCCAAGTATGATTAATTGAACCAGTGAGATGTATATCGGTTCAATTCGAGAAATTCCAAGTTTCAAAAATTCTCAGAATTTATTTTCAGGAGAAGAATTGTTGACTCATAAAGCCATCAGCGAGCTGCTCATACCTAGGACATACCAATCTATCCCGTATTTTCAGACGAGGAATCAAAATCGCATCAATCAAACGAAAAATTGATCAAGCAAAAAATGCATAAAAGACCAACAGAACCCAAATTATAGCTCAAATTTGGCTTGAGATCAATAAGTTATCACTTATTCTAACGGACTTTGATAAATTTACAAAAAAATGCAACCCGAATGTATGGATTTATCCAATTTCGCACCTCATTCTTTCGAGCACAACTGCATTAACTGATCAGTGCAAAGAATCAAACCAAAGAAAACTAAGGTAGAAATCTATCTCTTAAAACATGCTGTGATGCCTTTAATTGATTTAGATATGCCATGTAAAGCTACTCTCATCTATGCTTCAATTACAACAAAATATCCCAAATTGACCTGAACTCGTTCCATTTTCTTCTTTTTCCGTCAAGTGTTACCAGTATAATTAAGCAAATGAAAAAACTATCAGAAATAGTATTCATCGTCAACATATAGTTGGGCAACGGTTGGAGGGGGGTCTTTGGCTGCACGGGGCCATGATGGCCTGAACGACGTGCAGGGATAGGGATTGGGGGGGGGGGTGGGGTCAACTTTTAAGATCCACTCTTCACATCGTACAGGTAGGTCTCCAAAACTGTTTGTGAATCGCAAAAACGAATACTAGTGAGCTGAAAGGCTCTAAGAGAACTTAATTCCCACTGAGCGCCACCTATTTATCCCGTTATTGAGGACGAAAAGTCAAATAGGTCTAGCGACAAATCGCTCGAGCGGAAAATCGCATTAAAAAAAGACCAAGAAAGCTAATAATTGTTACAAACTTCGTTTCAGAGCAATTATAAAAAGTGGGGGTAGTAACGGGGGAGGTGAGTCCAAGGTGAGGAGTTAGGTAGGTGCGGGGATAGGTAAGGAGGTAGGTAGAGAGTTTGAGGCGGCGGGGGGGGGGAGGTAGGAAGGCCGGGGGTGAGGTCTCTGTAGTTCGGATAGGGATTGTTATGGGAAGAATATTGATCAAATGCCCTTTTGACCTTGAATATTATTATAGGTGGGTGTGTAGGTAGTTGGCGGGTTCTGTAATTGGGAGAGCGGGAAAAGACTGTTCCGGGAAGAAAACCTCTCGAAATGACCTTTCAACCTTAAATATTTTCAGCAGTACCTGATCACTATGTATTAGTAACTAAGCTACTGTTAAAGTCTACTGTTCGAAAACAGAAGTCAACATTCTAAAACAGAATTTAATGCTTGAAAACAAAATTCAAAAGTACAAGTCAAGAACAAACTTGCTTCAGCTTAAAAATACTCCGCTTCGAGTAAAAACCTGTAGACTAGCAGTACGCTTCGAGTCGTAAAAACCTGTAAACTAGCAGTACTGTTCGAGTCGTAAAAACCTATTTTATCTCAAAGAGCTCGATGCAGTTAACAAGATTAAAGATTCTCATCTACAAGAATAGTGGACTTTTTGAAAAAAAAAATCATTTATAAACAAACAAGGAACTCTATCGAAGCAGATTCCAACTACTCGTTTTTGGAAACCCAGACTTCAGCTTTCAGCACTAACGGAAGACAATAAAACTTAATAAATCTAAAATATAATTAGCTCTGTAATGTTGAACTTCTTCCAACAATTTGCATTTCCTCAATGGAAAGATAGCCAAGTATGATTAATTGAACCAGTGAGACGTATATCGGTTCAATTCGAGAAATTCCAAGTTTCAGAAATTCTCAGAATTTATCTTCAAGACAAGAATTGTTGACTCATAAAGCCATCAGCGAACTGCTCATACCTAAGACATACCAATCTATCCCGTATTTTCAGACGAGGAATCAAAATCGCATCAATCAAACGAAAAATTGATCTAGCAAAAAATGCATAAAAGACCAACAGAACCCAAATTATAGCTCAAATTTGGCTTGAGATCAATAAGTTATCACTTGTTCTAACGAACTTTGAAAAATTTACAAAAAAATGCAACCTGTCTGAATGGATTTATCCAATTTCGCACCTCATTCTTTCGAGCATAACTGCATTAACTGATCAGTGCAAAGAATCAAACCAAAGAAAACTAAGGTAGAAATCTATCTCTTAAAACTTGCTGTCATGCCTTTAATTGATTTAGATATACCATGTAAAGCTACTCTCATCTACGCTTCAATTACAACAAAATATCCCAAATTGACCTGAACTCGTTCCATTTTCTTCTTTTTCCGTCAAGTGTTACCAGTATAATTAGGCAAATGAAAAAACTAGCAGAAATAGTATTCATCGTCAACATATAGTTGGGCAACGGTTGGAGGGGGGTCTTTGGCTGCACGGGGCCATGATGGCCTGAACGACGTGCAGGGATAGGGATTGGGGGGTAGGGTCAACTTTTAAGATCCACTCTTCACATCGTACACGTAGGTCTCCAAAACTGTTTGTGAATCGCATACTTGAGTACTAGTGAGCTGAAAGGCTCTAAGAGAACTTAATTCCCACTGAGCGCCACCTGCTTATCCCGTTATTGAGGATGAAAAGTCAAATAGGTCTAGCGACAAATCGCTCGAGCGGAAAATCGCATTAAAAAAGACCAACAGAACTAATAATTGTTACAAACTTCGTTTCAGAGCAATTATAAAAAGTGGGGGTAGTTACGGGGGAGGTGAGTCCAAGGTGAGGAGTTAGGTAGGTGCGGGGGTAGATAAGGAGGTAGGTAGAGAGCTTGAGGCGAAGGGGGGGAGGTAGGAAGACCGGGGTGAGGTGTCTGTAGTTCGGATAGGGATTGTTATGGGAAGAATATTGATCAAATGCCCTTTTGACCTTAAATACTAATATAGGTGGGTGTGTAGGTAGTTGGCGGGTTCTGTAATTGGGAGAGTGCGAAAAGACTGTTCCGGCAAGAAAACCTCTCAAAATGACCTTTCAACCTTAAATATTTTCAGCAGTACCTGATCACTATGTATTAGTAACTAAGCTACAGTTAAAGTCTACTGTTGAAAACAGAAGTCAACATTCTAAAACAGAATTTAATTCTTGAAAAAGAAAGGCAAAAGTACAAGCTAAAAAGTACAAAAGTCAACAACAAACTTGCTTCAGCTTAAAAATACTCCGCTTCGAGTAAAAACCTGTAGACTAGCAGTACGCTTCGAGTCGTAAAAACCTGTAAATTAGCAGTACTGTTCAAATCGTAAAAACCTGTTTTATCTCAAAGAGCTCGATGCAGTTAACAAGATTAAAGATTCTCATCTACAAGAATAGAGGACTTTTTGAAAAAAAAATCATTTATAAACAAACAAGGAACTCTATCGAAGCAGATTTCAACTACTCGTTTTTGGAAACGCACACTTCAGCTTTCAGCACTAACGGAAGACGATAAAACTTATTAAATCTAAAATATAATTAGCTCTGTAATGTTGAACTCCTTCCAACAATTTGCATTTCCTCAATGGAAAGATAGCCAAGTATGATTAATTGAACCAGTGAGACGTATATCGGTTCAATTCGAGAAATTCCAAATTTCAGAAATTCTCAGAATTTATCTTCAGGACAAGAATTGTTGACTCATAAAGCCATCAGCGAGCTGCTCATACCTAGGACATACCAATCTATCCCGTATTTACAGACGACGAATCAAAATCGCATCAATCAAACGAAAAATTGATCAAGCAAAAAATGCATAAAAGACCAACAGAACCCAAATTACAGCTCAAATTTGGCTTCAGATCAATAAGTTATCACTTGTTCTAACGAACTTTGATAAATTTACAAAAAAATGCAACCCGTCTGTATGGATTTATCCAATTTCGCACCTCATTCTTTCGAGCATAACTGCATTAACTGATCAGTGCAAAGAATCAAACCAAAGAAAACTAAGGTAGAAATCTATCTCTTAAAACTTGCTGTGATGCCTTTAATTGATTTAGATATGCCATGTAAAGCTACTCTCATCTGTGCTTCAATTACAAAAAAATATCCCAAATTGACCTGAACTCGTTCCATTTTCTTCTTCCGTCAAGTGTTACCAGTATAATTACGCAAATGAAAAAAACTAGCAGAAATAGTATTCATCGTCAACATATAGTTGGGCAACGGTTGGAGGGGGGTCTTTGGCTGCACGGGGCCATGATGGCCTGAACGAAGTGCGGGGATAGGGATTGGGGGGGGGGGTAGGGTCAACTTTTAAGATCTACTCTTCACATCGTACACGTAGGTCTCCAAAACTGTTTGTGAATCGCATAATTGAGTACTAGTGAGCTGAAAGGCTCTAAGAGAACTTAATTTCCACTGAGCGCCAACTGCTTATCCCGTTATTGAGGACGAAAAGTAAAATAGGTCTAGCGACAAATCGCTCGAGCGGAAAATCGCATTAAAAAAAGACCAACAGAACTAATAATTGTTACAAACTTCGTTTCAGAGCAATTATAAAAAGTGGGGGTAGTTACGGGGGAGGTGAGTCCAAGGTGAGGAGTTAGGTGTGAGGTGTCTGTAGTTCGGATAGGGATTGTTATGGGAATAATATTGATCAAATGCCCTTTTGACCTTGAATACTAATATAGGTGGGTGTGTAGGTAGTTGGCGGGTTCTGTAATTGGGAGAGTGGGAAAAGACTGTTCCGGGAAGAAAACCTCTCAAAATGACCTTTCAACCTTAAATATTTCGCAGTACCTGATCACTATGTATTAGTAACTAAGCTACTGTTAAAGTCTACTGTTCGAAAACAGAAGTCAACATTCTAAAACAGAATTTAATGCTTGAAAACAAAAGTCAAAAGTACAAGTCAAGAACAAACTTGCTTCAGCTTAAAAATACTCCGCTTCGAGTAAAAACCTGTAGACTAGCAGTACGCTTCGAGTCGTAAAAACCTGTAAGCTAGCAGTACTGTTCGAGTCGTTAAAAACCTATTTTATCTCAAAGAGCTCGATGCAGTTAACAAGATTAAAGATTCTCATCTACAAGAATAGTGGACTTTTTGGAAAAAAATCATTTATAAACAAACAAGGAACTCTATCGAAGCAGATTTCAACTACTCGTTTTTGGAAACGCACACTTCAGCTTTCAGCACTAACGGAAGACGATAAAACTTATTAAATCTAAAATATAATTAGCTCTGTAATGTTGAACTTCTTCCAACAATTTGCATTTCCTCAATGGAAAGATAGCCAAGTATGATTAATTGAACCAGTGAGATGTATATCGGTTCAATTCGAGAAATTCCAAGTTTCAGAAACTCTCAGAATTTATCTTTAAGACAAGAATTGTTGACTCATAAAGCCATCAGCGAGCTGCTCATACTTAGGACATACCAATCTATCACGTATTTTCAGACGAGGAATCAAAATCACATCAATCAAACGAAAAATTGATCAAGCAAAAAATGCATAAAAGACCAACAGAACCCAAATTATAGCTTAAATTTGGCTTGAGATCAATAAGTTATCACTTGTTCTAACGAACTTTGAAAAATTTACAAAAAAATGCAACCCGTCTGTATGGATTTATCCAATTTCGCACCTCATTCTTTCGAGCATAACTGCATTAACTGATCAGTGCAAAGAATCAAACCAAAGAAAACTAAGGTAGAAATCTATCTCTTAAAACTTGCTGTGATGCCTTTAATTGATTTAGATACACCATGTAAAGCTACTCTCATCTGCACTTCAATTACAACAAAATATCCCAAATTGACCTGAACTCGTTCCATTTTCTTCTTTTTCCGTCAAGTGTTACTAGTATAATTACGCAAATGAAAAAACTGACAGAAATAGTATTCTTCGTCAACATATGTTGGGCAACGGTTGGAGGGGGGTTCTTTGGCTGCACGGGGCCATGATGGCCTGAACGACGTGCAGGGATAGGGATTGGGGGGGTAGGGTCAACTTTTAAGACCCACTCTTCACATCGTACACGTAGGTCTCCAAAACTGTTTGTGAATCGTATACTTGAGTACTAGTGAGCTGAAAGGCTCTAAGAGAACTTAGTTCCCACTGAGCGCCACCTGTTTATCCCGTTATTGAGGACGAAAAGTCAAATAGGCCCAGCGACAAATCGCTCGAGCGGAAAATCGCATTAAAAAAAGACCAACAGAACTAATAATTGTTACAAACTTCGTTTCAGAGCAATTATAAAAAGTGGGTGTAGTTACGGGGGAGGTGAGTCCAAGGTGAGGAGTTAGGTAGGTGCGGGGGTAGATAAGGAGGTAGGTAGAGAGCTTGAGGCGGCGGGGGGGAGGTAGGAAGGCCGGGGTGAGGTGTCTGTAGTTCGGATAGGGATTGTTATGGGAATAATATTGATCAAATGCCCTTTTGACCTTAAATACTAATATAGGTGGGTGTGTAGGTAGTTGGCGGGTTCTGTAATTTGGAGAGTGGGAAAAGACTGTTCCGGGAAGAAAACCTCTCAAAATGACCTTTCAACCTTAAATATTTTCAGCAGTACCTGATCACTATGTATTAGTAACTAAGCTACTGTTAAAGTCTACTGTTCGAAAACAGAAGTCAACATTCTAAAACAGAACTTAATGCTTGAAAACAAAAATCAAAAGTACAAGTCAAAAACAAACTTGCTTCAGCTTAAAAATACTCCGCTTCGAGTAAAAACCTGTAGACTAGCAGTACGCTTCGAGTCGTAAAAACCTGTAAACTAGCAGTACTGTTCGAGTCGTAAAAACCTATTTTATCTCAAAGAGCTCGATGCAGTTAACAAGATTAAAGATTCTCATCTACAAGAATAGTGGACTTTTTGAAAAAAAATCATTTATAAACAAACAAGGAACTCTATCGAAGCAGATTTCAACTACTCGTTTTTGGAAACCCAGACTTCAGCTTTCAGCACTAACGGAAGACGATAAAACTTATTAAATCTAAAATATAATTAGCTCTGTAATGTTGAACTTCTTCCAACAATTTGCATTTCCTCAATGGAAAGATAGCCAAGTATGATTAATTGAACCAGTGAGACGTATATCGGTTCAATTCGAGAAATTCCAAATTTCAGAAATTCTCAGAATTTATCTTCAAGACAAGAATTCTTGACTCATAAAGCCATCAGCGAGCTGCTCATACCTAGGACATACCAATCTATCCCGTATTTTCAGACGAGGAATCCAAATCGCATCAATCAAACGAAAAATTGATCAAGCAAAAAATGCATAAAAGACCAACAGAACCCAAATTATAGCTCAAATTTGGCTTGAGATCAATAAGTTATCACTTGTTCTAACGAACTTTGAAAAATTTACAAAAAAATGCAACCTGTCTGAATGGATTTATCCGATTTCGCACCTCATTCTTTCGAGCATAACTGCATTAACTGATCAGTGCAAAGAATCAAACCAAAGAAAACTAAGGTAGAAATCTATCTCTTAAAAATTGCTGTGATGCCTTTAGTTGATTTAGATATACGCTTCAATTACAACAAAATATCCCAAATTGACCTGAACTCGTTCCATTTTCTTCTTTTTCCGTCAAGTGTTACCAGTATAATTACGCAAATGAAAAAACTAGCAGAAATAGTATTCATCGTCAACAGAGTTGGGCAACGGTTGGAGGGGGGTCTTGGCTGCACCGGGCCATGATGGCCTGAACGACGTGCAGGGATAGGGATTGGCGGGGGGGTGGGGTCAACTTTTAAGATCCACTCTTCACATCGTACACGTAGGTCTCTAAAACTGTTTGTGAATCGCGTACTTGATTACTAGTGAGCTGAAAGGCTCTAAGAGAACTTAATTCCCACTGAGCGCCACCTGCTTATCCCGTTATTGAGGATGAAAAGTCAAATAGGTCTAGCGACAAATCGCTCGAGCGGAAAATCGCATTAAAAAAAGACCAACAGAACTAATAATTGTTACAAACTTCGTTTCAGAGCAATTATAAAAAGTGGGGGTAGTTACGGGGGTGGTGAGTCCAAGGTGAGAAGTTAGGTAGGTGCGGGGTTAAGTAAGGAGGTAGGTAGAGAGTTTGAGGCGGCGGGGGGAGGTAGGAAGGCCCGGGGTGAGGTGTCTGTAGTTCAGATAGGGATTGTTATGGGAAGAATATTGATCAAATGCCCTGTTGACCTCGAATACTAATATAGGTGGGTGTGTAGGTAGTTGGCGGGTTCTGTAATTTGGAGAGTGGGAAAAGACTGTTCCGGGAAGAAAACCTCTCAAAATGACCTTTCAACCTTAAATATTTTCAGCAGTACCTGATCACTATGTATTAGTAACTAAGCTACTGTTAAAGTCTACTGTTCGAAAACAGAAGTCAACATTCTAAAACAGAATTTAATGCTTGAAAACAAAAGTCAAAAGTACAAGTCAAGAACAAACTTGCTTCAGCTTAAAAATACTCCGCTTCGAGTAAAAACCTGTAGACTAGCAGTACGCTTCGAGTCGTAAAAACCTGTAAGCTAGCAGTACTGTTCGAGTCGTAAAAACCTATTTTATCTCAAAGAGCTCGATGCAGTTAACAAGATTAAAGATTCTCATCTACAAGAATAGTGGACTTTTTGGAAAAAAATCATTTATAAACAAACAAGGAACTCTATCGAAGCAGATTTCAACTACTCGTTTTTGGAAACGCACACTTCAGCTTTCAGCACTAACGGAAGACGATAAAACTTATTAAATCTAAAATATAATTAGCTCTGTAATGTTGAACTTCTTCCAACAATTTGCATTTCCTCAATGGAAAGATAGCCAAGTATGATTAATTGAACCAGTGAGATGTATATCGGTTCAATTCGAGAAATTCCAAGTTTCAGAAATTCTCAGAATTTATCTTCAAGACAAGAATTGTTGACTCATAAAGCCATCAGCGAGCTGCTCATACCTAGGACATACCAATCTATCCCGTATTTTCAGACGAGGAATCAAAATCGCATCAATCAAACGAAAAATTGATCAAGCAAAAATGCATAAATGACCAACAGAACCCAAATTATAGCTCAAATTTGGCTTGAGATCAATAAGTTATCACTTGTTCTAACGAACTTTGATAAATTTACAAAAAAATGCAACCTGTCTGTTTGGATTTATCCAATTTCGCACCTCATGCTTTCGAGCATAACTGCATTAACTGATCAGTGCAAAGAACCAAACCAAAGAAAACTAAGGTAGAAATCTATCTCTTAAAACTTGCTGTGATGCCTTTAAATGATTTAGATATGCCATGTAAAGCTACTCTCATCTACGCTTCAATTACAACGAAATAGCCCAAATTGACCTGAACTCGTTCCATTTTCTTCTTTTTCCGTCAAGTGTTACCAGTATAATTACGCAAATGAAAAAACTCTCCAATAAGTGTGAAAAAGATGCCAAGCACGCTAGATTGCATTAATGAATGATTAAAAATAAAAGCTGATTTGAAATGAGTCATAGGGTCGCAATAATCTTTTTACGACGAAAAAAGAGCAAGAGAAAGCCAATAACAGCCCCGCTCATCTATCACATCTACTGTACATGAACTGACTAAAGCGTATTGAACTGACACGTTTTGAAAATTTTTGAGATCGAAAACTTAAACCAACGAAGAACTGGTCTTAAACAACTGGCGAAGTATTGATTTTCGTATTTCTGCCGCTATCTTACGCTTAAATAGCCGAGCTTATCTTGTATGCGCCCTGGACGCGGGAGCATGAAAGTTCGTATATGTGCATGGGCGTGTGGGGCCCAAAGCTTCACACCGTATCTTTCTTCCCAAATTTTTTTACATACGAGCTTGGTAGGAGCCGTTGTTGTCCAAAACTTCCAAGAATTGCTTTTCACAGAATTAACCTGTGTCCTCGGCACTTTCAATTTCAGGGAAACGCATGTGCAAAGACTAGTTAGGGTCCTTACAGCCTAGTTTTTGTGATAAATTTTTAAAATAGTTTAAGATGATGAATGCCTATCCAGTGAATGGTTATGGAAGTGATCAACCTGAACAACATCAATCGGCACATCAATATTCCTACAAGCCTGGTACTCCTTCTCTTCTCCTCTCCGACATCAGGGACAAACACCTACGCAGACGAGAAGCGGCAAAAGGGTGTGTGCAGAAATCAGTCCAATCAGTGAAGGCGGAGCAGTGGACTCAGGTGCCATGGATACTAATATTCAGTAAATTATTCAAGAGTCACTCAAAAAAGCTATCCCAGGAATCATGCGTGAGATTCAAAAACAACTCGAAGCTGTGATAAAAGATATTGTTGCGAAATCAGTTGAATCACTTCGAAAAAAACCAAGAAAATCTGGATTAATTGGAAGATAGATCTTTTAAGGCAATGTCCGAAGCTGAGAAACTTGAGCAAAACAACAGGCATAACGTCGACGAGAAAAATGGCGAAAAATACGAACAAACGATGGATGCTGTGGTCAGTATCACTCATGAAGTCGGTGCAGAAGTAGACATCAAGGATATCTCTACAGCTCATCATCTTCCGGGAAGACGAAGAGCAATCATCGTCAAGTCTGCTAGAAGAGCGTCAAAGATAAAATTTCTGCAGAAGAAAAAAAACTGGCTGAGAAAAAAGATACAGAAAACGTCAGCATCATGGAAGATAGCAGTGGACCTTGATTGGCATTCATGAAAATAATGAAACAAGATCGTAGAATAAATTCAGCGTGGATTCGTGAGGGAACAATCAATTTTGTCTGGAACGTAGACAACAAATAATACAAAATTGATTAACTGCACGAAGGAGGATGTTTCCTAAATTACAACTTTGCTGACATCAAGCAATTTTTACGTGGAGTATTTTAAGATAGTAGCAACTCAAACGCGTCGTAAATATGTGTCCTCTTATCAATCTCGATCTCTAATAGATGTTGTACCTTTACCTAAACGTAACTTAAACCCTTCAGTTAATGTAACTCGAAAAGCAAACGCGAACGAAGTAAGTATCTTGTATTTAAACATGAGGTCAATTAGAAATAAATTACAAGATCTGGAGGCTCTCGTTTATGAACTTGATTCGTTACCAGCTGTTATATTCTTAACAGAAACGCATTTAGAAAACAATGATAAATTACACACTTTTGATGTTCCGGGCTATAATGAAGTGCAGGTTCACCATAGAAAAATATATGGCCGTGGAGTGATGATTCAAGTCTATAGTATATTAATCAAAAGCTTTGAAACACCCTTCAAAGAAACAATTTGCGCTCAACTTAAATTTTCGTATCATTCGTTCGAAATTATCGTCCGTCATCTATAAGGGGCCGAGAACAAATTATGTTGACTTTATTGATACTCCTGGTCCATATCTGCAAGATAATACTTCTGCCACTGTAGCATTTGTATTTTGCGGTGACTTCAACATCGCTACAAAAGTCCAAAATTAAATCACTAGAAAGTACCGGGATGTTACAGTTTCAAACGGTTTTGTTTTGTTTAATGAGTTCGATCAAGCGACTAGAGTAACAGATCATTTGGCTACTTGTATCAATAATCTTATATATCAAAACTTTCCTGAATTTTTGTCATTCATTTCGTCCCACCAAAACATTGAGGATCATTATCCCATAATGTACGTATGGTCTATTAACACAGATGATGACAAATTAATATCTCAGCAGTACCGAGATATGACATTTATTCACGCTCCTATTAAGGTTCAGGCCTTCCGGAACCCCCTTGAGACTGGCTTGAGTCAAAGGGAAAAAACTGTTTTTGTGCGATGATCCCAATTAAGCATTTTCTATTTTCAATACCGAGTATATTAGCAATGTTGGAAAATTTGCACCGCTAGAAACGTTGCGGAAACAACCAAAGCTAAAACCCAATTGGTTTAACAATTCCCTGAAAACTTTGAGGATGAAAAGAAACCAAGCATATAGAAAATGGAAGCAAAGTGGAAACAGTGCTAGATTGTCATCTTTTCATTATCGTAATAAGTTTTAACTTGCTTACAAAAAGGCAAAAAAAACGTTTTTTGCTCATAAATTCCGGTCTTGTATTGGTGACGCTAAACAAAGTTATAAACTAATTGATGAAATCAATGGTAGAAGTATGCAATCCCCTAATGTACCAAAACTTCTTTCGTGTTGTGAAGCGAAACCTACACCCTCCAATGAGGATGTTTCTGAGAAGTTTAACACGTTTTTTTATTAATGCACACAAGGGAGTCCACAGCACTTTACTTGAGGTTGAGTGCCCAGATATTGCAATTAACAATAAACCTATGTATCTCTAAGAGTTTACAGATATTGAAAAATATGAGATAATCAACAACTTAGAAAGGAAAACGCCAGCAGGTATTGATAGTATAAATAATATACTGGTTAAACTCTCGGCAACAGTGGTAGTTCGCTTCCTCAAACATTTGATAAACATTTCATTCGCTGCAGGCATCTTTCCCGAAATGCCAAAGTATGCAAAGGTTTTACCGCTGCATAAAGCAAATTCAAAAGTCGAAGAGAATAATTATCAACCAATATCACTTTCAGAAGCAAGCATAGTACCATCGACGCACTTGTAGAATAAACCGAAACTGTAAGGCAAAAGTGTAATGTCAAATCTATACATTGTTTCTTCCTTGATCTCCGTGAGGCATTTCATACCATTTATCATATTATATTACTTCAGAAGTTGGACTCTTATGGTGTCAGTTCAAAAACACTAGATTAGTTCAAGTCGTACTTAACGAATCGCCAGCAACGTGTTGAAGTTAATGGTGTTGCATTAAAATGGAAAAGCGTTTAGTACCGTGTTCCACAAGGTTCTATTCTTGGTCCGCTCCTCTTCTTAATATACATTAATGATTTACCATTGCGGTGAACTAACACAAAAACTTTGCTGTTTGCAGATGATACGAAACTCAATTTCATTGATGTTGAAGGTGAGGTCATTCAAACAGAACTAAATGAAGTAAAAGACTGGCTTGCAGCGAATAAATTGTCTCTTAATCTTAATAACATGTTAATTCAGATTAATGTTAAGCAAAATGCTATTGATAATGTGTTCCTGATTGATAGCAAAACCATAATTGTCCAAACCGTGTGCAAGTACCAAGGTGTCTTTGTACCTTGCCCGCGATCTAAATCAATAGAATACTACAAAACTAACTTTAACTCTATTATCCAATACGGTGAACTGATTTACGGTTGTACAAGCCATTCAATGTTGGAGCATTTTTATGCAACAAAAAAATTTTTAAGCTAATTCATTTTAGGAAGTATAGTGATAGTTCTTCAAATCTTTTTATGAAGCATAAAATTTTGAAAGTGTAACAACTTCATGCAAACGAGATTCTTGAGTTTGTCCTTAAATCATTAAGTAAGCTCCACCAGGAGCCACAACTCAATGACATGTTTACTTTTGAAAGGCAAAACAGCTGCTAAATGAACCTATTTGTAGAAGGCAAATTGAAAAAAGATCAATTAAGGCAAGGGCCACTAAGCTCTTCAATGCTCTTTCAAATGCAGACGTTTTTCCTGAAGATACTGTTTGCGGTTGTGGAAATAAAATATTTAATTTTTACCACAAGAAGTTTAGTTAGTCAACAACGCTGATATTGTCAAAAGCCTCTTTACCCCTTTTTTTTCTATAATTCTATAATTTTTTTCTTTTCCTTCGCTAAATGCTACCAGAGGTTTGTTTGAGAGTTGGCTTTTTTGTGTGAAAATATGAGCCTCTAAAACCCCGTAGTTTAAGAGATCGCAATTTTCGTGTTTATTTTTAGCATTTTTGGGCGAAAATGGAATTGAAAATACTTGAAAAAAATCAAATATTTTAAAAATTTTCAATCTCCAGGTTTAAGTCCGTGTTGGTAGTACTACACGAGGAAGGGTGACCCAGAAAAACTGAGGCCGATCAGAATTTCAAATAAATAAATTTGGCCTTTCCCGAACACATTTATTACTACCTTTTTCTCTCTTAAACTAATTTAACTATTGATAGCAAGTTTAGAGAGTCTGACTGGCGCAGATTTGCGGGTACTAGTATCCCGTTACCTGTCCTCTTTGGTTGCGGTAAAGAATTATTTTGTCTTATTAGATGTTAGATTTGTATTACCTGATCAAAGAAATAAATTCTTTCTTTAATACAGAACTGAATGCCCTCAGAAGTTCTTAGGGTTCAAAGAGTACTTCATGGGCTTCATCCGAATATCTCTTTCTCAGAATCAAAGGTCCCGGCATCTGTAGTTCAGACAAAAAAAACTTCAAATACTTGGACAGTACAGAAAATTGCAGTAAAAAAGATCAAGATGACCAAAATAAATGAAAAACATCGTTTCGGGGCGATTAACAAGGATGGAGTCCAAAATTGTCTATAGGTTTCAGCAGCCCTAAATTTTGTTAAAAACCGATAAACTATATAGCTTTTTCCCCGAGAACATTTATTACTACCTTTTTTCTCTTAAACTAATTCAAATACTGATTGCAGGTTAAGAGAGTCTCACTGGGGCAGATTTGCGAGTACTAGTACCCCGTTACCTGTCCTCTTTGGTTGCGGTAAAGAATTATTTTGTTTATTAATAGATGTTAGATTTGTATTACCTGATCAAAGAAATAAATTCTTTTTCTCTCTTACAGAACTTAATACTCTCAGAAGTTCTTAGTGTTCAAAAAGTTTTTCATGGGCTTTATCAGATTCTCTTTCTCAGAATCAAAGGTCCCGGCGTCTGTAGTTCAGACCAAAAAACTTCATAAACTTGGACAGTACAGAAAATTGCAGTAAAAAAGATCATTATGACCCAAAATAAATTAAAAACATTGTTTCGGGGGTCCAAAATTGTCTCTAGGTTTCAGCAGCCCTAAATTTTGTTATAGACCAAAAAACTATATAGGCAATCTATATGAAAAACTGCTCCAAATGGTCTTGAATAGAAAATCTGAAGTGACTGTCGACGATCCATGGTTGTTGAACTCTCTGGAAAAAAAACTTGAATTGAGAAATTTAAAAAATATAAGCGATTAAAGCCGGAAGAAGTGGGAGCTCTAATCTAATTCAGCCTGCTTCAGTCGTGAAGGGAGGGGGCTTCGAATAACGTCATTGGAGGTTATTAATATTATTAAAATTTTAAGCATGACATCAATTCGGCCCACTTTTCATTCGACTTTCAGGAGTAAACTGCCTCCAATGCAGTTCACTTGCGTAAAACTTGGAATGATAAAAAATTTAGATCAAACAAAATGCAAAAAAATAAAGGGCGTAAAATGCGCTCAAAAGTCAAAACGGTTCAATAAAAGTTATGCATAAAAAGAATCACGTTTACAATATTTTCGAGCCTAAAGAATTCTGAACATGGCAATATGTAAACAACACCTTTCTGCTTCTCGACTTGAGCTTTCATTCAAATTGGAACTGTCTTCGTTTCTGAATAACTAAGTTGCAAACTGACCATTCAAATATCAATACTTTCATATTCTAATAAACCCAGCTCTTTAGCTTCTATACTAAGTTAGAATATACTTCTCCGCCTTGTTTTTGTTTTGGTGAAGTAATTTTGAAAAGTTTTAAAAACAAAAACAATGTATATAAATAAGCATCACCTGTCGACCATCTGAGTAGAGGTTAGTTTTGCCAGCTGATCTTTTCCCATCGTATTTTTCTGAGTCATGAGATCCAATTCATCTTCACTATCGGGGTACTCAAGATCCATTTTTTCACTAGATTGAGAACTTGCCTGCTGGCTTTTGGATAGCGCTGAAGATCCTTGCAGCCAAGGGTCAATGTCTTGTACAATAGAACCCTCCAAGAAGAGATCATCAATTTCATCATCGTTTGGAAACTCGTCCATGGTTGACTGCTTCAGACGCTTTCGCTCATTAGAAACATCTTGATTATTGGAGGCTTTAGCTGAAAATAATGTCTGTTGAGATTCATACATTTTAAAACTTATTAGGAAACTTAATCAACTGATATGACATGAACAGCACTGAAGAAAAGGTGACGTATCAAGTATTTGCGATACATAAAGTAGGATAAATAAATATACGATAAAAATGGCATCGACATAATGACTAAAAGTGATGCATTTTTGAGGCCTAAACTGACAAAACATTTTTCAGACATAAGTAACTAAATTGACCCACTTTCGATGAAAAATTTAAAAGCAACTGTCTTAAATTGGAGCGCAATTCAATCAAAATTTATAGACATTCTGATTTTTTAGAGCATTTTGATCGTGGATACGCCAACGATACCATCAGAAATGTGAATCACAACCCAAATACCGAACAAAATATTATCAATTGGCACCACCTTAGTTCGAGCAAACATCAAACTTGAGTCGGAGCATGAAACTTGACAGCTAGTATAAATATCACATTTAACTCCTAAATCAATCGAATTGTCTATACCGTCATGAACAAATATCTGCATGAAATACCAAAAAATAGTCAAACACATCACTTGCATTAAATTAACGTCGAATTGCATCAGCTATATTTACAAAAGGACAACCGCATCTGCAAAAGAACTATTCCTTTCTTGGCAGCAGATTTTTTCTCAGGATTCAAACTCGTAGATAATGATTTGTAACAGCTTGCGATCATACAGACACCTACAGTTATCTAACAATCGCAGATAACACAAATAAAAGGTTTTAACCACCGCATCCACTTTTGAACCTCAACCAAGAGTTTCTGCTATCTTGCAAGACTCCTTCAATAGTTTTAACTTCTTTCAACGCATTTATAAAGCACGGTTTTTAAGCTATCAGTCGTTCTGCATTTCAAATTTGCTTTCGATAAGGCAGCAACTGATGACTATGTACCAATTTACAAAATTAGATCAACTTATCTTCTACAGATAGTTTTTTTAGACTCTCCAGGAACAGATTAGCTTTCAAGGACCTTGCAAGTTAGTTTATCTCGCTAGAGATTGAATCAGATCTGGTAAATAACGTTACTTTAAAAGATTCTTCCAATATTTCAGAAAATTTAACAAAATAAACAGATTTCAGCAAGGGTAGGAAGAATTTAACTTGCAATCTGAGGCCAACCTTGCTTGGAAGCAGACATAACCTCGCTGTTCATGGTCAGCATGAGGTCGTCAAACTCATCGTCATCTGGAACATCATTCCTCACATTGTTTTCATTCACAGAGACAGAAACTGGTGTAGCAACGGCACCATTTGCGGCGTCATTAAAGAGCGAACGTCTGGCTGTATGACCAGTAGTACCTACGGTCATTGCACAAAAATCAAACAACTGAAAACAAGGATTATCAGCTATTTTCCAACAGATACCAAATTTTGCGCATACGAAAGCTGGTAACCAAACCAAACCAAACTCTTGAAACACTGTAAGCACGTCGAACTAATTCAACTCATCAGTTCGATTATCCAACTAACTGAACTATACTGATCTCCCCTTCAAGCTGTCCTGAGTAAAATTTTATAAAAAGAACGTAAATTATATCTCAAGGACGGCTAATGATGCAGGATCAGGAAAAAAATCACAACATTTACATAATACTTCAATTACAAATCTTAAGAAAGAGAGGACAAACAACAAAACCATAAAAACAGCCATAATTACAATCAAAAACTTAAACTTAAGAAATTAATTTGCATCTCATTAGAAAAGATATGGGACTTGTCTTCAGTGAGAATAGGTAACAAGTCGACAAAAAAAACAAAAAGGTCAAAGTTCAAAAATACGATTCCACATGAAAACAATTAATTCATTAAAACCATTGGCTATCAACTGAAATCATTCAAGAGCTTCATTAGAACATCCATAGGAAGCCATTCAGACTTGTCATGATCGAGAGCATGTCATATGCCCATGAAAGAAACGACAATTAAAATATAGCTGGCAGATTGCCAGAAAATAGCCGCAATAGCTTCGTAGATCTGCAGTCTCGAAAAAAAAACAGTAAAAAAGACAGATCAAAAAAACTAGTCTTTTCATTGAACGCTGATATGTTATATTTTGATTTAAAATTTGAATGTTTTTGCTGCCTCTATAAGCTGCTCTCAATTAACCTTCATTTAGAGTGACACACACCCATTTGACCTTATCTCTTTGAATTAAAGTAAAAAAGTCAATTTCAAAGTGAGGATGTCATTTTTGAGAGTGAGGTAAGTCAAGTGTGACCAAAAACTTAATCACACGAATGAACAAAAAATACTGGCTCAACTAAGAGCGATAAATGACGTCATGCACGCACTTCAGTTAAAATTACATAAACGAATGAACAACAAGCAGATTTGAAGTGGTTGTGACGTCATATGATCGTAACAAAAATCCGTCGACGTAATAAAAAAAAACAAGAGAAGGCCAATAATAGCCCCAGCTATCGCTGTGCGGCTATTAAACAAGAAAAACAAATTTTAAACAAAAACAAAACATTTCAAAACGCCACAACAACCAAAAACACATTTGGGCCTGTCATTAGTTAAGCTACGTTTCTTACCTGTATCACATTTGGACATCAATGCTACATCTCTTTAACGGGACTATATGAAGAAGACAACATCAAAGAATTGCAAGTACTGACAAACAAGAAACTCAGCAAAATTTTACGAAACACAGTGTTCAAACAAAGAAACCACGAGTCAAACACGAAAACAAGAGTAACATCAACGTTTGATCATCTAAATATTGACGGGAACTGTCATTAATGAGACGAAACACAAGTGGACAAAAAGAAGATTAAAAAAGGCAAAGTTTAAAATACGTTTAAAATTGTGAGCGTATCAATTTCACAAAAAATCAATAGTACAGTTATTAAAACCATTGGCCACTACGTGCAATCAATATATAGTTTGACTTACGCCTCCATAGGAAGCATTTTAGACCTGTCAATATCTGGAATCACATATACTATAAAAAGAACGACAGATATAGGCAAAAATCAAAATTTCAATTGGACTCAGTGGGAAAACGGTCTCGAAGCCAATACAACCGTCAGATATTAACTCAGAACAATAATTACGTTCAATTACGCTATTTTCGACGCCAACGGGACCAATCATTACTGTGATAATGTGTTAAGATGACCAAATAAAGATGCGCAAAAAATTTCAAAATATTTATAATATTTATAGAAACTCGTTGTAAAGCCATAACACAATCTGCTAAAACGTAAAACCGCTGAACAGATTAAATTTTAAGTCACTTACTAGAGGATGCGACGTGTCTGTACTGATACTAAGTTAGAAGGTGCCAAAAAATACAGAAAACAGGCAATTTCAAATGTTTACAATTTTTTTTAATTTTAAGTAATTAGCGCCATTAAGTATCAACTGAGATCATTATATAATTTCCTTTAAACCACTTAAAGAAGTCAATAGGATCTGATTAGAGACAATATGCAAAATGAACATTAAATGCAGCCAAAAATCAAGAACTCAGGAATGTTTGCGAGAACATTTTGACGAAGCCATAAAAACCATGAGCTTTTCTCGGTTAACATAAAGTATGTTTGTTGGGCCCCATTTGCACGTTAGAAGAATCTGTTATTAATTGTACTTTGAATTGAAATCATTCTGGTCTGTAATTAACAAAAAGACAAAATATGCTAAAATTTTTTAAAAATGGACGGCACCCCCAATGCTATCTGAATAGTTTTATTAAAAAAATCCACGATGAGACCAGAACTAGTTATGGCTGCGTGTTCATTAAAAACACTCAATTGTTTCAGAATAAGCCATAGAGATAACTTAGCAAAGAAAATGTTCAGGAAATCAAAAATAAATTTTGTATTTTGGATAATTATCGAGTTGAATTAGCTAAATGCCGGCAAAATTTCAATTCTAAAACACTCTCTCAGAAAGCGGAAGTAAAACTATCTCTATAAGCATAATTATAAGGACCCTGCTTTGACCTCCATTTTACAAATGGGAGTAATGAACCATAAACAAGGGGACACCTTTTGAGAGCAAATTCCAGCTCATTAAATGCCCCTATCAGCCTGATGGCGTATATTTAAAACGTTGTTTCAATGAAGTTGCTTCATAAACTTTTAGGAACATCAACACTGTTTTGCCACAAGTATTTCTAGCTCTTATACACTAAAAAATAAAATTACAAACTAACCGGCCACAAGTGTAGCCAGAGTATTGCCAAAATTGCTTTAGTTTGTCAGAAAATCTACCAGAAAAATGCAGACCAACGAAAAACGGCAGATTGCCGGAAAATGGACCCAGCTGATTCCCACAACCCGAATGGGATTGGAAGAACACAAAAAAACTGATTTATGTACAAAAATAATTCTAGAGTGCAAACTATTTTGACGACATTCCGTAGTTAGACATACTCCTGTTTCCTAAAGACGGGGGATACAGGAGCTAGTATCAACGTAAATATAGATTGTAAATAAGACATATGAGAACAAAGGGATGTTTTCCGTTTGTTCCCACAGTACGTTATACCCCCCCCCCCCCCCCCCCCTCGTTACAGAACACTTGCCAGTACATAGTAAGTCATCATGTAAATATATGGCTCGTGCGTCTACAGGGTGCAATTAATACGCATCCACTAAGCTAGGGGGCATAAACAAAAAAGATCTAAATGAAGGTCATCTAAAGGAGCTTTACGGGTTGATACTGTTTCTATTTTTGATTTCTTTTTATGGCTAACTTAATTTTAGATTGCTTTGCAGATTAACTGATGTTTAAAAGCACTTTAAGCAGAACAAGCGAAAAAAACTAGCCGAGAACTCAAAAATATTTCACGCAAAATTTTGAACAAGCTGTTACTTACGGTAAAACGGAAAAAATTTTTATTTGACGAAGTAAAAACAAACTGGACGAGTCCCGAAATACGATCCAAAGAAATGAAAAAAAACTTATGACCCCAGAATAAACAAAATTACAGCAACATAAACCAAGACAGTCAACAAAGCATATGACCCTATATGCGCAAAATGAACAAAACCTAAATAAAATTAACAAAAACTGCTGTTATAGGAAAAATGAACGAAAAAACTTGAATATAAAAACTGCGTTTACGAATCCGCCGAAACCAAACTTGTGGATATTGGAGATAAAACTAAAAAAAATGCAAAAAATGCAAAACTCAGTTCTAATTGATGAGAAAGGGACAAAAGACAAATGAAGGCAATATGCACAAATTCCGAATCATTTGGCAAACAAAATATATATCAGCCAAACAAACGTAAGGTGAAAGTTGGAGCCAAAGACTTACCAAAATTACGCTGCAGTTGAAGGCAAATAAGAAATAGAAAAGACACAAAAACGTGCAACACTAGCAAAAAATGAACTTTATTTTGCACAGAAATGATGTCAAGAATTCATAGACGATTCATTTGAACTCAGACATCTAATTAGATTCATTTGTGCCTCATTAGCAACTGATGAACGCTGTCATTAAAGAGACTCAGCGCTAAGACAAAAAGCACAAAAAATACTAGCCAAAAACAAATAATACTTAAGCATTATCTATGAACTGAAACAATTAAAAACAACGTCAGTGATATTTGATAGGACAACAACAACAAAAGAAATATACAAGCAAAAAAAAACTTGCTTTAAAAAATGAAGCGAAGTCGTAGAAAGCAGTAGCTTTGAACATAAACAATCAAATTGATAAATTAGCCTCTTCACTAACCGAGGAGACCTTCAGGCCTGTCACAAATGAGACGATAAAACAGCAAACTGAACAATAATAACTCGCAAAACTAAAAGTCCACTCATAAAATTTGAAAAAAATTAGAACAAAACAAAAAGCTGCGAGCTCGAACTAATAATTAAAATCAAACAATCGACAAACGTCAGGTGAATTGCTCTCCAACGGTTTAGTGAGGCTAGCTTTAGCTTAATTGAAGGGGAGTGAGATAAGCACAGCGGTGGGGGGTGGAATAGGGTGTGCATGGCAGGGGGGGGGGGGTGCCACAGTGGGGGAGGGGCAACGGTGGGAGGGGGATCTTTGGCTGCACGGGGCCCTTCACACCATAAGTATGTCTCGAAAACAGTTTCTGTAAATCGCATACTTGGAGACTAGTGAGCTGAAAGGCTCTAAGAGAACTTACCTCTTTAACTTCGTTTCTATGCGCTACCTCTTTAACTTCGTTTCTGCGGACGAAAAGTCAAATGGGTCAGACGAAAAATCGTTCAAGCGAAAAATCGCAATAAAAAAGATCAACAGTATTAATATAATTGCTACAAACTAGGAAAAATAGCAAATTCTATTGAAATAGTGCTCAAAAAAATTTGTGATATTAAACTCTTCAGAACCATTTCATTGTCTCAAGAGACTATCCAGTATCCCTATTTCAAGCCTGAAATAGTTTCACTGGCTCAAAGATCCATAAATTTGGAACATAAATAGATTTCCGAAATTTTGAAAAAAAAATCAAACAATTGCTAATGATGACATTTAATTCTATATTAACTCTAGAAACTATGAAGCAGCTTATTATTAAACCATGGAGGATGTCCCTGGCCCCTGGTGCCGGAAAAATCAAGACAATTGAAAAAATTCAAACTTGAAAAAATTGCATTTTTTAAAATTACTTAAATTCGCACAATTTAAATCTTGTAAAACACTCATTTACATCTAGAAACTATGCAGTAAACTATTATCAAACCCTAGAGGAGGTTCCTTGGCTCTTAAGGCTGGAGAAAACTAAAAATGACAAAAATTTTCAAAAGCCTAAAAAAATGTTATGCTAAAATGTTGAAAACAATTCCATTATCAATAGAAACTCTGCAGTAACCTATTATCAAACCCTAGAGGAGGATCCGTGACACATAGGGCCAAAAAACTCAAAAACTGGCAAAACATTTTCGAAAAGCTTGAAAAAACTTCAAAAAATAGTATAAATTTGCGGGTTTTTGTCTCGATTACCAAAATATATAGCTCTTAAAATGGTAATAAAAAGTACTTATCACTTGCATACGGCCTTTGTCAACATTAAACCTCAAGTTCAGACTGGTCCAACAAAAAATTTGAAAAATGACGAAAAAACAAGAAACATTGCAACATCTTGGGCTCAAAAACTCCTAGAAATGACCTTTTAACCGTAGACTACAGTCTTCCCAGTAGCTTCACCACACTAAGCACTTGAGGAACTACTAAACGCGGCTAAGGGCCTCTAACGAAACTTAATACCCGCTGGGCGCAACCTTTTTAAAAGGACGAAAAGTCAAACGCGTCAGACGTAAAATCGGTCAAGCGAAAAATCGCAGTAAAAAAAGACCAACAGGACTAATATAATTGCTACAAACTTTAATTGAGAGCAAATAATTATGGCCAATTAGCAACATAGGTCACCTGTCAATAAGGACACGAATTGATTTATAAATGAAAAAAGTATGAAAAACCACAGCAAAATTCAAAAATTTGCAAATACTTTTTGATAACAATTAGCGTGAAAATTAAAGAAAGCGTTAGCTATTAACATGAACATCAAATCGATTATCTTTGTTGTCATTAGCAACCAATGAGAAAAAACAGCCCAATAACCTAAAACTACTCGAAGTAGAAAACTGACCAAAATAACTGACACAATTAATCACCTTGCTACTCCGCCTTGCTACCAAATTGCTACTCAAAACAACTAACGGCAAAATACATTGTGATGCAGTTAGTTTTCATTCATTAAAGGACAACTAAATGATTGAAAAACAAACAAAAATAGTTCTAAAGAGAAGACCAAGGAAATGAAGTGGAGCGCCACAAAAAAAATACTCTACAAAATTCTCGAAAAAAGTGCCTACAAAATGGTAAAATGCTTCTTTTCAACCATTTTTCAACCAACATATTTTCAGAAAGAAACTTTTCTTGCATTTTGATTACTTTAAAATCTGTATTTATTTCACTGAAAAGTGATCTGTCCAGCCTTCACTGGTACTTTTAGGAGCAACGCCTATAGCATAGCCATAAATTAACGATTAACGAGAAAAAACTACAGCGAGAAGCGCAAAATCAGAAGAACCGGGGAGAAAATCAATACAGCTGGAACAACTAATTTGAATCACAGAACACACTATATGCTATTAAAATTCGAGGAATAAAAAAATGCTTACAAAGGGTCCAAAACAGCAAAAATGTAAACATAGCTCAAAAATGAATTTAAAATTCTATTATTTGCTTCAGATGGTCAAAATGCTACCCAACGCACCATTACTAGTTTAGATAATTGAGACAAACATATAACTGAAAAAATCTCATGTAGTGAAAAAAAATCAGTCTCTCAAAACTTGAGATATGAACAGAAAACCACGCTCTGTTCTTTCTGCTCTTGAGCAATTAGCTCCAAAACCTTTTAACTTCCTACCTTGAAAACAACAAAATTACTGATAAAAAGACGCTCCACCAATGCTCCTCTTCGAGTCGTAAAAAAGACAGCCCGTCAAAACAATCCAAATCCTTTGGATTCCAAAAAGAGCCGCTATAATAGCCGGCTGAGAAGGTGAGGGTGGCTATTTAACATGTAACGACCAGAATGGAAAATCAACTATGGTAGTGAATATTTTATAAGTTTTGTTTGAGTCTGAGTCTTCATGCTCGATATCAACAAAAGCAAATAACAGCGCACCATTAATGCCGCATCCATAAAATCTTCAAGAGAGGCAAAACACCCAGAGAGAAAGAAGTAACGAAAAAATACACAGACGCTTTTTTATCAAGCATATCTCATAAACTTAAATAACTATACATTCACACCATTTAATGTGCCTTCCACGAGGCAGTAATGAAGTTGTTATAAGCGCACCTAAAGCGAATTCGTTAAAATTTAAATAGCATATGAGTGTCCCATACAAAAAGGACGAAATCTCATTACAAGCGCAAATATTGGGTTTAACAACTCCAATTTGCTTGCTACCTTCACAAAGATAAAACACGCACTGCTATCAACAATTCTTTTTCTACAGATGCGACAATTTACAAATCTATGAAATCTAATACACCTTTGCATCAAGTTTGAAACTGAAGCAGCCCATTTTCACAGAGAATTCTGATATTGGATTGAAACTGAGAGTCCTTCCGTTTTTCGAACAACAACCTCTGACTTTCTTCGGGGTCATTTCGCATCAGGTGAATCAGTTTCTGCACATCTTTATCATCAAGAGCTTGTCGCACATTATCACGCGAGAGAATTTCTTTCATTTTTCGTTCATCTGCTGAGCTGGCCTTCCTAGCTGTGTTTTCAGCTTTGGTTAAACCTTTTGAATCAATCTCTTGTATGAGCGGTTCTGGCATTTCATCTTTTGTACTTTGCTCTGGAAACATCTTTGAGAAATGATCGCCAAAAATTCCCATAAAAGATTTGAAGAATTCGGCTACCTCTTTATCGTGAGCATATTTAGCCATGGCAGCTTTAGGGTCCTTTTGAAACTCTTCTAGAACTTTAGAATATTTCGGATCACTCAATTTAGCCATCAAGCTGTTATCGGTTGATACAGTGTCTGAAATAATCAGAGAACACTACCGATTACGATCAGCAGACTACGAGATAATAGCCTCAACAGACATTGAGCACACCTCGAAGTCAGCGCAGCCACAGTAACGAGAAGAAAACCACGTTGGTAATACCGACTCAATGCATATGTTTCATATGCAACAAAGCTTCATACAATTTGGAGTGATGTCTGTAATTGATTTAGACTTATGTACTGTATAGCTACCCTGCTTAACCTTAAATTAAATAAAGATATCCTAAATTGATTTGAGTTCCTCCAATAAAAACAAGCAAAAATTAATTTGAGAGAAAGAGAAGTCATTTCCAGAGTGAGGTAAGCCAGATGTGAGAAAAAAATAACGGGAATGAAAAAATTTGCTCCAATAAGTATCAAAAACTGACGTCACTCAAACCATTTTTTTGGTCGCCCATCACATACTTAAAGACTAGTAAGGTATAAGGCTCTTCGAGAGCTGCTCAGCCACTTATTGCCCTCAAGGCGCTACATGTTCATCCTGATTTTAAGGAAGAAAAGTAAAAAAAAGTCTTCAAGCGAAAAATCGCAAAAAAAAACGCTCAGACGACTAATATAACTGCTACAAACATCTACTGGGAGCAAAAGCTGATTTGAATTGATTGTGACGTCATAAATTGATGACACAATAAAAAATATAATGCTCAGCTATCGCAGCCATTAACAAAGGACAAGAATTGAAATACAAAATGGAAATTCAATAGCCCAGCATAAAATCCGTCAAAACTACTTTTTAAATTCTACTGATACAATGGAAGTTCTGGTTCTCTAATCACGGCTGCACATTCAGAGAACATATTCTCTTCCTTAAAAACCTCAATGCAAAAGAAAACAAAAACTAGTGTTTGTCAGACGACATATTCATAAAATTAATTGTCAATTTAAACAAACACTTTAAATGGACGTATTACATTGCCGGGAAAATGGCCTCCATTGACTCCAATAACTATGATTGGGATTGAAAGAACAAAAAAAATGTTTTTTGTAAAATTATATTTTTTGAAAAGCGAACTATTTTGATGTCTTTCTGTAAAAAAAGGTATTTAAAGAACTGCTTGAAGAAGCCGCACGTGAACAAAAAATTTCGATCGTTTACATAAATAACTTTTTGAAACTTCAATTTCTCGCTCTCTCGAAAACAGCGGTATGAACAAAAACAACTATTCGCTCCACACTTCCATTTTGTTCAGCACCCAAACCGCTCCAAATTTTTTACGTGTTTCATTTCCTGCTTCAAAATTCACACCAATTTAAAAAAGACACTTATCAAAAACTCATCTTCGAGTCATATAAAGTAGATCGCCTATATATTAACAATTGAGAGACTGAGGCGCCGCTATTAACTAACAAGTTTTTTAAATTGATGCACTTCGGCAACGCACAAGAAGCAAAAAAAGAAAAAATGTACAAAAATCATATTTAATATGAAAGCTATTTTGATGCCATTTTCCACTCCTGCTTCTTAATGAGAGGATACATGGATTACTATCACTACCATTGAACATTAGAGACGGTAACTAGGATTCTATTTTTGATTTTGTTTTTCGATACTGACTCGGCTGATTCTCGATCGTTTTGCTTAGCAACTTCTGCTTAAACGCATTTTGAGCAGAATAGGAGAACAGTAAACCTAGTCTAGAGCTGTTAAAAGATTTCAGCCAAAATGTAGAACAAGATAAAGCAAAACAAACTTTTGCTCAACAAAGGAAAAAAATAGTCGAGAGAATTCCGGAAACAACTCGCAAAGAATCATCTCTGACAAGAAAAATACTTCTCGAAGTAACCAGTAGATACTGAAACCACCCATAAAAATAAAAACCATTGAAGTCAATTAATAAAAATTCGCCCAAAATCCCAACTGAACTAAAAAAATAAGCCAAAATTAATTAATTTGTGTAATAGAAGTGTTCGTAAACAATAACATTCTTTATGCAATTGAAAATATTGAAAACTCATACGACAATAGACAAACTATGATAAGCTTCCCTGTTTTTGAAGAAGCAAAAACTGCAAGAAATTGGTAACAGTGGTTACAATTTTTTTCACAAATTTCTCAACAAGGCACTGTTCTATACCAACAAGTACGTACCAAAAACGTATTTCAATTCAAAATGAAAGGCATAAGACCAAAAAATGGGCAAAAAACGCTGAAGTAAAGCAAAGAAGCAGAAAAACCTCCAAATTATGAAATCATATGAAATAACCATAATCATTAAAAGACTATGCGGCCAAAACTATCAATATTAATATTTCCAGTTCAAACCTCATAACTAAAAACAGTTAAAAAAAAGCTTGTAAAAGCCGTTCGTGAAAAAAAATCAGCTGAATTACAGAAAATTTCTTCACTTTTTCACTTTTTGGAAAACATCGACATCAACATTAAAGCACTCTTTTTGCCCAACTCCAGCATTAAAACCACTCCAAATTTTTAACGAGTTTCATTTCCTTACTCAAAATTCATTCAACTAATTGAAAAAAACAGTTCGCCAATACTCCCTCTTCAAGCCGCAAAAATAGTTCCGCTATATCCGGTTGGGTGTTATAGATGAGGGTGGGTATTATACACACGCAACCTCGGATGACAAAAATTACTATGTTTTTCAAAATATAAGCGTTTCCAGCTCATGCCTGGCTGTTTAACATTGACTTATCATTGATTCGCAATTGTTTGAAAAAACATTTTCGAAGGAAGTCACAGAACTCACCCAATAAAGAATCAGTTATCCATGCCGGAGTCTCAGTTTGAGTTTTCTGTACATCATCGAATTTCAAAGACGAATTCTCTGGCCGAGATTTGATAACTGTCAGCTCCTCTTGCCTTTTTGGTTTTGAATTTTGAGATTTGTTTTTACCGCCTCCGAACAGAAATCCTTTATTCATACCACCAAATTCTGATACAGAGGACATGGATTGTTTGGATGCAGCAGACTTGGCTGATGATTTAATATCAACACTTTGTTCTGGTGTGGAAGTTGACAATACGGTTGCTGTCTCTACTGCTAATTTTGCGTCTGAAGACAGTGCTGAAATGTCTGCTGACTTATCGGTGGATTTAGACTGAGTGACAGAAGTGAGTGAGGTTTTCAAGTTGAGAGCAGCAGCTATTTCTTCCGACAGATCTTCCAACGGCGGAGGCTCGTCTTCATCGCCGTATTCCAGGTTAGACATTGCTACAGACCTGTAAGAACCCACCTTGGTTTTCATTAACTGTGTGCTCCATTCATTAACTTGCAGATTTTTCTACCACCCAAAAAAAGCAGTGAAGTTAAGAAAGTTAATCAGCTCGGCTACAATTTACGCTTTGAGGACGACTGTCCAGGACGTTTTTCATATTACTGGATCATCATCTCAAACAAAACAACCAATTGCAACACACTTTCTTTGGGTAAAGCTCAGTTATAGTGTTTATCATTAGTTAACAGCTATTTTTCCGAAATCTCAAGCATTTAATTCATATTAACTTGGAAATGGTAGAGCGCTATATTAAAAAAAATGAGAGCTCCTAAGATCTATAAAATCTCACAACTGGAAGTATTAATCAATAAAATGAGGGCTTTCAAGATTTTTGTAGTGAGCTCAAATGTACTTAAAACTTTGTGGGTGATAATGTTCTAGCATGAGGCAGAAAAATTTGCCATTTAATTTAACTAAACAATCGTTTGTTACGATGTTAAAACCACAATCTGCTTTATAAGAGTGGTGCCAAAAATAATCAGTTCTTCAGGAGTTAATTTTATGTTTGGAATAACGCGGAACATCTAACTTCAATTTAAAAAAATTTTTCAAAAAAAGTGATTTAACTGAAAAATTATTAGTGACAGAAATTTAGCGACGGAAAACCAACAAACCGGTTAAAACTTCTTCTTTGAGAACAAACTATAAGTTAACAATTTCGAGATCAAATTGAATGGAAAGCAACACCTTCTTTTGCTGCAACTTCTGCTTCATGGCCTTTTCCTTACCGTCATGCGTGATTTGCGTACGTAGTTGGTTTTTATGTCGAATATTTTTAGTAGCTTTTATATTTGAACGACGGAAGATAGGTTGCTTCATACTGAAAATCTTACCCCGTCGGCAGTTACATTGATAAAAGGGAAGCAAAACCAAACATACCCGGCAGATTGCCGAAAAATAGCCGCCAAAAAATCCCATAAACCCGATTTACTAAGTGGCAACTTTTTTATTTCATTTTGTAGCTAGACATACTCCCATTTCATAATGAGAGGATACAGGGACTAGGATCAATACCAAAACGCATTAGAGATGGCAATTAGATTTTGGGAAAAAAATTTCAAGTAGCTGGCATCTAAAATTGGGCTTTAGTTTATCCCGCCTCTTTTTGATTTCATTGTTAGATACTGACTCTATTCATTTTAGATCACTCTGCTGGGCAATATCTGTTTAAAAGACCTTTGATCAGAATCAGAGAAAGGTTAAACTAGCGTAGAAAAATCCAAGAGTTTATACAAAATGTTGAAAAAGCAGTGACCTAAGGTAAAGCCAAACAATCATTAATTCTTATGAAAAACTTAACAGGACCAGCGCTGACCGACCGAAAAATCAAACAATTGAAGCTAATGAAGACAACAAAATCAGCCTCCTTAAAACAGCAGCTTCTGAAAACATTACAAATACAAAGACAATCACAAAAGTAAAAACATTACGAAAAATCGAAAAAAAAACTATATCTTAATTCTTTCAGAAAAATGTGTGTTATCGAAATTAGTATTCCCCAATAACGGCATGCTCAAACGACTCTTACAAAATGGGAGTCTAGACAGCAAACACCAACCATGTAGAAAATCAGTGCACATAAAATAAAAGGACCACACAAAGGACAGTTAGCTAAACGATTTTTACGAATATCATTGAAAATAAGTGGCATCAAAGTCAATGAAACACGCAACCAAATCTTTAATACTTCAGCACATATTGAACTATCCATAAAAAAACGAACATACCTGTAACCATAAAAAAACCAAAAACAGTTGAAAACAAATGGTGACGAGCCTAAATAAATTGTTGGCTTTCAACTTAAACACTGATAGTTATTTTTAATTGGAGAGCAAATAAGACTTATCATCAATGAGACTAACCGACAGGAAAACCAAAAAAAGCAGACAAAAAAGGTCCAAACCCAATCCAAAAGATCTCGGAAATAAATATCGAAAAAAATTCGTGTCAAAGTCTTTAAATCCCGCTCCTTTGCATTTAAACAACTAAATAAACTCAACTATGCCTAAAAACGCCAAAAAAACTATAATTATTGATAAATGTTGCTAATTTTTTTTTTTAAACAGTTCGAGTCATTGTCGTTTAAACCATTACTTTAAACTCAAATACGAAGATTATTTTAAACATGCCTCAACAGAGCCATTGAGACCTATCATTGATGAGACTCAATAACAAAATAACAAAAAGAACGACAAAAACAGGCAATATCCAAAACAAATTACTTTCATTTCATGACGACAAATAGAGTTAAAAACCTTTGAAAACCATGACTTTTGAGGGGTTAAGACCTGTACAACTACCTCTTATTAGAGCTTAGTTCTTGCCTTTCAGATGTATTCGAAAAGAAGAGTGAAAAAAACAGCGAAAACAGAAGTCAAGTTGCTCTCAAAAACCAAATTTAAATTTAATTTAAACACCATTGTCCAACGTCACTTCAAAAAGCACTTTGAAAGACAAGTCTCCTTTCAGCTACTAAATTTTCGCTTCTCTTAATACTCCACCGTGACTAAAATCACTACCCCAATTTTAGTTCTCATTGACAAAAGGTCAACGTCAAAAAAAGTGTGAACAGATCTTAAAGACAGCACAATATTATTCAAAATCTTTGAACTTTAAAAACAAACAGGACAGGTGCTCGCCAATAATTCAAAAACTTTTCATTGAATAAACAAAAAAACTAAACAAAGAATTGACTACGAATGGATTGGAGAACTATTTAGAAATCAGATAAAAATTGAAAAAAGTGAAAATCGAAGTCGAATTGCCGCAAGTGAACAAATACCCCAAGACAGCGAATTTTTTTGTTCAAACACCGTTTTTTTTACTTCAAAATTAGATTGACAAAAATTTCTCACTGCAAAACCACTCGCTTTTTCGCTCCACTTCCTGTTTCGACGTGGCCAAAATCATCACTTCAAAAATCATGAAAATGTGTGAACAGATTAAAAAACAGCGCCCCAAAACAATTTAAATTCATTGAATTTTTCAAAAGGCCCGCTATAATAGCCGTCTGAGATGATGGCGGCTGGTAAAAAGCAAAAAGATCAATGAATAGGTTCTGAGAGCCTTAATCAAGAAAAGTACTTCGACCAAAACTGATATTAAAAACTGTATTAATTATGAAACAATGCACGCTGCAGAAAATCTAGAAAATGAAAACACTAGAAAAATTACAAGAACGTCAACAGATTGGACAGGTTATTGAAGAAAAGCCAATAACGGCAACCAGTATTTACTTTAGGGATGTACTTTAGGAGTGTCAAGGCGCAGAGAAATTGATTGCAACCTTACTATTCACATAAAACAGTAAACTGATTGCCAGAGTAAACTGAATTAGTGATAAAATAACTGAGATTAATTTTTGTTTAATTCTTTGCTTAAGAATCCGTACTTTGCCTGAAGCAAACATCCTATGTCACCTGTCTTTCACTTCTCTTATTGTAGCTTGATCTCATCTGCACAATTTTGTCATCTAACTCACTTAGTTAGAAGTCGGTAAGATAAACAAGTAGCTCCATTTCCCACAACAATTATTCGCAACAATAACATGAATCAAGATAAATATTTAAAAAAAAACTATAAATTTGTCCATATAATACACCTCATCTTGATCGAAAAAATAATCAACTAATGCGTGCCGATTTCCTCAAGATCGAATGCTTGGGGTTCAATTCTATTGCAGCCTGTTTCAAATGGAGGGAGACCATTAGCAGCGGGGCAACAAGTTAACAAAAGGTATTCAAAGATTTTATAACAACTTGTATAGACTACTAGTAAAATTGAAGAGAAAATTTTGGTGCATTCATTAGACTTTAAGTGTTGAACTGCCACCAATTGCTTAATCGTTAATGAGCGAGCAATTTACATCACACAAAAATCAAGAACAGACGACTAACGGCGGGCGAATTGCTCTCAAACGACTGGCGAGCGGTTGGCTTCGCCAGTAGTTAGCTGCGGCTTAGGGAGGCTAGCTTTAGCTTAATTGAGTTGAGGTGAGCAAGGGGAGAGGGGTGTGGAATGGGAGGAGTTCAAACTTAAAAAACCGGCTTCACAGTTTTGGTGAATCGCATGCTTACAGACTAGTGAGCTGTAATGCGCTAGAAATAAATTCCCTCCTGGCTCCACCTGTATCTCCTTTTCAGGACAAAAACTCAAATGGTCAGACAAAAAAACGGTGACAAAAAAATTCGTAGAACAAAAAATGCATTAAAAAAGATCAGCATTACTAATATAACCACTAAAAACTTCTTTTGAGTAATTAAAAAGTCCAGTATGCTAAAAGTCACTCAAAAAGTTAACAGTCAAGTAAAAGACACACATGAAGATAACCGACCAACGCCGGGCGAATTGATCTCAAACAACCGGCGGGACAGACTGAAGCATTAAGCACTCGGACGTCACGGCCCTGTGATGGCTCATCTTAAATTCGCGTATTTCAGCAGCTGATTTAATTTCCAAATAAGAGCAATTTAGGTAACGCAAAAATAAATCAAGCGTGAAAAAAATCACACGAGAAGTGAAACTGAAAGAATGTTCTAGAAGAAACTGACAAAAAAAAAAAATTTTGAATAAAAAACGCACACACGTTCACAATAATTGCCTCAAACTTTGTTTGAGAGCAATTAGATACTGACAGATCAATGAGCACTAAAGACAAATGAGCTGGCAGTTTATTTGAAAACACGAAAATCTTACTTAAAAAACTTTAAAACGCGCGAAAGCAAGTTTTAAAATTCCAAAAGTTTAGAGCCAGAAATTGAAATGCCAGAAGTTCTCAGTGACTTTAAGCAGAGTCACATAACCTATAATTACAGTTCCTCTGACCTTTAGAAAACAATTTGAAATACAATTTGAATTTATATATTCTATTTGTAAATTGAACAATTTATATACAGATCACAAAACTTTGACAATACCACCACAAAATATGAAACTGAAAAGTGATCATTACTCATTATCGAAGTGTATAATAATAAAAGGGTCATTAGAGAATACGCAAATTAGTAAATGAAACAAATATAATCTATACGAGGGATGGTATAAGAATCGTCTAAACTGTAATGAAGATGCACATGTTTATGCATTGCATATATACAGGTATTACGACTAATTCCGTTTCACACGTCACATAAGCTACAGCTGAGAGACCACAAAGCACGAAACAGTTGTGAACAGAAATCGAATTCCAATAACTCAACTCTTATTATAAACCAGCTTCAACTGTACAAATTATGTGACACTGTTGCAACATTAAGTTCTTTCTGGCTAGATATTTAGGCATTGAATAGAATTTCATCCATCGATCTACACTTTGAATGCCATTGTTAATATATTCGAATTCTCTGTTCCATCACTTGTAATCCACACTCCTATTGAACCACCTGCAATTTCCAATAACCTAGCAAAATCCTTGAAGCATCAGAGAAGCACATATCGCCGGATTAACGCTTCTGTTCATATCGACATAAATAGATCTAAATGCAATTGACGCCCACAAAATACTAAGCGATGATAATGATGTGAATTGACAACCAATTATTTTGAACTAGCTCAGGTAACGAAAATAACAATTTTACATCAAATAATTTCTTCTTCCGAGCATGAGAAGTGAAATGAGCCACCACAATGAAGCACTAATTTACAAAGTTTTAAGTTTACCACGACATATCATTTCGTGCTAAATTTATACAACAGCACGCATTCGCTGCTAAGGAACTGTTTGAGCAATGGACTTTTGATCAGCACTTCTTGACTAACCAGGATGTTAGAATCCCCGAAGATTTTGCGTTGAATAAAGATCAATATCGCTAAACAGAGAAGTTGACCTGGCAAGGAACATCAGTTGTTCATCAACTATGACAAGGTATCAACAGTCCCCAATATCTCGAAGTTTTGACGATATAAATGTCAGTTATTAAATAATTTACACTATTTAAACGCATTTGCTGCAATCTGCTGGCATGGGAATTAAGTGTCGAAGCCACTGCTCTCAGTGCTATTGCGTTGCAGTACCAGTCCAGGTGGGTTGTGTCTTGTGCTAATTCCAGTCGCATGTTGTGATTGGCTGCCACTGCTGCTTCCAGGGGGACTCATTGCAGAGGATGACTCATTGTTAGAGGCGGAAGAGGAGGAATGTCCGCTTGCAGGAGGCGTGCCCGCACCTGCACGCCCCTGATCTGACTCATCAGGTCCGTTGATGGTCGGCACATTGATAGTCAGCGCCGGAACTGCGCCGCTACCTATAATACAACCTTAGCACTTGCTACTGATTCTGACTTAACTTATCCAATATTGAACCTATGTAGAATTCGTGAGTGTTAGGCAAACAAATGAGACGCTAACTTGAAGATATTGAGAGGTGACCGGACAATAGATCCAAAGGACAACAGATCGAAAACAGAAAATTTGGGACAATAGATCGAAAATTAATCTCTGTTCTTATTGGTTGAAATTAAGCATTATTTGTGAGCTGCAATATAATTACCACATTTTGGCCATGCCTTGCGAGCCATGGTCATGCCTTAGCAGCCCATTGGACTTGATATGAATCTATCACAACCGAACAAAATATCACAACAGAACATGTTATATGCTGTATAATAATTGAGCGCTCAAATCTGATTGGCCAATACTCAACTTGAATAATTTAATTTTCAATCTTTTGTCCCAATTTTTGCTTTCGATCTGTTGTCTTTCGATCTATTGTCCTAGCACCATATTGAGACTAATAAAACGTCAAGTGCCCCGCACTTTTTAAAATAAACGCCAATCCGCTTCGAGGTCAAACATGGGCAGTTCTTTTATATTTTTTTGAAAAAAGAATGGGGAATATATGTTTTTATTATTTCGTCAGAATTTCACTTTTTATTTACACAATTTAACCCATATTTGTATTTCTTGCAACAATGCAATTTCCAGAAAATACGTGAGACATGAAAATAAATATGGAATTTAGTAGAGGAAAACATCCAAAAAACTACTACAGGGAGCAAGAGCAAGCAATTTCAAAGAACAGCTTACAGCTTCCCAATGCTTCTTCCGCCCATTTCAAACAAGTTAAGCTCCAAAAAGGCGTCACATGCAGGGATTATATTTCTATCACTCAAATAGTGGAGACAAACTTTTCCGCCAATTGACGCAATCACGGAGATTTCTATGCCGCATTTGATAGGAATTTGGCAAATTTGTTTGAGTTGCGGACTAGCATCAGTCATCCCAAATCTCCTGCGCTAAATAATCAACGATAGAAACACAATGATGATATAACACTCGTAGTCTAGCACCATCAGTATCAACTCTGGAGGTCCCACAGGGATCACCATTCTTCTTCACTCTTGTGATTATATAATCAACCGTGCATTCCAAAACAAAATGGAATTTCTTTGAATGACACTGCTGCTAGATCTTGACTACGCTGAATGTAGTCTAATTATCGAGGATCTCTTAGAAGATACTTACTGAAAAGGCCTACTAAAAACCATTGCTGACATCGCTTTCAGATGTGAACTGTTTGATACCGCCAATAGGCCGACAATATGACGGAAAGTAGCCGACATTGACCCCACTGATTGACGTTGGGGTTGGAATAAATAGCGAAAAAAAATGAAAACAATTTACAGCTTAATTTTTCTGTGTCAAAAAGTGTTTTATTCTTTAGAGATTTCTGCCTTTAAATCTTGGTTGGCACTCTTCATTAGATTAACCCGTTTCGTTTGATTTTGCTTTTAAGTTTGAACGTATTTGCTTCAACTTGCTGAATGAATTCTAAATTCCATTCATTTAAACAGTGAGTGAGTTAAGTCAGGAATCAAACTTGAAAGTCGTGAGGTGAAACAAATTCAATAAAATAGCAGGACAAGTCCTGAAAAATAATCCAAAGAATCGGATGGAAACCTATAGAACCCTTTACCTGACTGACCAGCAGACCAGTTGAACATTACTAGCCAAGTAGACAAAAAAATCTTTTCACTAATTGGAAGCGAAAAACTATCGTGATTTAAAATGCACATTTTTTGGCATCAGCGTGCTGAATACAAAGATTTCCGTCTAAAAAATAAGAAATAGCAAGAACCGAAACTGCAAATCTCAGAAAAATCTCGACTGCGTATAAGAGAAGAGAGGCAAGACATACCATAAAGTAATTGCAGAAAAACTGGATATCAGCAAAAACGAATCGAAAAACTTAAAAAATGGTAAAGTTCTTGAAACTAGCCGAACTTGTTAGTGTCTCAATGTTTTTAGTGTCTCAATAGCCAGCAAAAAAAGTTTTATTGTCCCCTACTATCATCGGACGCATTCCTCTTAAACAACAAACCAGCGGTTGGCTTCAGTAGTATCCCGCTGGGGCTTAGAGATGCTAGCTTTAGAGCATGCAATTAGGGGGTCCGGACTTGAGAAGAGTGGAGAACTCAAGCGGTCCGAGGTGGACTGGAGTAGGGGTTAGAAGGACTGGACGTGGGGGAATTAAAATAACCAGGCTGCTGCTAACAGCTGTTCCTCTAACAGCTTTGAGGAAACAAAAGCTCAGATCAGTACGGCGTAAGGCTCCCAGAGAGCTGCTCAGAGAGCTGCTCAACAACTTAATGCTCTCTCTCTAAACTTTATCTTTTTCCCGAGGGCAAAAATTTAAGCCTCAGACAAAAATGGGTCAAGGGCAAAATCGCATAAAGACTGTCCTTACCTGGTTAAAAAGCCGAATAGCACACAAACCGACTCGAAATAGATTACGCCAAAGCCAACTAAACATATAAACCTACTACTTACTTACACTAATCACTTAAAAAACACGAGGAAAGCCGTATCTAGTCACCAAGACTTATAAAACATCTTCAATCAACGAAATTTTAAACAAAAATCACTACAAAACGCAAACGGAGCAAAACAAAAATCACTACAAATCCAATAAATACTTTGAGAAAACGCTTCAAAAACTTCAACGATCTGTTCATCTGATAAAAGCTACTTTTAAAATTTCCGAAAGATCACGAAAACCACTAAAACAGCTATGTTCAACATTACAAAAAGTGCTAAGCAACGTCCAACAGGACAAAAGAACAAAATCTACAATCATTACCACTAAAAAATTGACTTATTACAGGTTTAGGCAGCACACAAGTATTCAAAAGTGCGTTAAAGAAAATATTCAGTATCAAAATCTCTCAAGTTCCTTCTATAAGTTAGTTCATTCAGAACTATTTTTAACTAGAAGTGCAATCTGGTCCACTGATGAGTATTTGCATGACTAAATTAGCTTTAACCAAAAGCAGCTTTAAGAGCGGGAACTTGAAGGTCGTATACATAAGTATTTTGAAATGAACAGTTTCTGCAAAGGTAACCGGCCCACTTGCTTGACGTTGGTGTTCCAGGTGACAGTTTGAACATCACTGGGCAGACAGTTCATTACTCTTTGTCGCTTCAGAATAGCAGGTAAACCAAATAAAAGCAATTACAAAAACCAAACCGTGTTATAAACAACATTCTGACCAGCTCAAAAAACATTATCATCATCAAAATCTGATAGAACAGATTTTTCGTGTGTAATAGAAAGTGGAACAAAGAAAGTTGATCACGGTATTGTCTGCAGAAATGATGTTTGAAGCCTATCGCATATGGCAGCAGATAACAGCTGAAAAGTAAAATCCCTAAACCTGAACTTTTGATACCCAGGTTTTTATTTCCTGCTCCTGAGACAACACATCTTTAATCATGACTTTTTAAATCTACCACAGAGATAGTTTTTAAGAAGCAGATACCAGAACAATCGAATCCTATGCTTACATGAAGAAACGATAGAAGTAAATTATGCTTAGGAGTATCGAATACTGCTGATAGACCGAGTTTAATATCAAAATCGCTGTTTCCTAGTTCTAAAATAAGTAACATGTTAAGTTACATGCCATTGGTTACTTTGAGAAAGACTGTTTCAGACGAGATCTTTCTTTTGGTTTCAAGGTGATCAATGAGCATTACAAAAACAGCTCCTTCTAACACTTGATGTAAACCTTAGATCCAAAATTGGTCGATTGTTTGCGAGATCTTCACAATTTTTCCATTCTTCAAATGTAAGGTTCAGCTACAGCTAATTTAAGAGCCTGAGAAAATACTCCCAATCCGAAAGCTAGATTGGTGTTTCAAAAATCCAGAGAAATTATCCGGATTAAATTTTAGAAGCCGTTTCGCAGTTCCGTCAAGCTGTGAAATACTAGCCGACGAGGCTGAAACAAGCTTCTTCGAACCCTTGAAAGAAATAAGGAAAAGAAAAAAATTGGTTTTCTGTCAACGATCGAGTCTCCGGACACTCGGCTGAAAAAATTAAAGCAAAAAAATTATTAATAATATTACTATCAGACAAATTGTTGAATTTTGGATGAAGCATTTCCCTCGACTTCCACATTTTGGTAGCAGCTGCTTGTTTTTCTAGAATAGATTTTAACAACACATACTTCTGAGGTTCTATTTCGCATAAAAGATGCTTTGATAAACAGGGCAGGTCCTACACCTGGAGTAAATTTTCGAAACATGTTTAGTGTTCAAATCAAAATATGCTTTCAAATCCATGTTGCTGTTCTTTCAATTTAATCGCTCATACTTTCTTTTCTCCCTTTTAAAGCACAGCAATTCGCCATCAAAAGTGTCCATGCTCACCGAGGTTCTTAGCTTGACCGGTAAATATTTGCTTCAGCAGTTAGATAGTCATTTCAGGCTTTATCGAAATCTGCACTCTGCTTTATGCTAACAATTTAAAAACGACTTGAGATACAACTCAGGCTTAAACCATTTCCAGTTACAAAAAATCGATTGATGTTTAGAATTGCTGACTTAAATTTCCGAAAGAAATAACATGCTCCAGAAACACGTTCAACTAAACGAAACTTTTTCATAATGAACAGATAGTCCCGAAGCAACGCTGCTGGTGTACAACGAAGTAATGAAGTTGCCTAAGTAGTTAGTAAAATTTTCGATAAAGAATTTGACAATTCCACCACGCACCCTGTATGCATTTATCAGTAAACAGAATCGTAAATGAAGCAGGGAACGACTCTAAGCGCTCTGACAATTCACTTGAAATCCTCTAGCTGAAGATCTGAGCTTCAGAAAAAAACAAACTCCTCCACTCCTTTTATTAAGCTTCGGTGCACAGTGGACATAGAAGAGTGGAGGACTCCGGGGGTCCGAGGTGGACTGGAGTAGGGATTAGAAGGACTGGACGAGGGCGGATCCAAATAGCCAGGCTGATTCTAACAGCTGTTCCTCTAACAACCTCTAACAAAAACCTCTTTTATTCCTCAAAGAAAGCGTGATTTACGTTGAAAGTGAACATTTGATACTCGTTGTTTTCCAAAAAGCTCCATTCATTTCTGATTAAAATGGTTGACAAGATTGCAAAAAAAAACTCAACCATTCGTTTTTCATTTAAAATTCACAAACTTACTTAATCTGAAGACTAAAAGGGCCACTAAAAGCAAAACTACCTGCAAAAAAATTCAAAAAAAACTAATTAAAAAACAGAAGTTATCAAACATTGCTAATATTCCTGTCGCAAAAATCGAAATTGATATTAAAAACTCTCAATAGCAATTCTGTCTCGTTGAAATCTACAAATTAACATAACTTGAAGCATTAAAAAATTCTAATTGGTCCTCAAAAAATTTCAATTTTGACAATATTCGTGTTGTTTATATCCCCAAAATAAGTTCTGGGTTGCAAAAAAGTATCTCATTTTAAAGCTATCAAAAGTCTTATGCGATCTAAGAAGTCCAAAAACACAAAATAGGTATTTATAACAATTAAAAAAGAAATCCGTCAATTCTTTATATTAGTGAATTCAAAACCAATTTGTCTCGTTGAAATCTAACAAACCTACCTTCGAGCCATAAAAAAAATTATATGAGCTGAAAGAGAGAAAGAACTTGCAAACGACCTAAATTGCCAAAAGAAAACAAATGTTCAAATAGAGATGAGAATATCTTCGAAATTACTGATGTGTCGTTAAAAACTATCCAAAAACCGAACATTAAACCAAAAAAGGTTCATTGGACCTAAAACTCAAAAAATTTAAAAACATAAAATTTTAAAAACCATTTATATTTTGTGTGCTTAGGCTTGCATTACCACCAAAATAGATAAAAGACAAAAATTATGACCTGCAAAAAATAATTTTCAATTTTGACAAACAGTAATGTAAGACTAATCTATCAATAAAATCAACTCAAAAATTGTAAAAAATAATATCACGATTCTAAGCTCAAAAATTCCAAAGGTGACGTTTTGACCTTGAATGGAGCTCTCAGCAGCTCCATCACTAAGCTCATGGAAGGCTACTAAAGCCAACTTAGGGCTTCTAGTGGGATCTAAAGCCCAAAGAGCATAATGGAAAAATGTGTGAAAATATCTTTACACATACACAGTCGACTGCCAGAATAAAGACGCCAATGATTCCCATAACTCCCTCTGGGACTGAAACAATAATTGAAAAAAATGACTGCTATTTTAAAAAAACGTTTAATGTTCGAATTACTTTGATTTCAGTTTGTAGTACGACATACTCATGTTCATTAATGAGAGGATACAGGGGCCCGTATCAATAACAAAATGAATTAGTGATGGTAACTAAGGCTTATAAGAACAAAGTTCAAGAAGCGGGAATCTAAAATTACGGTTTATCTCGTTTCTAATTCTTAATTTTTGTTTTTCAATACAAACTCTGTTGATTCTAGATTGTTTTACTGAGCAACTGCTGTTTTAAATGACTTTGAACAGAATGAGGAGATTAAAACTAGCCTGGTGAACATAAAAAGATTTGACGCAAAAGTTGAACAAGCTGCTATGTAAAGCCAAACAATTTTTATTTGACGAAGTAAAAACAAAACCTACTAACATCGGAAGAATGGCTCTCGAACTAATTCCGCGAGCTCAAATCTCTTGCTTCAAATCTAAACATAGCCGGCAGATTGCCGGAAAATAGCCGCGATAGACGCTTGGGGCCTTCCATGAATTGAAACAACTAAAGAGATTATATAAACAGATCGACCACCAGTCCTTTAATAGACCACTAGCACTAGACTTTTTGGGTTAGCTTTGGACTGTCATTTTTATGAGACACATAAGCTCTAAGGAGAAAGCCCTAATAGGGCTTTTCAAAATTAGGATCTCTTCTGTTTCTGCCTACTCAGCTTAGTGGGCGCATATTATTTGCACCCCTCAGATGCAAGTGCAAAAATTTTTGAATAATGACTTACTATGTAATGGCACGTGCTCTGTAACTAGGGGGGGGGGGGGGGGTAAGTCAGGGTAAGACGAAACTAAAATCTGTTAGACGAAGTAAAAAAAAAATTAGGAGCGCTATAATAGCCACCTGGAATTAAGGACGTGGCTATTAAAAAGAAAACATAGCTGGCAGATTGCCAGACAACAGCCGCAATAGCTTCGTAGATCTGTAGTCTCAAAAAAACAGTAAAAAAGACAGACCAAAAAAAATCGTCTTTTCATTGAAGGCTGATATGTTATATTCTGATTAAAAATCTGTATAAGTTTTTGCTGCCTCTATTAGCTGCCCTCAAATAACCTTCATTTAGAGTGACAAACACCCATTTGACCTTATCTCTTTGAATTAAAGTAATTAAAAGTCATTTTCAAAGTGAGGAAGTCATTTTTGAGAGTGAGGTAAGTAAAGTGAGACCAAAAATTTAATCACGCGAATGAAAAATCGCTCCACTAAGAGCGAAAAATGACGTCGCACACGCACTTCAGTTGAAATTGCATGAACGAATGAACAAAAAGCAGATTTTAAGTGGTTGTGACGTCATATGGTCGAAACAAAAATCGCGACGACGAAATAAAAAACATAGCCGGAAGAATTCCGGAAGCGACTCGAAGCGTAAAAACTTGACAAAAACCCTAATTGCAGCTGAAACCATTACCTTTTCTAGTAAACCATAAACTCATTACCCCACCATCCCCCCCCCCCCCCCCCGGTCTGATCATAAAATTGGTGAAAACCTCTGTCACCAAGAGAAACAAAATGCCGCAAAAATATTTATTATTGAAAACGTTTGGTAAGGATAAGTGCCAAATAATTAGGATAGTCAAAACACTGATAGTCTCAGAAAGCTGACAGGGCTATCAACTGCCCTCAAATAATTCATGATTCTAATCTCAAAAAGATCGCTAAAGCAAACGGCAGATAATAATAACTTAGAAACTAAACTAAATTTTTCAAAAAAAATGCTCAAAGTTAAGAATCAGAAATTTACTACAGTTAGATTTCTCATCACTTCAATTAAAGCAAAAACAACATATACTTTGTTCTTCTTGTATATATGCTAGACAACATGATTTCAATCTACTTCAAAAATAAAACTAATCATAGAAAAGCAATAAAAAAAGTACAATAAAAAAAATAAAATACAAAAAGTAATAAGTAGCAGTTCTTGAAAAGACTTCTACTACACTCTTAGTACTGCCTTATGTTGAATGAAATCAATTGCAACCCAAAGACATGACGAAAATCTAAGAAAAAGCCGAAATCATTCAATTTGTTAATAACTGAAAAAATCAATAAAACCAGTATAAATGTAGGTGCCAGGACAGAGCTAGAATGATACAAGCTAGAATGTGAAAAATATGGACACAATGTAAGGAACACCGTAACAAAGACTAATTCTTGATTTTTGAAAGTTCAAATCAAGGTTTAAAAATTTTGACAAATTTAAAAAACAAGAAAAATTGACACCATTTCATTTTTCAGCATTCGAGACATAGGAAATACAACGATACATCCGAGACAAAAATCTATCCTCCTGAACAGATCAAAAAAAGAAAAAGCAGAAATCAAACATACGAAGCATTGAAACATTTTGCAAAAAAAGGTCAAAAATTTTTAGGACTGCATTTATAAAAAAAAAAATTAACTAATTTTCAAAAATTTAACGCTAAAAAATTATTGACGTTTTTATTGAAACGAAATTAAAGACCCTCATGTTGCACAAAAAGAATATTTCTAGTAATTAAAACCAAAATACAGACAAAAAACTGAGAAAAATAGGAAAAAAACTACCAAAATCGGATTAGCATATGTACAATTTTATAAAACAAAATTACATCGAGGTAAAAAAGAGGCATCGAGTATATGAATTGTCAACGGGAAGTTGTCATATTGACTGATTTTTGACAAAAAGACGGCTAAAAGATCCAAAATGAAGAAAATAATAGGAAAAAGGCCAAAAATTAATTAAAAAATCAAGAAATTTATGCCAATTTTGAACTTGAAACGCGTTTTCAGGCTCTGCAAAACACTGTGCTATTAATTTCCAAGGTGTACATTTCAATATAGCATCGAATAAAAATCATTTCAACAAAAAACCAAATTACAAGCAAAAAAATGGGCCACTTAGACGAAAAAACGGCTAAAAACGGTTATCTAAATGTGCCATTCAGTCAAAAACTACTTTTCAAAGACAAAAAGTTATCCAATACCACGATAAAACTGTTTTGGTACGAGGTTGGTATTGCTATTAATGTGTATTATAGATAATTGCATGCGTAGAAAATTAATTACTATCAAGTTTAGGCTGATGTTGGTGGATGGCTGTACTTTGGATGCAATGGATTCTATATTTCAGTACAGTATCTCTAAATGTTGAGTAAGTAAAGATTTTCACTTAATCGTTTTAATTAATTCTCAATAGTGTTGAAATTAGCAAGTAACTTAACTTTACAATCTCTTTCACTTTTATGAATTTAAAACAAACAATTTGGTGAGGCTTGCTTCTATGTAAATAAAGAATATTCTGTTTAAATATCATGCTCGATAAGTATTCATATTAACGAATTTTTTGACAACGTCACACTCCCGTCCTTTTAAGAACTTCCGGACTCCAAAAAATTTGGTACTCCATCATTCAATGACGTTGAGAAATATCGTACTGTTAGGATAGTAGGGAGCAATTGTAGTTGTAGAAAAAGATAGAAAAGTTGCCACCTTTCGTTCCAGTCCAGTTTACATGCATAAGAAATAAAAGGTATATGCGCATCAGGGATACGGATGAGGCTGAGCAATAGATATAAAAGATGCTTTTTGTTGTCAGAAAAGGATAAAACTAAATTGGTGTAGTCGTGTGGAATTTGCTCAACGTAGATCGCTGATTGTTCCAATCTGCTGTCGTTTAAAATGTGGGATAGGACAAGCAGGTGTACTGTGGATGATCGTTAATTGGTCGTGCAGTTGTTGATATTTTTGACGAGTTACATCTATACTTTACAATTAAACTGCACACTTTCTTAGACATTGGTTTCGTCTTGCGCGGCTTGATCAGATGATGACAAATTTCGCTCAGATTGATGATGTCGGGATTGAATGGATGACCTTCTTGACGAAGGGACAGCAGTAAGCGCTGACTCAAATGATATCAATTTGTCTTCAGCTCGAACAAAAATGTCATAATCCCGTTTAAGTTCATTATAACGTTCCATGCAAAGTTTGACTTCATTTTTATCTTCCCACTTGACATCCATAATGAAACATGGTTTCAAATTTCCGTGTGGTCGCGTTATGAACGGTGAAAGAACACTCCGTATTAACTTGAATTTGTGATATGCCCACATGAACAGGAGATGAAGGAAAAGATTGATGACAAAGACTACAACTGATAAGGTTAGAGACATTTTTAAAGGGACATATTCCTTCAAGGTAGTTTTGAATGATGGGTTGAGGCTGCTCATTTCCATAGTCAAAGGCATCGCTATCTTGACTAGATCGTCAGTCGATTCAACTTTCGGGCTGTACAGAAGTTTTGCACGGACTTTCTTTAATAAGTCGACTCCGGCTATAGTACGTGACTCGAAATAAGGTAAGCTATCCAAATCAGGCACGACGTTCATTAAATGTTCCAGGGGATCGGGTAGTTTCACGTCTACAGTTTTGGGATCTATTTTGTCGCAAACTTCCAAATCTGATCGCAATTTTATATTATCACCAACTTTTACCTGATAACCGCAATCTACTGTAAGAAGACAGATTTTGCATCCGTCAGTAGTAGATCCGAGGCCAGACAGGCTCTTTTCCAGGCTATATGTGCGTATGCTAAACGCATCTGTGGCTGAAGTAAGAAGCCAAATTCCATAACCCAAGTTTTCCGCTTGGACATTCGTTGGAAGATAGAACACTTCCGTGTCGCATGTCTCGGCTGCCTTGAGTATGGATCCCAAGAACAAGGTTGCAAGGCACGAAGGTTGATTTGACTGAGACGGAAATTGCTCATGACAAATCTTGTACTTCGAAGAACCTATGCAACGATCGAATTGTTGCTGGGATAAGGTAACGGTTTCATCCTGATCCTCGGAGACGGCAAGATATGGGTTCTCAATTACCCATCTAATCGCCATACGAGGTTCAGACTGTGGCATGGGAACCACCTTAGCTCTATATGTAGAGTATGCAGTAGTCCGTGACGCCAACGGAATCGCAAGGGTCAATATCAACCCTTTTTCGACTGTTACGACATCACGGAGAAGTTTTGCTTCATAATATGAAAGCAAGTCAGTGTTATAAGGTATAGCCAAAGATAATCTGCTGCCGGATAAAGTCAAGTCCTCTCCAACAGATTTTAAAATAGCTTGTAAGGATTCTTTTGGAACTAACGAGATTGGCAATAACTTTTGCATCAGAATTGGAATTGCATTCAAAACGTTGACTCGATAGGTGTAGACGGAAGCCCGATAACTTTTGACGTCGGCATATAATAAAGAGAGAAGACTCGCCATCGTATCGAAATTGAAATTTAGCTGTTGGTTGGAAAACAGCATTTGATTACAATCGCGAAGAATATTGAAATTAGTTTCGATTACGTTAAATTGTTCTTGAATAACCTGCCAATTCTTATTCTGTGTTTCAGTCATTTGAGCTTGTGCTTCTTCAATTGCTTTCAGTTTGTTACTAACAAGGAAGAACTTCTCGTCGGTGTTTGTTCTCAATTGGCTCACATAACTAGTCAAGACTGAAGTTATTGTTCCCAAATGTTCAATATTAGCTGCATTTGTTTCGGATTGGTCTTGACAAGTGCCGAAGATTCCGGTCAATCCACAATCTGCAGATCCTCCTGCAATAAGGCCTGAACCAAATAGACCTAGACCTGCTGCTGCCAACGCTCCAATGTGTGCTCCTCTAGCATTTCGTGAATGTTTCTCTTCGTTTGTTGTCGATTTCATCACTTTAGATTTTTCACCAAGAAATGTTGATGTTTCGTTTCGGAGCAATTTGATATCAGCTTTCGACTGATTGACTTCATGGTGGATTTTGTTGAACATCCAATCAACGTTAAAATATGATTCATTTGTATGAAAAGGTGATGAGAAATCGAGAGGGCAATGGGCAGATGGCAGTTTCCACATATCATTTAGCTTGGCAAGCATGTCTTTGATTTCAGTCTTCAACGTGAAGTTATACGATGGAAAAGGAACAAGAAATTGGACTGGAATGAATTTTTCGGCAATAATGATTTTTGATTCTTCCGTAAACAAAATTCTTTTTTTCAAAACATCGTCATAATCAATATCATAGTCGTTTGAGCAATAAATTTGGGTTAGGGATAAAAGGGTTAGGGAAATAGCAAGCCTCATCTAAACACAAATTAAGCTTTAAGAATTTAAAAATTAACTAATGATGTTTTGTTGTGTTTCAGATTTAAGTTCTTACTCCTTGTTTTCACAAGTAGAGTAGTCAGGTAAAACAAAAGTATGTGTTCAAATGGTAAGTTGTCTCTATTTCAGTTGTTTGTCATGTTGAGAAAATTGTTTTTGTTCGTCTTGTTGGCCCCCTTCGTACTTTCGTGCGAGGTGGTTGTTTGGCGTATGACTCAAATACACTGTTGCCCCAATGGTACTTATGTGGTTGTGGGGACAGAAAGAATTTGGAGCAAGTCTGTACCTTTGGCGTGTGGGGTGGGAGCTGAGGGACAGCTCAGTGTCGCTCCTTTTGTGTGGACTTTAACAATCCTGTTTTGTATTTATCAAACAGTGCAATCAGTTTTGGCCTGCGTCTTTGCCAGAATGTATCGTTATTACTAGTTACGTGAGACTTAACGGACTAAAACTAGACTGAGTTGTGTTAGATGTCGCTAGGCTTTGTTTTAGAATGTTGTTTTAGAATGACTTTTGACTAATTTGACTTTACTATTTCTTAACTCTTTTAACACTCACACTTGGTGAGCGCTCTAAATCAAAATACTCAATTTTCGTGAATTTTTTAAGATTAATCATGGAAGTGTATCTTATGAAAGCTGCTAAAACTTACTGTGGGACTGGGAAAATTGACAAAAAATATAATTTTGGCAGAGATCGCAAACTTTACAGCGATCGTTTTCGACAATTTAAAGTTGCCAATAACGTATTAATGAAAGGCAATTTTGTCGTGCCGACTGCCGATACTGCGGGCAAAGTGGCACGAAGAATTCACAGACAAACTGAGGATCACGTATGTGATATAAAACAGCTTGTGGCGGGTTTGAGATCCTCAAACTTTTTCCTACCAGATTTTGTTGGGGGACTTCAATTAGTGGCGAAAGAGTAAGTAATCAAACATCATCGAATGAAATCATGTTATTAAGGTAGTAAAATCTCTTTTTGTTTTTCCAGTGCGGTGAGGCAATGTCCCGATTGCTTTAATGAACTTTGTGGAAAAGTAAAGATAATATGTTCGACTCCCAGTGAAGCTATGCAAAGAAAGTGGTGTTCGGAATTCGATTTCAAATTTGAAAGGAAACCTTTTATTGGTACTTCATACCAGAAGGAATTATGTGAACCGGCGCTTCCAATTGTGCAGCCTCATATTTCGGAAACATCTGGGAATTGTGTATTTTCTTCGGTCTATTATTTGATAACTGGCAAAAAATCAGGTCATGCATTTTTTTTTTTGAATTTAATGGTATGTAAATGAATATCAAAAATAAAAAATGGATTTTTAGAGAATGGTGAGTGTAACAAATTGAGATCTCGCACTGCGGACATGATGTTGCGACCTGACTTTATCAAATTTTGTACAAAAGAGATGAATTATATCCCAAATCCTTTCGATGTGTTCGAATATAAAAATACATCTTGGCCAGTGTCAGAATCATGGGTACATTTTTACTGCCTTTATTTCTAATATGCAAATTAGGTGGAAAAAATGTAGTTTTCCAGGGCAAAATCATTTTTTTTTTGTGGCAGATTCTTGGACTTGCATGGGTGCTGAAGTGCGAAATAAATGTCTTTTGGATTTATAAAAATGAAGGGATGTGGAGTGTTTATCGACACTGTGAGTTAAAGAATGGAAATGGGCCGGCAATTCTTTTACATAGTGCACTGTTAAAGAATTCAAGAGGTTTTCACTGCGAGCCACTCTTACAGTTTCCCTGTAAAAGGTTAATTTACATTTTTTCGACAGCAAAACTTGAAATTGGTCAAAAATATAGATTTCTCACTCTTTTATAAATAATTTAGCAATGAGGGTGAGTTTGATGCTCGAAAAGCCGAGGGTGAGCTGCAGCCACGTGCTGCTAAATTCCTCAGGAGTGATGTTATAAAAAAGTGACTCATAATGATGTTCAAACAAAATTTCATAGAATTTTCATCAATTCTTCATAGAAAAATTAACTTAAATTTCAGCTGAACGAATAAATTTTTTGAATACAAACAGTTTACTAGGTTGATGAAACTTTATGAGCTGCGTTTTGGGGAATTTGAATTTGATTAAGGTCAATTTGGGGAAAAAATTTAAGGAAATTCAAAAATTTTTAAAAAGTTCGCATATGCGGGTGACCTTGAAAATTTTTTTCCGTAGAGGCTTCAGAGGTACACCATTCGATAGAGGATGATCTGCTAGGTACCAAAGGCCCCCACAGATTTTTAATATAGGCCTTAGTTTCTCTAGAAATTTGAATTTTTTGGCTCTAATTTGACATGAAATTCTTGCTCAATTTTTACGTTGAGTTCTTTTGAGTTTTGATGTTCAAAATAAATTTTTTCATTCGCCATTTTCAATGCTGATTCTAGGAGTGAGAGGGTTTGTTCCCTCCTTTGTAGGGTGGGACTTTTAGTCGGGGTACAATTTTTGAAATAGGTCAATTATAGCAAAAATTTTTGTAAAAGATTTCTAAGGGCAAAGCACATACATGTGGGAGTTCTATAAACTAGGGGGACTATAGGAATAAAGCTAACTACTATTAATATTATCCTGTATACGTCAGGGTAAAAAGAAATGTTAAATCCGGGTACTTATACATTAAAACTGCTATTAAATTAAGTAAAGCAATGAGAATAAAACATCAATTATAAATTAAAGAATTGAAGGTTAAATAAGGGTTAAAACTAAGAATTAATAGTAAGTGAATATATAGTGTGTTTAATTAATAAAATAAAGTAATAGTTTTAATGATTTTTCTATTTATTTTAATTATTTATTATATATATTTTTTTTTGTAATATTTTTTTTCTTTTTATTTTACATGAACATATAAGTTTAAGTTAAAATTGTTGAACACATTTCGGATTAAATTAAGAACTTCTGGCCATGAAAGTTGCTGTGGCTTGCAATCTAGTTGTGCGATTGCTAAATCAGTGATGTTGTAGTTTTCACAATGCTTTTTAAGGTTCTGAAGACACTTTTGTAATGATAAGTATGATGGTTTGTGGGCATCGGTTTCTTTTGTTACAAGACTATAGATAAACCGATTGTTTGATACGTCAGAAATGGTTAGCAATGAACCTATATCTAGGTCCTGATTTTCTAGATTGTACGGGGGGATATTGAAGTCCAATTTTTGGAAAAAGGAATTTGGATTTGATTTTGAAACAGTGTCGGCAACAGAGAACTTTGAGTTTTCTAAGTTTTCTCGGCTGAAGAAAATCTTCAGACTATCATCTACTAAGGCTTTCATTCCAGATTGCTTCTGTAACTCTGCCTTTTCTTTTTTCTGTCTCGTGCGTCTCTTAGCACCTACTACTAAATCTAACAAAGGTGAAGGCTGTTTTGGTAAAGCTTGTGAAGTAGATGGAGAACTTGAAGACTGAGGTGTTGTATTGAGTAATTGATTGTGGGCTTCTTCGCTTCGCTTAATATCGTGTTTTGTTGCTCTAGATGGCGGTTTTCCAAAAGCTAAGCGGGCAGTATTGTCACGACATGACTGAATAATTATTGACCGTTTTTCATTTGGATTTTTAAAATATAACTTTCCATCCCGTATTCCGAGTTTGCTTGTCGTGGGAGAAGTGGTGTGCTTCGTTTCAGGATGAAAGGTAACTGTTTTCCGGCGTGTCGCTGCTATAGGAGTTTCTGCCGTATTGGGCATTGGTATCCTAGTAGGACGTGGTTCTCGCTGTTCCGGTGTATTGTCGACTTCAAATGTTGGTCGAATCTTATCATGGATTGTTGGCATCTGAGGCTGTCTGGTCTCAAATGTCTGTGGAAATTCAGCGAATGGTTGATCATCAGCATCCGGAATGGCATCATTATCATTTTCCTCGTCTGTTATTGGCTCCAGTTCTTCATCTAGAATTTCCTGATCTATTATATCTGGCTCGTCTGATTCATTCTCATCGTTAACTGGGTCAGGAAATTCAAGGTGAGGGCCACCGCCTGGTTCAGCATGATCCGCTGGTGCTGCTGGAGCTGGTGGTGGAGGGACTGGAGGCATTGCAGGTGGAACAACTGGTGGAGGCAAAACTGGAGCTGGTGGAACAGGTGGTATTGCAACTTGAAATTGAATTGCGGTTGTCAGTTGCGCATCATCTTCTTCCTGTTCTGCTTGCTCTGGTACATCCGTCATGAATGTGTGTTCCAACAATTTTGGAATCTCATTATCAAATAACGCAGGCTCTTGTCTGTACTTTCCTAAGACTGGGTCTGGAATGAACTTTTCTTGATCTATGTTTTCGAGATCTATCGGAGGTTCACTCGGACTATATGCTCTGAGTCTTATGCGATGAATACATTGGGTAAAATAGGTACCTGCTTTTCGAATCAAATAATTGGAATCAGTGAGCACTTTTTCGACTCTATACAATGGTAACCAAACATTCATGGACTTACTTCCAAAATCATTCTGATTCGTCAACTTAGGATTCAAAATCAAACAATAGGAATGCAACTTGAGTGGATGTGCTAACGCTTTTTCATCATAATATTTTCGATATTGGTGATAGCTGTGAATGAGCCTAGATTTTGTTTCAGCGAACTTTTGCTGCATGGCATCTTGCAACTCTATTACAAAATCAGACTTTGGATCAAGTCTTTTTATGGCTGTGTTGCTAAATCTCAAATCAAGAGGTTTGATTGGCTCTCTGCCATGAAAAATTGCAGTTGGTGTACAACCTATTGATGAGTAGTATGGGGTGTTATGAATGTAGGCTGCCAATGGTACGTATTTGTGCCAATTTGACCATTGATGATTGGTGTTAAGCTTTAAGATACGTTTCAACGCTCCATGAGCTCTTTCAACTACACCTACACTTTGTGCGTGTTTCAAACTAGCATGCTTTATTTTCACCTCTAACAATGATGCAAGTTCATGCATTAACTCAGAAACTAGGCTTGTTCCAAGATCAGACACTATAGTTTTTGGAATATAGCTGTGTTCGAAAAATATTGATGAAAGTTCATGTGCAAGTTTTTGTGCGTTGACAGTTGTGAGTGGAACGGCAAAAAGATACTTTGAAAAAACGTCAATACCGGTTAGGACATATTTGTAAAGTGGAGACTGAAATGATCCTACAATATCAATTTGCATCATGTCACCTGGATATGATTGAAGGGATGAAACTGGTTGCAAAAATGGTCGTAAAGACTTGTTTGAAATGCTTTTCTGCTGGATACAGGTTAGGCAATTTTTAATCATTTGGACAAAATACTCTGTGAAACCTGGAAAATAAAATCTATTTCTGAACTCATTTATTGTCCTTTGTATGCCTATATGACCTGCTATTGGCGAATTATGCAATCTATACACTGTTTCTTTCCACAAATGTTTTGGTAAACAGTACTGGAGATTTGCAACTTTTCCAGCATGATCAAAAAATTGTCGATACAAAATTTCATCCTTCAAAATAAGTCTTTGGAACTGTTTTGCATACTTTTTCAATTCAAAACTTTGGTAATTTAAATCAACAGGTTGACCTTCTTTTTTCCACTTAATTACCTCTCTTATTGTCTCATCTTTCATTTGTTCATCTAAGAGATTAAGAGGTGTCATTCTGTCATGCAAATCATTAAGTTTGTCTGCCGGATCTGGCATTAAAACTGCGTTAATTTCGGTATTTTTCAACAAAAATCTGACAAAACCTGAAATTTCTTCATTTTCAGTAACTTGATTTGATTGTTGAATTTGTTCAAGAATAGCATTTGGAATGCCTGTTTGCTTGAGTTGGTTGATAACGTTTTCATCAAGTATTACTTTGAACAAGTGATCAAAATCTTCTACAGCGTTCATTAAAACATCAGGTGTTTTTGCCATCGTTTCAATTTCAATTTCCTTGACTGGAATATGATCAGTTAATTTCAATTCAATCGCTTGGTCAGGATCAGTTTGAATACGTGACAAAAAATCTGCGGCATAGTTAGCTCTGCCTGGGATGTGAGCAATGACTAGGTTGAAAGAAAGTAATCGATCAAGAAGATTCCATAAAGATGGGGGAATTGTTTTTGATTGGAAAAATTGTACCAAACTTTTGTTATCTGTCAGGATAATAACTGGTTTTTCAGTTCCCCAAATAAAATGCGAAAAATGGTCTAGTGCAAAGTACAGACCCAAAAATTCTTTGTAATAAGTTGAAAATTTCAATTGAGCTTCATTGAACAATTTTGTACCAAAAGCAACTGGTGCATAAGTTTTTCGTTCTTTGGCTTTTTGGTCCTTGACATAGTCCTCAATCATTAGGACAAAACCTGCGCCATAATAACTGGCGTCACATAACAAAACATATTGCATTCCTGGCTTCGCCAGTCTAAGGGTAAGCTCTGTTGCTTTTACTAGGTCATCTGTCAAAGTTTTCAAACTTTTTTTATGATCATCAGTGATGTAGTGTTCTACATTTTTTCGCAAAAGTTTGTAAAACGGTAAAAGTTTTTCACCTAGGTTTGGTATGAAATCTCGCCAAAATTGTAGAAAACCGACAAGTCTTTTCACTTGCTTAACCGTTTTAGGCATTGTCAATTTACTAAGGAATTTTGCAATTCTTTCTTTCTCAGGTTGAATTCCTTTTGGAGTAATGACTTTTCCTAAGAAGGTTATTTCCTGAACACCAAATTCACATTTGCTTGGTGATAGTTTTAAACCTGATTTTCTCACACACTCAAATATTTTCCTTAGGTTAGGAATCAACTCATGAAAACTATCGACTGCACTTCCTATGTCATCCATATACTGAGTACATATATTTGCTGCTAAGCATGGGTCTAAGTAATGTCTGATGAATGAACTAAAACCTGTGACAGATTTGCTAAGACCTTGAGCTAGACATTTATATGCGTAAGTACGAGAAGCAAAATTAAATGCCAAAAGTTGAACCGAAAGGTCATCTGCCATTTGCACACAATGGTATGCTTGCGAACAATCAAGTTTATTAAACAATTTCTTTCCTGCGAAATGGTTCGATGCATCGCTCATATTTGAAATTGGAAAGTTCGTGTTTATATAGTCATTTCTTAACAGATGGTTTATTCGTCTTAGATCAATTAAAATTCTCAATCTACCGGATGCTTTTCGTTGAGCAAATACTGGACTACTGTATTTTGAATGTGACAAGGTTGTAATCAAACCATAATAGTGCATGAGTGCTAGTTCGACAATCAGTTCATTTCGCAAATGTATGGGTGTTTGTGGACTTTGTACATAAACAGGCGAGTTATGCTCGGGTGTAAGTTTGATTTTCAACTCGGTATTGTAACCTACGTCGAAACGATGTTTGGCGAAAATGTCAGAAAACTCTGTCAACAAATTTTGGACCTCGACCTTTTGGTCATTTGACAAAACAGATTTTTCCCATTTGAAATTTGCTAAGAATGTTTGCTTGTGAACTTCATTAACTTTGGGGTCAATTTTTTCAAGACCTTGAAAATGTTGGATTTGGTCGAAAATTTCACGTTGTAAGGGTGGGAGTAAATGAGGATTGGGACAAGTTTCAGGGGTTGGGAACCAGAGTTTCTCATACTCAGGTCCAGGGCGTTTTTTGGACTCATCATTTGAACATTCTATTTGAATAAGCTGATTAAGACCATTTTCAATGTCATCAGGATCACGTTGCTTAGCCAACGCTATCAGTTGCGGATCGATACTGATAAGTTTTTCTGCTTGAGCTTGGCTCAGAATTTCAAAAGATGCAACAAGTGTGTTAGCTTTAAGATGTACATAGTGATCTGTGATGTTAATTGCTGATATATACAATTTTCCGTCTTTTTCAGCTGTACTCAGAGATGATGTTAAGGCAATCTCTGTAGATTGTTCAAATTCGTCATTAGGGATAACAACTCCACTACATTCGGAAAAACTTTCAGAGTTATCCTTGAGTGAACACTCTAAAATTTGGTGTGAATTTGGGGGTAGGGCATGCTTTTTGTTAAGAAAAATGGGTATTTTCTTAAGTTTTTTCAGGTAAAATTTTGATTTACCTTTTGGCTTAATTTCATTAAGCTGGACAGTCAAATTTGGAAGTTTCAAAAGATTGAAAGCGGGGCAAATCCAAATAAAATTTTTCTTGAAAAAAGGATTTCCAATAATAACTGAGTTCATTGTTGGCAAAACGAGAAAAGTGTCTGTAAATTCATGATTTGTGATATCAAAAGTAATTTTTACGGCCTTTGAGATGTTAATTGGCGCACCTGAAGCCAATTTTACATTTTTGAAAGATGGTGATGTGAACTCAAATTTTGCATTGGAATTTTGTAGTTGCTCTAAAAGATTTTCTGGGATTGCATTTGCGCAAGAACCAGTATCTATTAAAGCTTTTCGTCGAATTTTATTATCAAAGAGAATATTAACATAAGAAAGGAATTCTCCCTCCAAAGGGATAACGGCACATAAATCATTTTCCGTTTCTAAACTACTAGTATCAAAATCAAATACATTGTCAGTTACATGATTAGTAGAAAAATCTAAATTTTTGGAGGACTTTTGTGGAACTTGTGGCTCGTTTAGTTTTTTGGTTTCCTATTGAATGGGAAACTACCACCGCCGCGTCTGCCTCCTCTGCCTCGCAGAGAGCATGTTGCTGCAGTGTGGTTTGGATAGCCACAAATGAAACATGTTACACTAGAATATTGAACTGTTTCAATATGACCAGGGGGAGCGGGAGGTGTTATTTGAACAGTGGCAGGCTGAGCATTAGAACTAGATGCTTGTGCAGGTGGTGCTTGAGGTGAAACTTGACCTGCTGCTTGTTGATTTGCATATGCAGGGAAAAGTTGCTGCGAAAAGTTATTGTTCCGAGGATAATTTTTGTTGTTATTATAATATCCTCGTCCTCTCCAATTACCTCTGTTATTATTATTACCTCGGTAATTATTTCGTCCTCTGTTTCGTCCTCTAAATCCAAAACCACCGCGGTTGCGGCCTCTATAACTTCCTCTGAAGTCTCCCTGTTCTTGGTAATAATTTTCTTGAGCATTCATACCTTGCTGACTCAAAACTTGTTCCTGTTGTTGATGTTGTAATTTTTGTTCTTCAAACTGTTTTGAAAGTTCATTTACTTTATTTTCCATAGCCTCACTTGTCTGTGTAAGTTTTGAAAGTGCATTTACTAAGTTCTCTGATACTGTGTTACTCATTTCACTGAATGCTCCATCTGCATATTCGTCTGTTTTACATAAGTTATGAATTGTCAGTTGTTTTCTGGCAAAAAGACACAAATCATCTACTGTTGCGTTATCTGGTTGTTCAAGTAACTTTGCTCTTAACCAACTTGGCATACATTTCACAAAAAGTCTCTTAATCTGATTACCACGTTCAGTTTGTGCAAAAAGTAAATTTTGTGCATTTACAGCATTTTCACGATCTATTCTTGCTCTCTCTGCTCCTGCATCTAACGCAGGGTCAGCTGCTGCTACCGGGTTTGGTGTTGGGTCAGGATATGCTCTCACTGCCATATTTTGAAGTGTTACTAAGAAATTTTCTGGTGTATCAGTTTTTTGATCGAATCTCAAACTTTCTAACTTAATGACATATAGTTCCTGCAATTGGGGGTTACAAAAGTGATTTCTCAGTGCTGTTAGACTTAAATTAATGTCTGCTCTTGTAGCGTCGTCAAGTGTTTGAAAATATCTTAATGCTGAGTCTCTAAGATGTAATGACATAAAATTAGCCTGTTGACCAGCTGCAATTCCTGCAACTCCTATTATGCTTCTCAACAATCTTTCAAATTCACGGAAACTTTCTTTTTCTGTACCTGAGTACGGTTTCAAAGTTATATTTGGTTGAGCCATTTTTATAATTATTATTATTATTATGATTAACTATTGAAGTCAAAAGACGTGTTAGTGTGCAAAATGCAAGTGATTGAAACAAAAGTTATGTGCTTTGTCAAAATTCCTTCGGAATTATCCCAAAAAGTGTCAAAATTTGAAATTACTCTGAAAAATTGAGCCCCTTTAGTTTTTGAACTGAACTTTAGTGACACAGTTGATGAAAGTGATAATTACTTTTAAAAGCACCATAAAATTTATCTTTAATCTCTCCATTCATGGTTTCAAACATTTCTGTTTTCACGATAAATGATATCAATTGATCAAAATTGACTGAGCGCTCATCAAGTTTAAGATAGGACATTTTATAAATTCACTGCAAAAGTAGAATTGTTAACGAACCCTTGAAGTGTTGTGGTGATTCTTGAGCACTAAGTTGTAAATGGGATTGAGCCCTTCTGCTGCGTCTTTGGCTTTGAGCAAGTAAAATCCAGTTTTTTCTTCTTCTTTGCTTAGTAGGGTTAAGATGCTGACATTGTAACACAAGATACTGCCTGTGATCTTTTTCAGCTGGACCTTCTTCTCAGCTGTTGGTGTCCGTTTCTGTCACCATATCCAATACCACGATAAAACTGTTTTGGTACGAGGTTGGTATTGCTATTAATGTGTATTATAGATAATTGCATGCGTAGAAAATTAATTACTATCAAGTTTAGGCTGATGTTGGTGGATGGCTGTACTTTGGATGCAATGGATTCTATATTTCAGTACAGTATCTCTAAATGTTGAGTAAGTAAAGATTTTCACTTAATCGTTTTAATTAATTCTCAATAGTGTTGAAATTAGCAAGTAACTTAACTTTACAATCTCTTTCACTTTTATGAATTTAAAACAAACAATTTGGTGAGGCTTGCTTCTATGTAAATAAAGAATATTCTGTTTAAATATCATGCTCGATAAGTATTCATATTAACGAATTTTTTGACAACGTCACAAAAGTCATTCACTAAACGCAGCGCATGATCAAAAAACTTCTCTCGCTCAGAAAAAATTAGTTCACACGGCAATTTTTCTCACTTTCGCTTTTAGGTCAAAACAGCGTCTGAACGAATAGTACTTCCGGTAAAAAAAAAACCTTAAGAAAACCAATACTCCTCTTCGAGTCGTAAAACCAAGAGAAGGCCAATAATAGCCCCAGCTATCGCTGTGCGGCTATTAAAAACTAGCGCCAATTTTAGCGCACGTTTCATTTGACTTTTAGCAGTGAACTTCCGCCAGTTTAGATCAGCTGCTGACACTTGGAACACAAAATGCTGACAAAAACGTCAGGGGCGTAAAAAAGTCACTCGAAAAGTCAAAACGATCAAGCAAAATTTTGCATAAAGAAGACCAACACGTTCACAATAATTGGTTCAAACTTCGTCCGAGAGCAATTAAAAAGGAGAGCGCCTAAATTATAGCCTTTGAGCGACTGCCCGTGGCTATTAAAAATTTCTACCAACCTCCAGTCGAAGAGCACGAGTCCAGGCTCTGATTTCTCTGGGGCTCTCGTGAACTCCCACTTGCCCCTTGAGCGTTCACAGACCTGGAAACAGTGACAGACATTGGAGAGCTGGGGTTGCTGTCATTGATTCTGTGGCCTTCATTAGCAGCAGATGATGCTCCGTTCACAGACGGGGATGTCGCACTTAGACTCGCTGGGTAGAGAATCCTAAGCAGATTTCCATTGTATGGTGTACGCATTATTATTGCATGGTAAAATAGGCATGGTGTCCTACTACTCTATCTATCTAAGTATCTACTAAGTATCTATCCTACTAAGTAACTATCTTGAGTAAATTTCTACGAGTACGTTTCTGCGAATTGAACTCTATTATGCCATTAAATGAAAAATCTGTTAAGTAGCAATCTAGGTACAAGTAGCAATATAGTCTCCATTCAAAAAGTCGCCCTAGAATATGGCGTATCCTTAAACTAATTTCAGGAGCAGCTAATATAGCTTGGATTATGCCTTAGTAATGCAGCCACTATGGTTTTCAAGCTAAGAGACAAACTAATTTTTTGTTTTAAAAATCAGGATATTAAACCTGTCTTTGTCTGTGTCGTAGTAATTAACACTGGAGTGCTCGTCTTCGTCATCGGAGTCCTCGGGTGACACGAACACCACTTCAAACGTCAGATCTCCAGTCTAAAGAAGCAACTATTTGTCGACGAGTGCCCAAATTGCTCAAGAAAATGACAAAACCTTTGATAAACCATTGCATCCTGTGAGATTTGAAGAAACATCGTACGACAGAACTAACTCCCTTTAACAGCAAACACAAACAAGAAAAAATACCATTTGTTTTCTTCGCAGATTTGGGAGGGGGAACAAAGGTCAAATAAAGATTTCATTATAATTCACAGCTGATTAAAATTAACAAATGAATCTACTTTCTCGCAAAAATCACACAAAAATCTTCATCTGAGCAACAACTCTCATCGTTCAAGACGATCAATTACATCCACGTAGCCGCTTCGAATCATTTGAGAGCAACTAGAGAGTGAATTAATTACCTGTCTGGACAAGACATTGACAGCATCATTATGCTTTGCATCTCGCAAGTTGATGCCATTGACAGACAGAATAGCATCACCCACAAACAGCTGATTGCACCTCTCGGCAGGCAAGTTGGCGTGGATCTCCGAGATGAGAATGGGGACTCCGTGCTCTTTTCCACCAGTGATCGAGATCCCCAGTCCCTCTGTCGGCTCGCGACGCAATTTCACCACTCTGATGTCTCCAATCCCACGTCTCTTCTTGTCCATGGTCTGCAAAATTGCGTTACTCATAAAGCGGCTAGCAAATCTTTTTAACAAAATAACCTTTTTCCAATTGTGTAGACTACAATATCACATCTAATTAAGCGTACAGATTCAAGATCAACATTGATATAATTTCCAGCCCGTCCATAACATAACGCTAACATTTAAGTTAGCAATCAGTAACACTTTAAACTAACTTCACTTGAGATCAACGCTTGGAGTGAAAAAGAGCTTTTCAAATGATAACTTATGGGAGATACTTAAATGTCATTTTGCTGCAGATATTAATCTCTTAAAATACATTTTATGAATTGCCATGATTTTCTTAAAATCCACTCAGTGACTTTCCGCCCATCTTTATAAAGTGTCTCCCTACATAGTCTTGTGGTCTGGGCAAGTTATTGTCCAAAACCCCATTAGCAGCAGTTTGTCCCCCACTGGCACCTGAGCCACCTGCACTTATGGAAGAGCCTGAAATATAAGAACTATATTTTACTATGATTGGAGTACATAATTATTAGGGACTTGCAATAGATCAGCCTTCACTTGATCATTCTCATAAACGAAAAAGTCAAAGGTTCGGTTCATACTTTGTTAAAGATTGAATATAACTTCAATATGGACAACTTTGAATTCTTTAGGAACTGCAAAATTATTGATACAAAATGCATGAGCACGAACATCGAGTCGTGTGATTTTTCCGAGAACTAACTGACATCTGACCATAAAGTCCTGAGTGTGATAAAAGAACACCTTCTTGTTGACATTTATTTGGTGACAATTATATGTGTCACAAAGAAATCAATTTTAAAGCAGAGTGATTGAGGTACTAAATATCTGAGTTCGTGTTCATATCTTTACCTCGACCTCTGCATGCCCTGATGACCGTCTTGTGTCTGTGCAGGTGGATCTCAGCCTCCAACTGATTCCACAGTTTATCATGTTCACTCCCACGCAGATCACGCCCCAGAAGCTGAATCTGCTGGATTCTGTAAACATGCTAAAGAAGTCATTTCCAAAGTCTGGAGCAGTAAGTTCAAAAACGCATTCCAGATACCTAAGTTTTTATATGCCAGATCTCTACAGTTCGATTCAATAATGCCAGATTTTCTCATAAATAGTGCCAGATTTCAAACTTGCAAGTTGGTGTTTCACGCTAAGTTAAATGACTCGCGCTAACGGACATGACTTGTGACGTCAAAAATTTGGCTTACATTTCGAACCACTTCGCAGTTCTCGATTAACATCAGATTTTCTCTGCGACTTCAATGTCACGTAACTTTTACGTAGAAAACAGTTTTACCAACCTTAGATTTTATTCAGGAACTCACAAGAGCGTACTCTGATTATTTGTTTTCAGTAGATCAAAAGTCTACTCACCTCCCGGCCAATTCCTTGTCCAAGTACTTAGCCGCCAATCTAGCCCCAAAAACTTCACTCTGTAAGCTGTACAACGATTGTCTCAGGCTGCTGTTCTCCACTTTAACCTGATCCAGCTCAGCTGCAAGACGACATTCACGCATCTTGTCACCTGCGAATTTGTCCATTTCTCCTTCCTAAAAACATCTTGGTTAACAGAAGTAAAAACAGCCACAAAAGCCTGATAAACTGAAAAAAGGATAAAAGGGCAATTTAGAGAAATATTGTAATGGAAGTTATTTCAGTTTCCTCTCGGAAAATTAATATTACCGCACGGTCGTTACAAGCAGTAAAAAATAAACCACAGACCAGCGTCAGACGACTCCCAGACCCATTTGGGTGGAGGGGGGGGGGGGGGGGTTGGGTTGAAGGGAGTGGGTTGAAGGGAGTCCATTTTGGGTTGAAGGGAGTTCAGAGGGGTGTGTGTACATGTGCGTGTGTGGGGAGGGGGTGATCTCAGCAGTTTCGGGGCGGGGGTTCGAGCGCGCTGGGAAAACGGGTGTAACATGTCAAAGGGTGGGGGTGACGTGAGGCGGGGGTCTTACTCTTAGAACCATCCTTCATATCATGAATTTATCTCCTTAACTGCTTCGGTGAATCGGATACTTAGAGACTAGAGAGCCGTAAGGCTCTTCGAGAACTCAATGCCCTCCGGGGATTACCTGTTCATCCCGTTTTTGAAGACGAAAATTTAAAAGTCAGACGAAAAATCGGTCACGCGAAAAATCTCATAAAAAGGACCCTCGAATTGATATGATAGCTGCAAAATTCGTTTGAGAGCAATTAATTAGTACAAACTTGGTTGCGAGCAATTAAATACGACCTTGGAATACTAAGTGTAACAAATTCAGAGAAAATTATTGAATTCTTTAATTGCTACAAAAATATAATCAAATCTGCCTTTGTGCTATCTGTCTTAATTTCGAAACTTGAATGAGATTATCCCAATTGAGATGCGATTGATGATCATGCCAACAATGAGGGAAGGGAGGGAGCTTAAATGGGACTAAGAAGTTCAATAGTGGGCTTCAAATAACCACATTAGAGGTTAACATATACCACTATTAAGATTTAAAGTAAAAAATGGCACCAGTTTCGGCGCACTTTTCATTTGACTTTTAGTATTAAATTGCTGCCAATTGAGTTCAGCTATTTGAAATTGTGATTGAGAGAAAATTTTACATCACGCGAAACGCAAAAAGTCAAGGGCGTAAAAGTCACTCCAAAAGTCAAAATTGTCGAGCAAAAATTTTGCATTAAAAACATAGCCGGCAGAATACCGGAAACGACTCGAATCGTCGTGCATTATAATCTCTAACCAAACCTTGCCGAAATCAGAGCATCAAAATAGACAAGAGAAAAAAAAACAGAAGTAGCCCAACAAACCACATTTGAAGTGTTTTAAAAATGCCGACAAAGGGTTGTGCGGTGTAGATTAGATAATTAGGGGTGACTTATATAGGAACAAAAAATCTCAAAATGACCTCTTCACCTTGAACACAACCAGCAGTTCATAATTACTGTACATTACAAACGAAGCTACTTGAAGTCCAATGTTCGAAAACAAGTCAACAATCAAACAAACCTCCAAACGTCGGAAGAATTTCTCTTGAACGACAGGCGAGGCAATTTAATTCAGAGGCTGTAGCCTAGATCCAAATTTTTATGGGTGCAAAACACCTCTCTCCCTCCGTGATTCCAACCCCTGACCTCCAGATCCACAGCCATACGTACTAACCACTGCGTTACAAATCACTTACCTCTGCTATTCTGCAACCGATTTTATATTAGCAACACGCTTTACTTCGGAGCAATTGAGATCACTCAAAAATGAAGAACTAAAGCGTCAAAAAAAACACTTGAGAAGTCAAAGAAGGTTCTAGAAGATAAGCGCAAAATTGTCAAGCGAAAAATTTGCATAAAAAAGACACACACGTTTGCAATAATTGCTATGAACTTCGTTCAAGAGCAATTAAAAACGGAGGTAAATGCTCGAACAGAAAGAAGTCAAAATTCAAGTCATGAACCAACTTTCTTTCTGCTAAGAAAACCTGTAGAATCTCAATACTCTTCTTCGAGTCGTAAAAAGACACACGTCTACAATTGCTTTGAGCTTCGTTCAAGAGCAATTAAAAAAATGTCACTGAAAAACTACTTGCAACATCTCGGCAGCATAAAACCAACCAAACACCGTTCAGAAAGTTCCACTGTGCTAGAGCCGATATTAATTAATCCGACTAATGTTCAAAAGTTGAAATTTCTTAGCTCACTTCAAGTCATAAACCTCATTTATTTTTGTGTCATTGATCTAAATTAACACCTGAATATGAGCAAAGTTCAACTTATGAGTGATACAGTAAGAAAAAAAGACCACCGGACAAATAATGCACACAAACTTTGTTTCAGAGCAATTAACTATTTCTCTTTTTTACAATTTTATTGTACCAAAAATCTGTTCGAAACAAAATGGCATGGCCTTTTCCAGGAATGCGATTCCGCACCTCTTTTCTCGGATTTCCCCTTGGCTTGACAAGCTCCCGAGATCATTCACTGTACTGTCAATGTGTTTGGTCAATCGCATACTTAGATACTAGTAAGGCTCTAAGAGAGCTGCTCAGCCACTTAACGCCCTCCAGTTGTTAACTGTTATCTCATTTTTGAGGACGAAAATTCAATAACGTCAGACGAAAAATCTGTCAATCACAAAATCGCATAAAGCACAGACCATCGAAAATCTTGCTGACAACCAATAAACTTCCGATAGTATTAACAAAAGAGTAAAATATTGGCTTAATCTGGGTTAAGTGTCCCCTGCCAAAAATGAGCCAAAAACGAAGCGTCTTGCGATATCATTCAAATACAAAAACATAGCCAGCAGATAACCGGAGAAGCTTGGAAAAAAGAGACTTGCGTGCCGTATAAGAGATAGAAGCAGATACCGAAATAAGTTGAAAAAGGTATCGACGCCACTCAAAAAGCTATGTAAATAACATTCAGCGATGAACTTATAAAGCTGGTTAAAATTCATTGCTCAGCAGGGACCTTCAATACGCATATGAGTTCCTTTAACCTTAAAGTAATTCAAACTATTGAGTGAGGTGAGTCACGTATGATCAAAATCTTATCACGCAAATGAGCTAAAAAACGTTGGCTAAAGAGAATGAAATGACGTCACGCGCGCAAATGCCGTTAGTGAGAGGAAGAAGTCAATCGGAAAATTTGACCTTTTCTGCTTTGCTGTGTGAACAAATGCAAAACGAAAGAAAAAAGCCGAGAGCACCGCAATATAGCTCCGCTCAGCTTACAGCTAAGTAAAAAACATAGCCGGCAGATTGCCGGGAAACAGCCGCCGTTGACGAGCTTGATGCTTATCGGTATTGAAACAAAAAGAAAAGAGAAACTGAATGCATCTTTGTTTTTTTTCGATGTCAAAAGGAGTTCTAATTTGGTGCGCAGCTTCAGCTATATAGTAAAACAATACTTAATTCAGCTTTTAAACTGAAAGCTTAATACCGATATCAGCTAGCAAACACTCTAATGAACTTTGATAACCCAATTCTCAATAACTTAATGACCGTGATTTATCGGTTTCTCCCGTCTCTTTTCATTTTACTCTTTTGATTTTGGCCGTACTCTCTATATTGCGTAACTCAAAGCATGAAAGAAATTAAAATCCATTCAGTTCAAACAGTGAGTGAAGTAAGTCAGAAGTCAAAAGTGAAAATCGTCAATTATGTAAAACAAAAAACGTGATCAAATCGTAAAGCGATTTTTAAAACATAGCAGGACAAGTCCTGACATACAATTCAATAAATTTTCATTGACTAAATAAAAAACTGGACCCAGAACGGTCTCTGAGTGAATTCGGAAAACCATTTCTAAAAAAACATCAGATCAAAAAAAAAACAGAAAATCAATGTCAAAATGCCGCATGAAAACAAA